>NW_026294573.1:77211149-77811149 GCF_007827085.1 Peromyscus californicus insignis | reverse complement strand
CCACATCAGACTACCAATGCTTCAACTGTTGAATGAATTTGGCTGTAAAGTTTTGACACATCAACCATACTCAATGGACCTCTTGCTAACTGATTATCTCCTCTTAAAGGATCTAAGCAATTTTTTGGAAGGAAAATGCTTCTACATTTAGCAGGATATTAAAATGCTTTCCAAGAGATAAAAAAATTCAAAAACTTGAATTTTTATGCTAATTTATAAACAAATTTATTTATTTTTGGAAAAAATGTGTTGATTTTAGTGGCTCCTATTTTGATGACTAAAGATGCATTTGATTCTGCATTTTCAATCCACTGTCTAAACTGCAATTCTTTTTGCATCAAAGTATAAAAGACTCTAAGGAGCCTTGGGAAAGAACTTTCAAGCTCTGTGTTTCAGAGAAATTACAGAGAGCTGTTAAGACTTCAGGATCAAGGTTCTTAGATATCAGTCTGGGAGTTCCTTCTTCTTTTCCACTGCCACCCTTAATGTCAAACAAGGGAAAGATAAGCTGCTAGATACCAACATTTGTTTTGCTTCTTGACTATGCACAGTTTCTATTCTGATACACCAAAAGAGCTAAAGTGCTGCCAAAGTCACCAGAGGCAGTGGCTTCTATTGCCTTCCTCTGATAACTCAGAGAAGGAGTTTCATAGTCAACTTGACAGTGTATTTTAAAATGATTTTGTATATGATCATGTTGAGAGCCTAAGTGAAAGAGAAAAGAGAGAATTCTCATAGCAGAAGTGGATCCCAGAAGTAGGGTACCATAGAACTGTTAGCCTAGGACATTTGTAGGACTAATGTCAGAAACTGAGGTGAGTCACAAGGAGGTGTGCTTGTCTGTCAGTCAATTCAGGTTAATCATATGCAGTCCAGGTGCCTATCAGTTTCAACCACAGCTACATGTATAACTTCCAGAATAATTTAAGTAATATGAAAGGAGAAGAAATAAGACAGGACAGAGTCAGAGACCCTTTTAGTATCTTTTGTCTCTAGCTAGCACAAAACTGAAATAATTTCTGGCCAAGGACAAGAATTGTGATGCCTTTCCCTAAGCTGCCTGACCTGTTTCTGTCTCTTGTTCTTACTAGCATAACTATGCTGATCATATTTTGGAAAACCATGGTGTCAAGGCAGCAGGAAGCGGCTGGTCTAAACAGTCAAAAGCCTGACACCAGGACCTACTCTGACCAACTAAGCCCCACCTTCTCAAGATTCTCAGTAAAAACCTACCCAAATAGCAATTGCAACTGGGAAATAAGTGTACAAACAGAAACCTGTGGGGACATTTTAGATTCAGTCTGTTGGGCATACAGAGAACCATTAAAAATCTTTTGACCGTACTCCAGAACCAGTTCCTTGGAGCTCCCTGACCATGCCTTCAATGTCTCAGTGCCAACAGCCCTGCTATCACCTGCTTGACTTCAGCTTATAATCCAGGGCAATAGTAATAAAATATATCATAATAGCAGCACAAAAGGGGGCATATAAATTAGTGGAGCTGAAAAAAAAAGACTGGAATGTAAGTTGACCTGATTTTTGACAAGGATCATGAAAGTATACACAAGAAACAATGATAGCCTCTTCAAGAAATAATTCTGTGAAAACTGCATATCAACATATAGAATGAGTCTAGATCCTTGATGATGTGTTAATGACATAAAATCCACATGGGGGTTGAGAAAAACCAGACCAGAAAGTTGAATTGACTAATAATACCTGTGGGCTGCAGGATGCTGGAAGTTTCTGATAAGCAGATCAACCTACCAATGCCCACCAGTGCCTTCCACTTTGAAACTGTAGGGGAACTGACCTCCAGATTAAATCTTCCATCCTCAAAGTTCCTTTTTCTACCCTATTAAACCCCTAAACCCCCTCTGCTACAAGCACACAGTCTCAACTCCTGCAGAGAATCTAGTATCCAAGTTGTTTTGATTAAGTACAATTCTGCTCATTTAGGGATTAGTTTCTGATTTCTTTTTTTATGGTTTTTCAAGACAGGGTTTCTCTGTATAGCTTTGCGCCTTTCCTGGCACTCACTTGGTAGCCCAGGCTGGCCTCGAACTCACAGAGATCCGCCTGCCTCTGCCTCCCGAGTGCTGGGATTAAAGGTGTGAGCCACCACCGCCAGGCAGGTTTCTGCTTTCTTTTATTTGTACTCCACTCCATGATCAATATCAACCCTAAATTTGGTACTAAAATCCAGGAGGAGTTTTGTGGTTCTGTATTATAGTCTCTCTCTCTCTCTCTCTCTCTCTCTCTCTCTCTCTCTCTCTCTCTCTCTCTCTCTCTCTCTATCTATCTATCTATTTCTGTCTCTGTCTCTCTCTCTGGGTGACTTTACTATCTCCCCCTACCTGTCTCATTCCCTTTTCCAATATCTATCTCATCTGTCTGATGCCATATAAAAACCTCTGGCTTTCTTCCTCTTTTGTCCACTTAAACTATGCAAGCCTGTTCTGGGTTTTTATTAGTGTGGTACAGAAACTCTGTTCATGTATTTTTCTCATCTCTTTTCCTATCTATCATCTATCTGTCTGTCTGTGTGTCTGTTTATCTATATATTATCTATCTATCTATCTATCTATCTATCTATCTATCTATCTATCTATCTTTCTTTCTATCTATCTATCTATCTATCTATCTATCTATCTATCTATCTATCTATCTATCTATCTATCTATCTACCTATCTATCTTCCAACCTCCAGAGCAGAGGCCTTTCACTATACTACCACAGTACACTCACATAGGCAAGGTATAGGTTCAGTCTACCAGCACTCTAGACAGACACCTTAGTCCAGACCCTGCCTTCAGTTTAGTGCATTTGGCTTTGTCTGCCAGGTCACTGGAATTCAGAACACCTTTTCCAGACTCTGGTGACTCATTTCTGGCCACTTTCTGGTTGTATAGGTAACAGTTTTTTAAGAGAAACTAGCCTCATACTTACTTGCCTAAAATGGGGTCAAGATTTCAATTCCTATAAGATTTTCCCTTGTCTTTAAACAAAATTGGAGGTGTTAGTACAATTGTCAACTGAAGAATGAATTCAACAAAAATTAGATAATACTATTGACTTTCATGGAATGGCAAAATATTCGAAGTTCCCCACCTTCAACTGTCTTTTCTATCCTCCCTCCTGTCCTTTGCTTCATTCTCCATTTCTGCACTTCATGTTTTTCCAGCTCAGATTCTAAACCTAATTTCATAAGTTCTCTCTTAGATGCGAATTTGGGTGACTAGTACCCTTCCTTTCAAAGGAGAGCAGCTGCTTCTGACAAGTGGAAGGGAGAGAAGTTGACTCAAGGTGGGTGGGGCTTGTCCTTCCCATTTCAGACTCAAGTCTTTTTATCTCAAAAAGTCCTTCAAAACCCTGTCCTAGATTAGACTGCTCCTGAATTTGAGACTGGAAAAAAAAAAGAGTAAAACAGCCCAATTCTTTCCCCGTTCTGGAACGGGGCTGCAATGTTCCTCATGACTTTGTTCTCAGAGCACTTTTACCTTTGTCTCCTTTTCTCTTCTTCAACTCAGAGAGAAACATGATTCTAGCTACTCCTTCAGCTTCATGCTGAGGCCCTGAAACCCTTCCACTCTGTGTCTTTAATTTGTTATTTTGGGTGTACCTGTGTAGGTTAGAGGTATAACCTCCTCATATATTCACATTAACCTATCTACCTAAAGTGTCCTTTTAAAGAAAAAAGTGTAACAGTCCACATTCAATCTGCAAAGTGGTGTGATGACTGCGGATAGGCTCACTTTACCGTGGTGCTGAGTTCACCATTAGCATAAAGCAAACACGTGGTCTGCTGTCATCTTGGAGAGAGACCTCATCAAAAGAGAAGCAATTACGTATTTTGGCTGTCATCATTGCCAATGATAGCATAATGAAGGAAAATACCATGTGACTTCACCACCAAGTTGATTAATGTCACCATATGGCATGAAGCAAAATGGTGAGAACCATAAAACTTTATGGTTCCCCTTTTGTCCTCTGGTGTCTGGTGATTATTGTACCCCCTTTATAACAGACTAAGTGAAACACATCAGGCCTACATGGTCTTTGCTAGATAATTTTATTTTTTGTTTTGTTTTGTTCTAATTCTAAAAAAGTTTTGATATGATAAATTTACTGGCTGCTACCAAAGATATAAAAGTTTTCCCAGACACTTGTCTCCCAATACTAGTGTCTAACAAAAAGAGCTAACACTGAGATGCACAGATCCCAGTAGAGACTCAAAGGATTAATTAAAGCTGCTCCAAGTGAGAAGCTGTCAAGGCAGGCTCTGCTGAGTCTTAACCCTCCTACTTTGGCCTTGTATCACTAGGCCCATTTTTCTCTAACTGAGGTAAAATGTTTCTTACCCTACTCTCAAAAATCTTGTTCCACTTCCGTCTGCTCTTTATTCTGCCCAATCTAATAATATGCTAAAAACATAATCCAAACAAACAAAAATGTTCAAAATCTTGGTTTATTAAAGGTATCTTAAATGATCAAGCATGGCAAATGCTTAAAAAGTATAAATCATGTGCAAGTTATGAAGGTCTGAGGAAGTTATTTAAGATAGTCAAAGGATGAAACTTTGAGATAATATATGATGTTAAAGTTTCTAAGATCAACAATTATAAGAACTGTTTGAAGTGTATGTATAATCAAAGCTTATGCAGAACTCTCTGGATATAAATATTATAGAGTGGTTAATAGTACCAGATTGGTGTTTCTGATATTATTGGTACTTAATACCTGTACTTGGAGGTTATTCTAATGCGGATGCAGTTAGGGGGACTGAAAGAGAGAATATTTTCCCCTTCACCCTCCAAGATCAATGCGATCCAAGGGGACTGGGGGCATCTCTAGAAATGTTCTTAAACTGTGGAAATTTATCCTTTCTCTTGTTCAGAGAGACAATGGAGACCACACTCAATGAATTCTAACCAGTGTCCACTCTATAAATAGGAGGGTCAACAGAGCAGAAAAATGTCTTTCAAAGAGAAGCTATAGTCAGCCCAAGCAAGACCTTTCACTTGTCCTCATATAGATGGACAACTGATAAAGGCCCAAGGAATCCAAGATTCCTCATAAGCTCAGGATTGGATCTGTGTTTGGCATTCACACTGCAAAGACAAACAATAATTTTGACTAGCGATGTGGTCTTAAACACCCAGCAGGAAAGTATAACCAAGATTAAAATGATAAGTATATTTCTTTTACAGTTCAAGGGACTACCGTCCTCAAACATTATATTTAAGCATATGGAATGCTGTTTGGACAACTATGCCTCACTAATGATACTCTTCCTAATATGTTTATTGTCCAGTTATAAGAGAAGTTCTTAGCTTACATCAGCAACTACAGTACCAATCCACAGCTGAGAAAAACAACAACAAGAAAAACAAAAACAAACAAACAAACAAACAAACAAAAAACGCCTATCTTCTGAAATACTGAGGACAAATCTAAAAGCTGTATTTACCAACTAGGGAACACTGTATCTTTCTGGAAGAGTTCTACACTTGTTCCCTAATTAAAGAAGGATGCCAAACTCACAGGTTTGGGAAATTATTCAGGATATCCACCTGGTATCTTTTGGACATTGCTAGACAATCTTATAAAAGATGCAATAGGATTCTATTTCTTTTTAAATTGTCAATTTAGATGCTGGGTTTAACTGACTTTCCTTATAAAGATTCTAAGTGTTTGTTCTTTGAAGGAGTGTGATTTAACATATAGCTGATTTACAGTTACCTTTTTCTTCCTTAGGCCTCTGGTACCTGGTAGTCCATCCAGTTGTACAATTATATGTCACCTTATTACACAAAACTTATGTAAACCATGTTGTTAAATTTTTTCCTCATTAGGTTTATTCTACAAGGTTGAAATAGAGGAGAACCAGTGTCTAATTCCGAATTTATGCTGGCTAGTGAAAAATATGTCTCAAGCTCTTCCATCAAATCAATAGCCTAAATCTTGTCATTGCAAACAAGGATGAAAACTGCTGTTTTGCTAACAAATATGACAAAGCCTGTCAAGTGTTCTTTAGCTTGTTTTCTTGCCTATTCTTTTCTTCTAATAATAGCAAAACTACCAAAACTCTATTCTTAACTACAATCTCAGTAGGATTTTTGAAGTACTAGTATTCTAACTCTTTGTATGTTAGAGATACTACCCTCCTCACTGTCTTAGTTAGGATTTCTATTGTTGTGATGAAACACTATGACCAAAAAGAAAGTTGTGGAAGAAAGGATATATTTGGCTTACACTTTGATATCACTGTTCATCATTGTCTTAATTAGAATTTTATTGTTGTGAAGAAACAGCATGAAAATGGCAACTCTTATGAATTGGGGCTGGCTTACAGTTCAAAGGTTTAGTCCATTATCATCATAGTGAGATGCATAGTGGCATGCAGTTAGAAATGGTGCTGGTAGGTAGTTTAGAGTTCTACATGTGGATCTGTAGGCAGTACAAGGACACACTGAGCCTGACTTGAGCATCTGAGACTTCAAAGTCCATCCCTAGTGACATACTTCCCCCAACAAGGCCACACCTATTCCAAGAAGGCCACACCTCCTAACAGTGCCACCCCCTATGAGCCTACGGGTACCATTTTCTTTCAAACCACCATAATCATCAAAGGAATTTAGGACAGGAATTTATGCAGAGCAGGAACATGGAGGCAGGGACTGATTCAGAGGCCATGGAGGGATGCTGCTTCCTGGCTTGTTTTCATGGCTTGTTCAGAATGCCTTCTTATAGAATCCATGACCATCAGTCCAGGGATGCCACCACCCATAGTGGCCTGGGCTCTCCATGATCAATCAGAAATTAAGAAAATGCCTTACGGAAAGATCTTATGGAGGCATTTTCTCAGTTGACATGCCCTCTTTTCAGATAACTCTAGCTTGTCAAGTTGACATAAACCTAGACAGCACACTCACATAACATGTTCTAAGAATACATCTTATTACCAAATATCTGTCATATATAGTGGTATTTACTCCACCCATGACCTTGGGCTGTCTGGCAGTGCTTTTTGCCTGCATAAGTGACTTCTTGACATTTTACCTACATACATGACCTCTTGCATGGGTATATGACCTCTTAAAAGCAAAGAGGAAGGGGTCATGCTCTTCTTCTTGGTGTGATCAGACACTGAGTGGCCAGGTGTATTTGCCACTGGAAAGAACAGAAGATGAATTCAGCTGTTTCCTCAGTTTTGTATTCATGAGTGTATTTCCTCAATTTATATCTTAATAAATTCCCCAATTAGCCATTAAACAGACTCACATGGCATAGATTGTTCTTAACAGTCATATGTTCTGGATTTTTGCCATTTCTTAAGTTTTATTGTAGACCCACAGATGTACTTTTCTCTGTTGCGCTATGACTGCTGCCCTTTATACATCACTCCTTCTGTCACCTTTAAGTAGTCAAGAGAGAACTGTAACCCCATGCCCATAAAAGCAGTTTGAGTAACCTCTGAAAGAGAACTAATGGACCATCCAACTAATCCGTCTTCTTACCACTCTAGGCATTGTTTCAGTACTCAGAGCTGAAACAGTCAGACTGAGGGCTCTTCGAATTAGTTAACCTCTCTGTCTCACTAGCTCTCAGAAATCCTTGAACAAATTTCAGATCAGCTAACATCCTTTAGGATCAGCTCCATTCTTTGACTCCTGCAGTATTCCAAAATTAAAGAGAATTTGATCTTCTGGCTACAGCTAAATATAAAATTTGTGCCTCCTCTAACTATGCTGTGTCCACACCTACAATTTCAAATTGATTTGAATAGACAAAAAAATTCAATGACAAGCCTCCCCTCCAATGGGAGGGCTTTTGTATACCCTCTCCTCCTCCCCTTTATCAATCCTCTTCTCTCTTTTGTTATCATACTTCTCATACTAATAATTTTTATCCTGCCTTTTAATGTTTTACAGAAGTTCCTCCTGGATCAAATCACTGTCATCAGGAGTTCCGTGTTAGGACAATGGCTACTTTGTCTAGTTTCCTACCGGGTCCCCTAAGTATTGATCTCCTCTTACCCACTATAGTTCCTAATCTAATGAACTGCTTCAGAAAGTTTCTCCAGAAGTACACAATGGCAAGTACATGACCCACTTCAGGTGATCAACTTAAAACACACCGCCTACTATATAAAATCATCCTGACCTATGCCGTCTTAGATCTTTAGGAAAGAACCTAGACCCTCCATTGTCCCCCTCCCAGAAAAGGTAACCAATGAGAGAATGCATCACTGCCATTATTTTTTATCTGACCTCAGGGTCTGGAATGGAGCCTCAGGTGGGCTGAAAATCTCCGGACAGAAAAGTTGACCTTATGGATAACACCTGTGGGGTGTCAGGATCTTCTGAAGAGGAAAGCAAAATATCAACCTCCTCTGGTATCTACCGCTTTGAGACTGTGGAAAAACCGACCTGTAGATGTAACCTTCCCTTCACAATTTTCCCTTTATTCATTTTACATAACCTCCAACCTCCTGTACCACAAGCAAAGTCTCCACTACTAGAGAAAGACTACTGTCCCTTAGTTGTTCTGATTAAAAAGGAATTCTGTTCATATAGAGGTTGGCCACTTCTTTTATTCTTTTATTTCCATGTTGCCTCAACCAATCCCGATCTAACACTTGATTTTCACCCCACACAAACCTGTACTCCAAATGTATCAATAACTTCAACATAAGACCTGATGCTCTGAGACTACTACGTAGAGAAAAAGCAGGGTCATAGGCAAACTATTTCTGAGTAGGCCACCTGTAACACAGAAAATAAGACCAACAATTGGTAAATGAGATCTTTTGAATCTAAAAAGCTGTAGCAAAGAAAACTGTCAACCAAGTAAAGAGGCAACCCAAAGAATTAGAGAAAAATCTTTGCTAGTTGTTATACTTCGGCCAGAGGATTCGTGTATAGAATACACAAGAAACTCAAAAGAGAAAAATGAAAAGCTAAACAACCCTATTTAATAATGGACTAGGTACTTTGCCTGGTACAGCTCCAATAGCTGCTATGAGTTGGTGTGTGCAACAGCAATGTCATTTGCAAAAGTAAGTGTTTTACAGCTCTCCGAATCACACACTTGCTTCTACATTTCCCCACCATATTTGCCACCTGAACTTTGGAAGGGGAGAGATTCATGTAGTTAGTGTAACCACATCTGAGCACTCAGGTACCTAGCATTTTGACCAGTTAAGTGAACCTCTACATTAGCTACTGCACGAAGCAAGAAACTTCTTTGGCCTGGCAGTGGTGGTGCACACTTTTTTTTTTTTTTTTTTTTTTTTTTTTTTTTTTTTTTTTTTTTGGTTTTTCGAGACAGGGTTTCTCTGTGTAGCTTTGCGCCTTTCCTGGAACTCACTTGGTAGCCCAGGCTGGCCTCGAACTCACAGAGATCCGCCTGGCTCTGCCTCCCGAGTGCTGGGATTAAAGGCGTGCACCACCACCGCCCGGTGGTGCACACTTTTAATCCCAGCACTCGAGAGGCAGAGGCAGATGGATCTCTGTGAGTTTGAGGCCAGCCTGGGCTGCAGAGGGAGTTCCACGAATGGTGCAAAGCTACACAGAGAAACCCTGTCTCGAAAAACAAAAAAAACAAAAAAAAAAAGAGAAAGAGAGAAAAAGAAAAGAAAAAGTAAAAGAAACTTCTTTGACTAAAATTGAGAGTGACTCAAATCTGTGGATACAAAAACAAATATTTAGAGGGCAGTTTAAAAAATACAACCACTGTAACATGAATCTTAAACAGTGCTATTAAATAGAAAACTAAGGAGCCAGGTATTGGGGTAAATGCTGAAAGATCAGAGAAACAGAACAAGCCACAGCTAGCCTCACCTCGCCAACTTCTCAGCCGATCCTGTTACCTCAAACTGCAAGACTATGAGTCCTCACCCAAATTGATCTCAGCTGAACTGCTGCTAAAAGCCTAAAATCTTAAAAAGTCTCTAGTTCCTGGTCCTCATGCCTCATATACCTTTCTGCTTCCTGCCATCACTTTCTGTGATTAAGGGCATGTGTCACCATGCCTGACTGTTTCCAGTGTGGCTTTGAACTCACAGAGATCCAGATGGATCTCTGCCTCTGGGATACTAGGAGTGTGCTACTACTGCCTAAACCTGTCTAATATAGTGGCTGTTCTATTCTCTGACCCCCAGATAAGTTTATTGGGGTGCACAATATATCAACCACAGACCACTCAGCAAAATATAATAGCATATTTCCCCTTATTACATATAATCTTCCCAGTCATGAGCTTTTGACAGTATCAGGCATGAAATTCCTCCTTAAGAGCAGGCCTTGAACAAATGTATGAAAATTCCAAGGAACAAATTGAAAATATGTTTAAATTAATGAAGTAATTAAAAAAGAAGTATCCCCCAAAGCAAAATTTAAACTGGCTAATAAATACTTTTAAAAAATGATCAACATCACTAGTCATCAGGAAGATCAGATTAAAATGACTTTCAGATTCCGTTTCAGCTCAACTAAAATGTCTATTGTGAGTCTTCATCCTCCTCAGGGATTGGGGATCCTTGGCTATCATTCCCTGATTGAAAAGGTTTCAGATGGCTGTGAACATGACCGAAATAGCCTGCTGGGAGTCTGCTTCAGCCTCACAGCTCAACTTTATTTCAGAGTAAGGGGAATATCTAGGATGGTGACACTGGCTGGGGCATCACCTAATTTGCATTTGGCAGCACAGTCCTGCTATACACAAGGAGCACATAATTATCATATGGATATCAGGCACAGACCATTTGCAGGGAACCATGTCAAAGGTCACACTTAAGTCAGGTATCCAGGCTTAGGATCAGTTTCCAAATAATGTTAGGCATCCAGTCCTAGAGACACTATCCAAATGGCATAGATAGGGAGTCCTGCTGCAAAGCACATGGTGAACTGGAGCCTTAAGTAGCAGAGTCCCCCAATAATCGATCATCAAACATATAAATGACAACAAATGCTGGTGTGAGTAAAAGCATACCCTTGTGCACTGTCAGTGAGAGTGGGAAATAGTGCACTCATTTTGGAAATAAGTCTGTAAATTTGGAAAAGCAAAACAAAACAGAAAGGAAACTCATGAGCATATGCCCAAAGAAATCTAGATCTTCAGAGATTTCTGCACATTCATATCTATTGGCTCACTTTTCTCAGAAGATAGATATCATAAGCCTAGATATTCATCTACTGATGAATGGATAATAAAAGTATGGTACATATACACAGTGCAATTCTATTCAGTTATAAAGAAAGATGATACTATGAAATTTACAAGAAATATGGATGATGGATGAAACCTGACTGAAGTAATTCAGTGACTTAGTTAGGGGTTTTATTGCTGTGGTAAAATACCAGAAACAAAAGCATCTTGGGATTGAAAAGGTTTATTTCATCTTACACTTCCAGGTAAAAGCCCATCACTGAGGAAAGTCAGGGCAGTATGTCAAGCAGGGTGGTACCTGTGTCAGGAACTCAAGCACTCCTGCCATGAAGAAGGGCTGCTTACTGGTTTGCTCTCCATGGCTTGCTCAATCTGCTTTCTTATACCATCCAGGTCCATCTGTCCACAATGTCCCAAGCACTCCTACATCAATCACTAAGAAAATAGGACAATTTATATCTATGTTTCCTTAACTGTGGTTCCCTATTATTAGATAACTCTATAAATGTCAACTTAATAATGAAAAACAAAACAGCATAATGAAGTTAAGAAGAAAACACAGCTTGTTCTCAATAATATATGAATTTTGTATGTTTAACTTGGGGAACACGAGGAAGGTAGGGAATTAGAAAGGAGTCATCGGAGTGGAGAGGCTAATAGGAGGGTGGGATAGTAGAACATAGGTAAGATGAAAGTAGAGAGGGAGAATACTGGGGGAATAAGGGCTAAAGAGTCAGGGGGTTATGGGAGTATAGGAAATACGATTAAGAGTCATAATCAAAGCAAAGAAGATATGAAAAAGCCATTTGGAAATATTATCTTATAACCCAATTAAAAAGTATAAAAAAGAGGAACTTGAAGGGAGATAACTTGCATGGCTAGTTAAATTTGTGCCTAGAAACAGTTGGATACTAAACAAAAATACCAACACCAGCTATGGGATACCTCTTTATGAGTTGTTGGTCAGGTAGACCGAAGAGGTCCCTAAAACAATACAGATGTTTGCCTTTCCACTTTGTTGACCACCAGAATTAGATGGTAAGAGCCTATTTTTATAGACACTAGGTACCTCAACTATAAAATATATATATATAATATCTATATCTATCTATCTATCTATCTATCTATCTATCTATCTATCTATCTATCTATCTATCTATATATAATATCAGGCAGGAACAAAGCTGGAAACTTTCTCCCCTTTAATGAGTTTTCACAGTACCACAAGATTTGAAGGAAGCTGTTTGAGGAAGAAAAGAAACTAACGATCTTTTCCAACTGTGAACTTTACAAACTATAGTTTCAAACTTCCAGGCAAGATGTACCCAAATGAGTAGTAATGAAACAACTATTATGGCATTATCACCAGATCCTAGATTGGATTTTAATCCCATTCAATGAAAATAGACCCACGTCTGATACTGTAAACCTGGTAAAAATCCAAATACTGAGAGATCATAGCCTCTACGGGGGATCATACTATACATGTTTAGCTAAATAAACATAACATCAAACTGTCTATCAATATCTATGTTTATAGCCAAAGACAAATGAGATCATCAACAACCTGAACTCTGGATTCATGGGTGTCCAGAAAACTGAGAGTAATAGCAATAGCAGGATATTCAACCCTAAACAAGATATCCGAAGCTCAGAGCACATGATGGAAAATGGCATTGAATGAATGAAAGAGCTGGAAAACAGGAACAGTGGCTGTGGAATGCCATCCTTTATACAATGCCACCACTGTAATTAAAACTTGCATCAGCTGAGATTCTTTGCACTGAACCTGCAAAAGACAGACCCTGTCAACAATCAGTCATAGATGGAAAGGGGACTCATGAGATACCATCCATTACCGTTGAACTATTGGTTACTGATAGATTCTAGGAGAGGGGACTATTGCCCCAGTTTTATACCCTCTGATAAGCCCATCAGGCTTCAGTGGGCAGTCTCAAACTATCATTATCACAGAAATGGCCCTGATCACATGCATAGGGACACAAACAAAACAAAGAGCAGGAAAATTAAAAATAGGGAATTGGGGTGGGTGGACAGAGCAGTAGGAAAAATAAAAGATTATGAATATTAGAGCAATCAGAATATTACATGAATGAAAGTGTCAACATATTTAATTAATATTAGAATGTATTTTTTTTCCTGTTATCCTTAAAAGACACTCAGGGTGTTTATGGCCTGGCCTTTGTTGTGTCCAGAGGAATAGAGAGAAAATTGCCCACCACAGTGGTGGACAAGGCATGGGAGCAGCAAAAGGGAAGAGAGGGAGGAGTAGCAAATGAAATGAGACTATAAGCCCCCAAAGCCTATTGCCAGTGAAATACTTCCTTGAGCAAGGCTCTACCTCCTGAACGTTCCTATCCATTTTAACACCATAAACCTTTGTTCTGATGACTAGTTTGGGAAACATTTCTTTTCTCTTCTCTGGTTAGTCTCAATTTCAAATATTCTAAGAAAAATTCCTTTCCCACCACCACCCTGAAGATTGAATTAGGACTTCTTATGATTTTCCCATTGTTTATGGAATTTTTGGCCAATGTTAAGTCACCTTGAGTAAAAGTTGTGTCGTAGTAGTCACAGTTGTAGTCTAGAACCTAGCACAGTACTCAGCCCGTGTGACCTCTTCATGAAATATTTGCTGAATGAATGAACAAATGCAGATTGAAACAGGGTAGGAGTTAAAGATTACTCCATAGTTTCATACTTCACTACCTGAAGGAATGGACTTTTGTACACTCTATGTTAAACATTTTACACTTTACCCTTAAGGAAACAAAACAAAACAAGAAAACCAATGATGAAGAAACTATAAAACCCAAACTAATTTAGCTATACCTCTTCCCTTCACCTTTAGCTCTTTCAGAGGAATAAGGATCAGAGTGCATGGAACATTACTGTCAAACTATGTCCATCAACTCTATGTGTGATATATCATATTAGAACTGAGAGCCACTTGGCTATTTAGTGAATGGATTTTTGCATTTAAAAGGAATCTCCATTTCATGGAGAGAGAGGAAAGGCAGAAAATAGGTTACCTTGACTCTGGAAAGAAGCAGCTACCTACTTTGTGTGTTGACTTTCTGTTTGTGAGATATATAGGCAGCATTTCTAATGAATCCGCTGGAAGCGGCTGGAATATTATGATTTATAGTACTGCTCCACTCTCTATCACAGCATTTTATTAGATGGATTGGAAGCGGGTAGTAATGAGGTTAGGAATGAGCAAACATTCATCAAGCCCTGCTACATCTTCTCAGGAAAGACAACACACTATCTCATATGTCACAGGCAGTGATCTAGGTCACAATGATATAAAATGTGTGATTAAAACCAAGCATTTGACACTAGGTAACAGGCATCTAGTTAAAAAATAGCTGTAGTGTTCCTGACTTTTAATTAAACCCAACTCATAAATATGTACTATGGTAAATATACTGCAGATGGGGTTGTTTTCGTTCCACCATGTAACAATTACCTCCAGAATGGGAGCTTTCTTTCATTCCATGGTGTTCTCAGCCAGGTAATGAACTGAAATATGAATGTTAAGCCACAATATCATTCAAGTATGAGGCACAAACTGCGTCTGTTGAGCTTCCATTTGCCTTTCCGACCTGTCCTTGTAATGTTGCCTGCTTCTTTCTTCAGTATTCTCTCCACAAGGCTATCAACCTAAAGTAAAATCTATTTTATATGTAATAATTTCTAATAGTCTCTCATAATGTACCTGATTGTTTGAGTAATGATTGGGATAGGAATAATTTTTCAAATACTGAAATTTAGACTTCAACAAACCTTTCCTGGTTACATGCTTATTCTTTGAAAGGGAATTCATTAATCAGAACATTTTTATGAATATTGATGTCTGTTACTAGTATAATAATAATAATAATAATAATAATAATAATAATAATAATAATAGAAAATTAGTTATGGTACTGATGGGAAACCAGCTAATTGAGAAGTTTTGAAAATTGTCTTAGGTGTTTAGAAATTCTTAGGTAATGAAGTAGACCGTGGACAGAGAGCTAGTGTAGAGAAGGAATTAGCTTTCATGACTTTTGACACTTACTTGTTGCATCATAAGCTTTTATATAAAACAAAACTCTTAATGATCTGGTTAAAATCAGATTCTCAATCCACAGGTATGTGTGTAGTCTGAGATTCTGTGTTTGTGATAGGGTCCCAGGAGATAGTGATCCTGCTTGTTTCTGAAATATACTTCACATAAAAATGTTTTAAAATATGGGGCGGGGGTCATTTCTTATCATTGAAAGTTTTAAGGTTCTATATCTCTTGTCTCTTTTCTCCAGTGTGATTGCATGGAATTTATATAGCACCCACCAGGAGAATACTACCTTCTTTAAAAGGCATACTGTCAAATGTCTGCTATCTTTTGAGCAACAGCATTAAATTTAGGCCTTCTGTGAATATATCCTCATAAAATTTAGTTTTCAGGTAATATTTCTCATGTCACATTCTAATTCAGTAACCATCCTAATTAGACAAATCTTTGTCATAGCAATATCATCCTTTTATATTCCACATGTTCCTGTTTAAGCTATTCCATCTTTTCTTCATCTCTTTGAGGCTGATCACCTGTCAAGTCAATTATCCAGCAATTATTTTAATTCCTTTGGAGATGAAGTCCAGATGTCTCTTCTTTTATTTACTCATATTTGTATGTGATTGCTGTAACTATGTGCTATTCTTCAACCATGTTTTATTGCTCTATTTATTGATAGTGTTACTGTTGCTACATAGTGCTTTGCTCATTGGTGAACTCTTAAAGGATTTCTTTGCACACATCATACTTTGGAGACAGTATTCCCATTGTTGTGATAAAACACTATTTTTAAAAGGAATATTGGGGTAAAAGGGTTTGTTTCATCATATAGATTGTAGTCTGTCATCCAGAAAGTCAGGGCAGGAAATCAAGGCAGCAATCCTGAAACAGAAACTGAAACCAAGGTCACAAAGGAATGCTGCTTACTACTTGCCTCATCTTGAGTTTAATTATATATAGCTCTAGAGTAAAAAATAGGTGGTTCCTGAAGGACATCAGAATTGCTGTGATTGACATCTCCTTTAGAGAAAGTCATTGCTTACACTATAGAGAATGCAGGATTAATTTTCTTAGTCAAAGTTGGAGGGCAATATTGTAGGCAGTGAAGAGACATGTTTTGCCTGTTAATAGGAGATGCTACTTCTTAGGCCCATCAGAATTTGAGGATCCAGTACTTTCAACCTCATTGGAGTCCTCTTACATATCACCATTCCAAGTTACAGAATCCCATTCTTTTTAATCCATGTCCTTACTTTAACTGACAACACTCTATGAGGCTGACAACTCTTTGAACATGGAGAAGATACTCCACAGACTAGTGTTTCTGGTACTGAAAATTACTTTGCACACTACTAAAAGGGAATGGTAAACATCAGTACAACTACAAACTGTTTAACCTACATTGATGGCCTGCCTGCAAGACATGCTAGTGCAATAGTGACACAAAGCTTGTGGGACTCACCAATCAATATCTAATTGAATTTAAGGCTTACTCTATGAATTGGAACCCATCTCTTACACTGCCTGGGTAGCCAGGAACCTGAGATCAGGACCTGGGGAAAACCAAATGCTACTGTTCTGTTAAAGAAATACAGCAATAAAATGACTCCCAATGACATTTTACTATCATCATACATTGGCATCTTACTCAGCCATCATCAGAGAAGCTTCCTCCTGAAGTAAATGGGAACAAATACAGAGACCCACATCCACACAACATGTAGACACTAAGAGACCTTGGAATACTCATTCGCAAATGGGATGTCTCCAAAAAATTTATCACCTCAGGGGTCAAGGAATCTTGTAGAAGAGGAGTTGGAAAGATTGTAAGAGACGAAGGAGTTGGAGGACCACAGAAAGAAGAGCTTCTAAACATAGAAGGACTGATACACCTATGGACTCACAGAGAGTGGCAGCATGCAAAGATCCTGCATGGGTCTGCACCAGATTGGGTCCTTGCACTGAAAGAAGTAGACATAAGACTCCATGATTAACCCAGAAGCTATCTCCAGCTGATAACTGCTTCCAAATGAAAGCTTAGTTTTTCTCCAATGGAGTCTCCCTAGGGATACAAACCACTTTTAAGGGCAGGACCCATGCCCAGCAGAAGATGGAAAACACAAAAGGAAATTAATGGCATCTTTGGATGTTCTTTGTCTCATAATGTTTTGTGAGAGCTTTTTGTTTTTCTTCATACAGGTCATTTGGACATGGCTTCTGCTTTTATTTTTATGGGACTCCTGTGTATATGAATGTGTGTGTCTTGCTGTCTGTGTGTGTTTATTGTGATTTTTCTTTGGCTCTTTTTCTTCTGCTTGTTTTTTTGTATTCTGTTTTTCTTTTTTGTTGTTGTTGCTGTTGCTGTTGTGCTTTATCTTATTTAATTTCTTCTTCTCATTGTTGCTTATTTGTTTTTTAAACAGAGATAGAAATGGTGTGGACTATGATGGGTGGGGACATGGGGAGAGTCTGGGTGGAGTTGACGGAGGGAAAACCATAGTCAGATATATTGTTTGATTAAAAAATTTATTTTCAATAAAAGGATAACAGGAAAAGATTTATATTGTGATTCAGCTAAATGTCTAATGAGTTTGATTTTGGATTGAGTTTAGTTTTCTGCAGCTTGAGGTCTAGGGACACAGAAAAGAATTCTCTCTTCCAGCACACATTTAGAAACCTTTAGATTGTCATGTGGAGGTGATCAACTTTATTACTGAGCTCATTTTTTCTTCTGTAACTTTGTTCAAAGATGATAAAGAGAACCAACCAGCATTGTTATTTCTTCATTTTTCCACATTCAGATGTTTCATATACAGACTCACTAAATTTATTACGTCTTAGAAGAGGTTAATCATGTTCATCACATTCATTTATCTCAACAAGTTCTTTAAATAGTGTACATCCTGGATATTCAGTGCCCTTTGTATTATCTTAAATGTTTTAGTGACTGTGGGTTCCACCCAGCTAAAGATCAGGTTCTACCTCCCACTAAGCCTACTAGGAAAACTCATCAAAACAGATTCCTACAATTCTTGTTACTAACACATAATATCACAATCTGTTTTAGTTAAGTACTCTAGAGAAAGACAACCAGGTGGTGTGTGTGTGTGTGTGTGTGTGTGTGTGTGTGTGTGTGTGTGTGTGTGTGAATTTTATTAAGTGGGCTTTAAAATAATGATACCTTCCCAAATCATACCTGTGATAATAACATCCCTGTAGTAGGAATTGTTAGAAGGTCTTATTAATAAAAACAAAACCAGAGCCAGGTATTGGGGTGAACGCTGAAAGATCAGAGAAACAGAACCGACCACAGCTAACCTCACCTCGTCAATTCCTCAGCTGATCTCGTTTCCAGAACTGACCACAGCTAACCTCACCTCGTCAATTCCTCAGCTGATCTCATTTCCTCAAACTGGAAGCCTCTGTGTCCTCATCCGAATGGATCTCAGCTGAACTGCTGCTCAAAAGCCTAAAAACTTAACAGACTCTAGTTCCTGGTTTTCACGCCTTACATACCTCTCTGCTTCCTGCCATCACTTCCTGGCATTATAGGCATTTGTCACCATGCCTGGCTGTTTCTAGTGCAGCTTTGAACTCATAGAGATCCACAAGGACCCAGAATGCTAGGATTAAAGGTGTGTGTGTCACCATTTTCTGGCCTCTTTGTCTATCTAGTGGCTGTTCTGTTGTCTGACCCCAGATAAATTTATTAAGGTGCACAATATATTGGGGGACATAATATCACCACATATCCCAGTACTATTCTTAAAGCTAAGTGCCTCAACAGTCAGAGTAGTTCTAAAATATCTTTCTCTCAGTACACAATGCAGGGTACCTCACTTGTCCCAATCTGTGCTGTACACTCAGAAAGTTTCTGGAGAATTACTGCTCCCTATTTCATGATGAAAGATGTACAAGCCTGTTGTCAGTGAAAGAATCATCATTAGGCAAAACAACAGGGTAAATCAACTCATGTTTCAAGAAAGAAGACCAAATCAAGCCAAAGGCAAGAATTAACTTTCTCCTGAATTTTATCTGGGTTGCTACCCAAATGTAATGAGAACAGTTGGGTTGGGTCTTCTCACATCAACCAAAGCAATCAGGAAAACTCTTCAGGTAAGGTTCTGTACTTAGGTGCTTCTAACTTGTGGAAATTTGACATTAAAACTCACTGTAGTAGAGACAGACTGCTATGTGCTGCTCAAAGGCATTATCATTTTTGGAAGAATTCATAATTGCTCTGAGGTTTCAATTGGCTTTTCTTGACTAATATAGTAGAATATTTTCCATTGCTGGGGCATGTTGTTGCTAGGAAAAACAGCAATCTAATTTGCCAGTAGCATAAATAAAGAGCAATGAATCAAAATTTTTCTTTCAACTTGTAGAGATAGCCCACAATGTTTTAATTTTCAAAGCACTATTTTTAAATTGATTATTGTTTGTTGTGATAGGCTGTGTGATTCTAAATCTGCTTTCCCTATTGACATATGTTATCTTAAGTAGCTGATCATTTGAGCCATACTTTATTCATCTGTAAAATGCTTTGCATATAATTATATCTCAATATTTTCATAACAATATGAATCTAAAATTTTATATGGAATATAGCAGTATGTTCAAGTGCTGAGAAAGAAAGATAATTACATTTAACAAATATTTAGTACTTTTATCTGATATAACTTTTTACCTGAAAAGCAATTCTCTACCTCACCACTCACTGAAAACCAAAAAAAGATCAAAATATAGTTTAGCATATTAGTGTTATGCTTTGCACACATACACAATTATTTCAATACCTCAATTCTGTAGTTTTATGTTTATGCAAGACACAGGGTCCTAGGACATACTCTCCAAGGATACAAACAGTCCTACCTCATTTTAGCCCCATCATTGCCTCTCACTTGGCTACCTCCATAAGTGTTTGACATTGTTGGAATCCTAATTTCTTTGTTTCTTCATTATATTTTTCATTTGTACCTTTACAGATATACTCAGTGCCTTCTCAGAAACTACCTTCAATAATTCTGATTTTAAATTGTATGGTAACTTAAAAGAGAAATATTTCCCATAACCTCACATATTTGGACATATGACCTCTAGTTGGTGGTGCTCTTTGGGGAGAACCTTTCAGAGGTGCAGCCTTGTTGGAAAAAGTATGCCATTGGATTGAGTTTTGAAGATTTATAGCCTTTCACTACTTCTAGATCTCTCTCTCTACTTTCTCTTTCTCTCTCTCTCTCTCTCTCTCTCTCTCTCTCTCTCTCTCTCTCTCTCTCCTTCCTTTATATGGGTGAAATTTGATATCCCTTTTTTCTGCTTCTGCTGACATCGCTTTGCCACCATTATGGACTCCCTATCTTCTTGAAATGTAACCTAAAATATAGTTTTTCTTCTTTATATTACTTTTAGTCATGACATTTTATCAAAGCAACAGAAAAGTGATTCACTCAGAAAGACAAACGTAGTATGTATTCACTCATAAGTAGATACTAAATGGGAGGGAAGGGATGGCCAGACTGCAACCCACAACTCCAGAGAGGCTAGCTAACAGGAAAAGACCCTAGGAGGGACACATGGATGACCCTGTGAAGGAGAAGTGGATGAGATCTACATGAGTGGACTGGGTGTGTGTGTGGGGGGGTGGCAGAGGGCGAGGAGTAGGGGATGAGAACATAGGGAAATGGGAGGGTCAAGCTGGAAGAGGGACAGAGTGGGACGGCAGGGAGGAAGATACCATGATAGATGAGGACATCATGGGAATAGGAAGAGGCAGGGTGCTGGAGAGGCTCTCAGGAATCCACAAGGTTGACCCCACCTTGGTCTGCTGGCAGTGATCCAGAGGGTGTCTGGACCGGTGTACACTGGTGACCAGTCTAGCAAATAACCTAGCTGTCATCATAGAGCCTTTGTCCAGTGACTGATGGAGGCAGATACAGAGATCCACGGCCAGGCACCAGACTGAGCTTCGGGAATCCAATTGATGAGAGAGAGGAGAGATACTGCAGGTGAGGACATCGAGATCGTGATGGGAGGACGTGCAGAGATGACCGGCCACACTAGTGGAAGCCCATGAACTGTGGACTGGTGGCTGTGGAGCCCCCATGGGACTGGACTATGTCCTCTGGATATGGAAGACGATTGTTTGGCTTGAACTGTTTGGGGGGCACCTAGGCAGGGGGATCGGGATCTGTCCTTCGACTATGGGTAGGCTTCTGGAATCTGGTGCCTGTGGTGTGACACCTTGCACAGCATTGGTGCAGTGGGAAGGGGCTTGGACCTGCCTAGGCTCAGTGTGCTGGACTCTGCTGACTCCCCATGGGAGACCTCGATTTGGGGGATGTGGGGATGTGGGGTGCTTGGGAAAGGGGGCTGGGGGGTGGAAGGAGGAAGGAGGGGGGTCTGTGGATAGCATGAGGAGTGAGTAGAAAATTTCTTAATAAAGAAAAAAAAAGGCAGGAAAAAAATATGATACCAAAAGAAGCAATATTGATATTGTGAAGAATCTGATCATGTTGGCTTTCAGAGGAATGTGGAAGATTTAGGAAATTTGGTCTAGAAAACTGATTGAACGTTGTAAGCAGGACTTAGACTGTTCTAATTGGTGCCTGGAAGAAAGTAGTTCTGAGAGTAACAGACAGTGGAGACTTGACTTATATGGTTTCAGAAAGAAACTATTAGCAATGGGTTTAGAACCATTTGTGTGATATTTTGGCAAAGAATCTGGCTGCATTCTGTCCATATCCAGAGAAGTAGTCTTAGGCTAAATTAAAGATTAATGGACTAATTGCTTTGGCAGAGAAAATTTTCAGGCAACATCAAGTCTCTGACATGGTTATTACTGATTGTTCTTATGTAAACTTATAATGGAAAATAACAAGACAAAAACATTTTAAATGTGTAATTTATAGGGGGATCCAGACACTGGGGGAAAAAAGTTACAACCAAATCATGTGTAAATAACAGGCTTTAATCGTTAATGAGTTGAGCACCATTAGAAGGCAGCTGACTACTCTGCACCGGAAACACAGGGAAGATGCTTTTAGGGCAAGACTTCACCCAACTAGGCCTCCCCTTTGTGCAAGAGATTCCAAGGGGTTATTTTCTCTTAGAAAACAATTGCTTCAACATACAAAAGTGGTCAAAGGGGAAGAAGATCCATTCTTGAACTTCACAGTGTTGTCCACTTGATACTGGTTTTGGGGATGAGAAAGATGAAAGATTTGGGGGATTTCTAGATTTCTTCCTCCATAGTTTCAGAGAGATGTTGAGGCTAGGTAATGTGACAGAATCTGTTCCTGCTGCTGTGCCATGCCTATGTTGCTAGGATGGACTTCATCCCTCTGCATGTATAGACTAATATAAAGCCTTTCTTCCTTAAGTTGTATTTAGTCATTGTGTCTATCACAGCAAAATGAAAAATAACTAATATACCAAGTATTACTTGGATTCCCAGATAGCCCTTTGGAATGTGGATGGTAGCCTCCATAATCCTGTATTTTTGTACTCTGTATCTCTATGAAATCACCATTATGTTTATGATGCCAAAGTGTTCTTGAGCATCATGTATGTTATACTGTGGCTGCAATGGCAATCAAAGACTGGAATTACTGAACTCAGTCAAGGAAACATATTCTTTGTGTGTATATGTGCTTAGGTGATTGATATTAATATTCATGTTGTGCTTTGTTCAGGCAGCATCTTATTAAATGTATCATATGAATGAGTTAGTTAATTCATCAGCTAATGTATTAAGCCATATTCTTGCCAGATACAGCACTTGGAAACCTGAAAGAGAAAAATAGTCATGTGTTTGAGGCCAACCTGGGCTGGTACAAATTACAAAACAAAACGATGAATACTTATAGTTCAGTTATTTTCATAATTACACTTTTCTATCTTATCTGTTAAAAAATAAAAAGTGAGTAACAATAATTGTGTTACTGTCGTGATTGTTTAATCTTAAATTTTTAGTATAAACACATTGATATCTTAACCTGTATGTCCTTCATTATATGCAGTTCATGATATACATACTCAACTCAAGATCATTCTTTTTTATAATATGAAATGATAATGCTTAAAGTGTAATGGCCTTGTACTTATACTTATTTAAGCAAATAATACATAGAGATGCACAATATCTCAAATAAATTCACTATCATTTGCCTTGTTTTCCCATTAGCTTTGCACAGCCCTCATTTACTTTCTGATTTTAGATAACATTCTATGTAATACTAAAGCTGGTTTTACATTATCCTAGTTATTTTCTAGTAGCAAGATTTTTCCTGTTTCAGTTTGTTGTCTTATTTAGTAAGAATTATAATTTTGTTTTATTTTTCACATTCCCCTACATTTTTTCTTTTTTTTCTACTTTTAAACATTTCTTTATTGTATCTTGTGTGAGTGAACATTTTACTTGCAGTTATATATGTGTACCATATCTGTTTCTGGTTCCTTTAGAGGTCAAAAAGGCATCAGATCTCTAGAACGGTAGCTCTGGATGGTTGTGAGACACCATGTGGGTGCTGAGAATTGAATCCAGGTCCTCAGCTTGGCTAGTAAATACTCTTAACTACTAAGCCACATCTCTAGCCACCACCCCTACATTTTCCTAACACTATGCCTCTAAAATTCCTGTGACTTTCACTCTCACACATAAAGAAAGAAAGAAAGAAACAAATGTAACAAAACATTTAAAAATAACTATAGATACAGTAGTTATTCTTAAAAGGAGAATGTTTTATTTAAGAGAATATTAGTTTAAAGAGAAACTGTTATTAGCTCTTATTGTTTTAAGTGGTTTCTAACAGGATTATTTCAGTGAAGTGGGGCAGGAACACAAAAACATATACTGTGAAACTGAATGACAAGGGCATAATCTTCCTTCCTCAAACATCTCTCCTGTGGCTTTTATGACCTATCTGCTCTACTTCCTTCTTCCTCTCCACATAACTCCTTTTCCTCTGAAGGTACTGTTCCTATGTGAGACTTCTGCACCTGGGCATTTTCGATTGGTGATCCTTACCTCTTTTCTTACGTGGCTCTGAAGCTCCCATGAATCCAAAATATCTAATGTCAATCTCTTACCCCAAATCTCTCCCTTGTATTTTTGATCCCTATCTCTAATGTTACATGTTGGAAAGGTGATGGGTCTTTCACTTCTTACATTCATTAATTTGAACCCTTATTTGTCTCTTCCTTCAAACATGTTCCTTAAATCTTACTGGGTAATTCAGCCAGTGCCAGTGTCTATATCTTCACTTCACATATCAGAAATTTACATTTTTTTTTTTTTGGTTTTTCGAGACAGGGTTTCTCTGTGTAGCTTTGCGCCTTTCCTGGAACTCATTTGGTAGCCCAGGCTGGCCTCGAACTCACAGAGATCCGCCTGGCTCTGCCTTCCGAGTGCTGGGATTAAAGGCGTGCGCCACCACCGCCCGGCAGAAATTTACATTTTTTTAATCATTGCTTCTCTGATTTCTCTCTTTCTTCATTTGTTCAAGCCTTGTGGATTCCCCTTTTATAATAAGTGATAGCTTATTGGCTCACTTCTCACCCCTGTTCATGCTTGGATTACTGCCCTAGCCTCCTAAATCATTTCTCATTTCCATAAATGTACCCCTCAATGCTCTTCTCAATAAAATAGTAATGGGGGGTCATCTTTTTTTAAGACCATATTTAAGATTCTTCCAGGATTGCTTACATAGGTGACATAGTGTCTGACTTGTAGGACATCCACACACTAATAAATAAAGTAGTTTTGTTCATAATTACCCACAGTTGGAAGCAACAAAGATATCACTCAAGATAAACAGAAAAACTGTGTGTAATTCAATATAACTAAAGATAAAAATGAGGTTATCAGACCATATTCTGATGCAGAGAAACTGTAACACAGGAAGTGATAGGCACTACTGTCTATGAGAATAATACTACTGGCTCAAGGACTGGGAATTATGAAATCAAGGGGTCTGAGGAGAAGATTTTATATGAAGACTTTATGCTCATTTTTTATGTAACTTGAAATACTAAAAAATAACACTGACTTGAGAACATCAAATGCTTTCCAAGATCCACAAAATGTTCTTATAATCAGCCCTTTCAAGAACATGGAAAATTGAACTATTTTTCCATTTTATATGAAAATCTTTGCAAGAACAGTTTCAATTTTCCTTTTTGAAAGGATTCTCCATGCCTAATATCTTCCTTTAGAGAATTGTTAGGCAATTACTGAATTACTTCTGTATTTCAATTACACACCCATTTCCCCCATATCTCAAGTTCTTCTGTAAATCGGTCTTTGTGTTTCAGCCAATGTTAACATCTTTCATTAATTGAAATACACAGGGTTTTTCTTTGATTGTTTGTTTTCTTTTGTTTGCATGAGAATATTTTAGGATATCTTTTCTCTTTTCATAAAAGACCTGGTACCTTGGACTGCCCTAGAACTTACATCTTACCTCATTACCTTTTATCTACACATTTAATCTCCTTCATAGTGATTACCACACTTTGCAACAGCTACTCCTTTGCTTGCTTGTTGACCATTATCTTTCTGCAATAGAAAGTGTCTGAAGCCATAGGTACCTCATCCATGAGTAATTACCCAGCATCCTGAGTACTGCCAAGCACAGAGTAGATAGTGACCATGGAGCACTTGTTGGAGAATATTATTTCAACTCAGATTTAAAGATCAAATTCTAAAACTAAAAGATATAAACAATCTCTCATGCAAACTAATTTGACATATTTAATAAAATGGATGCTTCTTATGATAATGTAAATTTAACATTGCAACTCAAAGGAATAGGAAATCTCAACACTTATGAAATTAATTTTTAAAAATAGCTCTGAAGGAAATACCCAGTTAAGAATATTTTAAGTATAATTTCCCCTTTCCTTAAGAATGGAAAATCTTTGTGGATTTCTGTGGGCCTCTCTAGCACTTTGCTTCTTCCTATTCTCATATGGTCTTCATTTACCATGGTCTCCTATTCCTTGTTCTCCCTCTCTGTTCTTGATCCAACTGGGATCTCCCGCTCCCTCAACCCTCGCCCTTCATTACCCCCACTCGTGTCCAGGCTGTTCGTGTAGATCTCATCCACTTCTCCGTCATTGGGAGATCCCCGTGTCTTTCTTGGGGTCCTGTTTTCCAGGTAGCCTCCCTGGTGATGTGAGTAGCAGTTCAGTCATCCTTGTTAGACTGCTGGCAATGGTCGAGAGACAGCCCAAACTGACCTACTCTGGTGATGGGATGGCCAAACACCCTAATTGTCGCTAGAACCCCATCCAACGACTGAGGGATCTGGATGCAGAGATCCACGGGTAGACCCCGGGTGGAGCTCCGGGAGTCCAATTAGCGAGAAAGAGGAGGGTTTATATGAGCGAGAATTGTTGAGACCAAGGTTGGATAAAGCACAGGGACAAATAGCCAAACAAATGGAAACACATGAACTATGAACCAATGGCTGAGGGGCCCCCAACTGGATCAGGCCCTCTAAATGGGTGAGACAGTTGATTGGCTTGATCTGTTTGGGAGGCATCCAGGCAGTGGGACCAGGTCCTGTGCTCATTGCATGAGTTGGCTGTTTGAAACCTGGGGCTTATGCAGAGTCGTTTGGCTCGGCCTGGGAGGAGGGGACTGGACCTACCTGGACTGAGTCTACCAGGTTGATCTCAGTCCACGGGGGAGGCTTTGCCCTGGAGGAGGTGGGAACGGGGGCGGGGGTGAGCTGGGGGGAAGCGGGGGAGACAGGAGCGGGGAGAACAAGGGAATCTGTGGCTTACATGTAGAACTGAATTGTATTGTAAAATAAAATAAAATTAAAAAAATTGGAAAATCTTTTTTGACAGATTTTCAAATTGCCATCCCAAAAGTTTATATTAACCTAGAGTCTGATTTGCAATGGAAGATGTTTCCCATTCTTTATAAGTGAGAAGCATATTTTAAATTATTTTATCAAGTCTTTAAGTTCATATAATGTATTGTGATCATGTTCACCCCCACTCTTTCCCATAATTCCTCCTAGATCTACTTCCCATTTCCCCAATCTCTTCTTAGCTTCAAGTCCTCTGACACCACAAGAAATCCCACAGAATCAATTAACCTGGACTCATAGGAGCTCACAGAGACTGAACTGACAAGAGAGCCTGCATGGGACTGACCTAGGCCCCTGCATATATGTCACATTTGTGGAGCTTGGTCTTCTTGTGGAACTCCTAACAGTGGGATCATGGGCTGTCTCTGACTCTTTTTTTTTTTTTTTTTTTTTTTTTTGGTTTTTCGAGACAGGGTTTCTCTGTGTAGCTTTGCGCCTCTCCTGGAACTCACTTGGTAGCCCAGGCTGGCCTCGAACTCACAGAGATCCGCCTGGCTCTGCCTCCCGAGTGCTGGGATTAAAGGCGTGCGCCACCACCGCCCGGCTTGTCTCTGACTCTTTTACTGGTTTTGGAGAGACTACTTTTCATACTGGATTGCCTTTTCAGGTTTAATATGAGGGGAGGTGCCTAATCTTACTGCAACTTGATATTCCATGTTTAGTTGATATCCATGGGAGGCCCATCCTCTTCTAGAGAGAAATGGAGGAGGATTAGATGAGGTACAGAAGGTAGATGAGAAGGCACTTGGAAGAAAGAAGGGAGGATAAACTACAGTTGGAATGTAAAATAATAATGATAATAATAATAATAAATTAATTAATTAATAAAATGAGAAGAAAAATAATTTCCTATCAAGTCTAACTTATGCTGCTGTGTATTTGTGGATGTGGAGTCACTCGTGGGAGCATGGGCATCCTAACTTGGGAAACGTCCTTGAAGAAAACCAACTCTTCTTACCCCAGCAGCCTTCAACTGCCAAAGCCCTTCATGACGAATGTGGTCTGATGAGCCCTTCTCCCATCTATGATGGAATGTTGTTTGGCTTGATACTTTTCAGTTCTTGTGTGGGCAGTCACAGCTGCCATGACTTAATGAAAGCGAGGGTCCTTATAGATCAAGAAGAAACCATTGCATTAGTCCTGCTGAACTCTGACTGATTGTCTGACGTCTGTTCCACTGTTTCCTGAGTTATGTCAGGAAGGGGTAAGATGTATGTCTCATTTAGGACTCGTCACTCCAGAGTTACATTCTATACTCTGATTAGCTCCAGGACTCTGTATTAATTAACTTCCAGTGAAAGATAAATAAGATTTTTTTTTAATGTTAGCTAATTTTGCAGATGAAAAATAGCATCTATTAGTTTAATTACTACACAGGTTGATTATTTTGTGCATATTTATTGACCATATGAAATATTTGTTATATGAATTATCTTTTTATCTACTTCTCATTTTACTATAAAATTATACTGAATTTTAAGAATATAAACTCTTACCACCAAGTCTATGCCAATGTGGGTGACTTGTGCTGCCACAAGGGGTCATGGTGTTATCTGGGCTCAGGCTGCTGCCATGGGTCATGTCAGGGTCTGTGGCTCAGCAGTAGACAGTATCTGGGTTGATATATGTGGCTCCTATTATTACTGGAGGCTGATGATGTGAAATTCCCAAAGAATCAATAAAGAATTATGTTTAAAAAAGAACACAAGCTTTTATAAATATTTTATTATATTCAAACATATATCTTTTTCTAGTTATCTTTTGAAATATATATTTATGAGATGTTAAAAAGCATTATAGGGACTGGAGTCATGGCTCAGTTTTTTTTTTTTTTTTTTTTTGGTTTTGTTTTGTTTTTTCAAGACAGAGTTTCTTTGTGTAGCTTTGCACCTTTCCTGGAACTCACTTTGTAGACCAGGCTGGCCTCGAATTCACAGAGATCCACCTGCCTCTGCCTCCCGAGTGCTGGGATGAAAGACGTGCGCCACCACCGCCCAGCCATGGCTCAGTTTTTAAGAGTCATTTTTGGTCTTGTAGAGGACCTGCGTTCAGTATCCAGTACCCACATGGTGGCTCACAACTGTCTATAACTTCAGTTCTAGGAGATACAAATCCCCCTTTGATCTACCTCAGTGGACACAAGGCAGGCATATGGTGAACCTTCATTAATGCAGGCAAAACATCCCTACAAGTAAAAAGAAATATTTAAAAGAAATCACTTTAAAATGCTAATGAATTTAAGCTATATATAGTTATTTTCTTAGTGTTTATTCCTCATTTAAAAATTGTGTCTTTAGCCGGGCGGTGGTGGCGCACGCCTTTAATCCCAGCACTCGGGAGGCAGAGCCAGGCGGATCTCCGTGAGTTCGAGGCCAGCCTGGGCTACCAAGTGAGTCCCAGGAGAGGCGCAAAGCTGCACAGAGAAACCCTGTCTCGAAAAACCAAAAAATAAATAAATAAATAAATAAATAAATAAATAAAATTGTGTCTTTTTGCTATTGTTTTATTTCTTATTGATTTTGAAAGTATTTACCATAAAATATGAATTTAATTATGGCATTTTCATGTATAGGCTGTCCTTATTGGTCTTACTTTCCATTTGCTTCTTCATATGCTTTATGTCCTTCTGGCTGGCTCTCCTCTTAGCGTGCCACAGCACCTCAGGGTTTATGTCATGTGTATTCCATTACCCTCATCCAGAGATGTGTTCTCTCCATCTCTCCATCTAAAAGTGTTCTTCCTATTTTTATTGCACACCCACCTACCCCCCCCCCACACACACCCACACAGAAAACACACATACAGTATAAGTTCTGCATATGAAAGTGTGTTATTTGTCTGGCTAAATTCACTTAACAGAATGATGTATATTTTCTATTATCCTATAGATGTCCTGGTTTCATTCTTTACAGCTTTATAAAATTTTCTTTTTTAAAAAAAATTTATTTATTTATTTTATGTATGAGCACTCTATCTGCATGTACACCTTTATGCCAGAAGAAGGCATCAGATCCCACTAGAGACGGTTGTGAGTCACCATGTGCATGCTGGGAATTGAACTCGGGAACGCTGGAAGAGCAAGCAGCCAGTGCTTTTATTTTTTTTATTTTTACTATTATTATTATTATTTTGTGTGTATAAAATACAGTGTATTTGAATGACAAAGAAAGGTCACATAGAGACACATGTTCACACATACAGTATAAACACAGAAGGTTTCAAAACCATGTTCAGTAAAATTTGCTTTTCGTGTGACAAGGACTAGCAAGTTGCCACCCAGTGCTCTTAATGGCTGAGTTATATCTCTAGGCACATATCCCAGGTGTATGAGCTGGCTTTCTGGATCCCATTACCTATGGTTGGAAACTTTGCTCACCCTTGATGCAGGAGGGAGGGTCTTAGTCCTGCCTCCACTGAATGTACCAGGCTTAGCTGTCCCCCCATGGGAGAACTTACCCTGTTGGAGGAGGGGATGAGGAGTGGGTTGTGGGAGTAGGCAGGGGTAGAGGGAGCAGGAGGAGGGATGAGAAGGATGATCTGTGCTTGGTATATAAAAATAATAATAAAAAAATTTAAAAAGTCAAATGTTAAACAATAAAAAAAAAAAGGAAAAAAAAGTCATTTTTTTGCCGGGCAATGGGGTGCATACCTTTAATCCCAGCACTTGGGAGGCAGAGACAGGTGGATCTCTGTGAGTTCGAGGCCAGTCTGGGCTACAAAGTGAGTTCCAGGAAAGGGACAAAGCTACATAGAGAAACCCTGTCTTGAAAAACAAACAAAATAAAACAAAACAAACAAACAAGCAAAAAAAGATAAAATAAAACAAAATAGTCATTGTTCTAATAGTATAAAGTTTTCTCTAAATAATGTAGTAGATTTTACTCTAATCCAGCTAAAATTATTTTGCCTATTATGTTTCCAAATTTGCATTTTTTACATGAGGAAATTGTTGTTTTAATTAAACTTCAAAACTTTTCAAATTTTTCACTTACCACCATCATTGTAGTTGTGATGTGTTTAATATATTTGGGAATCTTTCTGGATTGCTTATTCTGATTAATTTCTACACCATTCTAAATCTTCACCAATTTCCACATTATCATTACACTAGTTTTATAGTATCTTGATAGTTGATAACGATTTTGGATCTTTTTTATTCAAGTGGGCATGAGCTCTACTACAGGTAATGTCCAAGGTGCCTGAAGGTATAAAATTGGGGGAAAAAATTTGTCATGCTCTAAAAATACAGGGAGTCGTTTGAGGAAAATCTACCTGATGAACAGAAAACTATAGTATAAACACTGATGCTGCCCTGTATGGATATGGTTAGGGCAACAGTGTCTGTTTGCAATAGGAAAGATGCAGAAATTATGAGTTGAGATTTTCTTTTCCTTTGTTTCACCTTGTTTTGTCGCCTTTTTAGTTTAGGTAGGATGATATATCTGTTCCTGAGAATTTTGTCCACTTGTGTAATATCATGACCTGGGAGTTGCTGTTGGATCTCCTACTGCAGTTTCCTCCTTTGCTGTTAGCCAGCATTACTAAAGGAAGAAAAAGACAGAATACCTGAACTTGAGGACAATATAGACAAACTGGAAGGTTTTTGCCTAATAAGCACAAAGACAAAATAATAACGAGGTACTAATGGAACTTCTAAGATGAACACACTTTGAAAATGCCAAACCTGTGTGTTATAGACAACAAGGAAGGGGGAACTTCCTATTCTAAAAGCATAGAACACATATTTAAAAGAACCATAACACCTATGCCAATGTGTTCAAGACTATTTCCTACTTTCTCTTCTAGCAGGTTCAGAGTAGCTTGATTTATGTTGAGGTCCTTGATCCACTTGGCCTTAAGTTTTGTGCACGGTGATAGATATGGATCTATTTGCAGCCTTGTACGTGTTGATATTCAGTTATGCCAGCACCATTTGTTGAAGATGCTTTCTTTTTTCCATTGTGCACTTTTGGCTTCTTTGTCAAAAATTATATGTTCATAGGTGTGCGGATTAATGTTAGGGTCTTCAATTTGATTCCATGGGTCCACATGTCAGTTTTTATGCCAGTACCAAGCTGTTTTTATTACTGTAACTCTATACTAGAGCTTGAAGTCAGGGATCGTGATGCCTCCAGAGGTTGTGTTATTGTACAGGATTCTTTTGGCTATCCTTGGTTTTTTGTTTTTCCATATGAAGTTGAGTATTATTCTTTCCAGGTCTGTGAAGAATTGTGTTGGTATTTTGATGGGGATTGCATTGAATCTGTAGATTGCTTTTGGTAAGATTACCAATTTTACTATGTTAGTCCTGCCTATCCATGAGCATGGGAGATCTTTCCATTTTCTGACATCTTCTTCAATTTCTTTCTTCAGGGACTTAAAGTTCTTGTCATATAGGTCCTTCACTTGCTTGTTTAGTGTTACCCAAGGTATTTTATGTCATTTGTGGCTATTGTAAAGGGTGATGTATCTCTGATTTCCTTCTCAGCTTCTTTGTCCATTGTATATAGGAGGGCTACTGATTTTTTTGAGTTGATCTTGTATCCTGCTATGTTGCTGAAGAACACCAGTAGCACAGACACTGAGAGAAACGATCAATCAATGGGACCTCTTGAAACTGAGAAGCTTTTGTAGAACAAAGGATATGGTCAACAAGGCAAAGCGACAGCCTCCAGAATGGTTAAAGATCTTCACCAACCCCACATCTGACAGAGGACTGATATCCAGAATATATAAGGAACTCAAGAAATTAGACATCAAAATGCCCAACAGTCCAATTAAGAAATGGGCTATAGAACTAAACAGAGAATTCTCAACAGAGGAAACTCAAATGGCTGAAAGACATTTAAGGAATTGCTCAACATCCCTAATCATCAGGGAAATGCAAATCAAAGCAACTCTGAGATACCACCTTACGCCTGTCAGAATGGCTAAGATCAAAAACACTGAAGACACCTTATGCTGGAGAGGATGTGGAGCTAGGGGAACTCTTCTCCACTGCTGGTGGGAATGCAGGCTTGTACAACCACTTTGGAAATCAATATGATGCTTTCTTAGAAAATTGGGAATCCATCTCCCCCAAGATCCAGCTATACCACTCTTGGGCATATACCCAAGGAATGCTCAACCACACTACAAGAGCACTTGTTCAGCTATGTTCATATCAGCATTGTTTGTAATAGCCAGAACCTGGAAACAACCTAGATGCCCTTCAACTGAAGAATGGATAAACAAAATGTGGTACATATACACAATGGAATACTACTCAGCAGAGAAAAACAATGACATCATGAGGTTTGCAGACAAATGGATGGATCTAGAAAAAATCTGACTGAGTGAGGTAACCCAGACTCAGAAAGACAAACATGGTATGTACTCACTCATAGGAGGATACTAGATGTGGAACAAGGATGACTGGACTCACATCACCAGGGAGGCTACCTGGAAAACAGGACGCCAAGAAAGACACGGGGATCACCCAATGACAGAGAAATGATGAGATCTACATCAACAGCCTGGACATGAGTGGGGGTAGTGAAAGGCGAAGGTCGAGGGAAAGAGAGCTTGGGGGAGCGGGAGATCCCAGCTGGATCAACAACAGAGAGGGAGAACAAGGAATAAGAGACCATGGTAAATGAAGACCACATGAGAATAGGAAGAAGCAAAGTGCTAGAGTGGCCCACAGAAATCCACAAAGATACCCCCACAATAGACTGCTGGCAATGGTCGAGAGACAGCCCTGGTGATGGGATGGCCAAACACCCTAATTGTCGTGCTAGAAACCCCATCCAACTACTGAGGGATCTGGATGCAGAGATCCATGGCTAGGCCCCAGGTGGATCTCCAATTAGCGAGAATGAGGAGGGTTTATATGAGCAAGAATTGATGAGACCAATGTTGCATAAAGCACAGGGACAAATAGCCAAACGAATGGAAACACATGAACTATGAACCAATGGCTGAGGGGTCACCAACTGGATCAGGCCTTCTGAATGGGTGAGACAGTTGATTGGCTTGATCTGTTTGGGAGGCATCCAGGCAGTGGGACCGGGTCCTGTGCTCATTGCATGAGTTGGCTGTTTGAAACCTGGGGCCTATGCAGGATCGCTTGGCTCGATCTGGGAGGAGGGGACTGGACCTACCTGAACTGAGTCTATCAGGTTGATCTCAGTCCACGGGGGAGGCTTTGCCCTGGAGGAGGTGGGAATGAGGGGTGGGCTGGGGGGAAGGTGAGGGCAGCTGGAGTGGGGAGAACAAGGGAATCCTTGGCTGATATGTAGAACTGAATTGTATTGCAAAATAAAAATAAAAAATTAATAATAAAAAAAGAACCATAACAAATTTCCTCAGCATTAGGAAATGTCAATTGAGATACAGGAGTTATTTAGCATATAAAATACAAAATAGCAGAAAAGAACCTTCCCTCATGCTGGGCAGCAGTGGCACACGCCTTTAATCCCAGCACTCGGGTGGCAGAGCCAGGCGGATCTCTGTGAGTTTGAGGCCTGCCTGGTCTACAGAGTGAGATCCAGGACAGGCACCAAAACTACACAGAGAAGTCCTGTCTCAAAAAACCAAAAGAAAAAAACAAAACAATAACAACAAAAAAAACCTTCCCTCATCACATTATAACTAAAAGAGCAAATACAGAAGAAAATGTGAACATGTTAACTGCAGCAGGAAAGAAAGACCAAGGCAGACCCACCAGAATATTCAAATGAATCAATAAAAGAAAGGCTTTGAACAATGTACTTCAGGTAATGGACAACTAGAAAAATAATATCCTTCAAAGTTATATATTATAATGGTGGAAAAAACCCAAATCAAAACTCTCTATTATTAAGACAGATTAAAGGAATTAAGTTAGTTTTATAGAAAATACATGAGTTAATCCTTCAGATTGAAATGAATAATATTACTACATAAGGCCACATGAAAGAAAAAACATGCCAGGATAATACTAAGCAGTAGAAGAAGAGCATAAATGCTAGAAACTCAAAAAATTGGCAGGAATCAGTTCACAATTTTCAATAATAACTCAATTTTAATAATATTAATGATCTCTAGGGTTGAGGATTTAGCTCAGTGGTAGAGCACTTGCCTAGCAAGCGCAAGGCCCTGGGTTTGGTCCTCAGCTCCGGAAAATTAAAAAAAATAAAAATAAATCAATGATCTCAATTATTATATCTGATATTTTTATATTTGTGTGCTTAACTTGGAGTACCTGTAGAGCTCAAGAAGCTATATCAGGCTTTGAGAATGGAAGGAGATATCATAGAATGTGAGAAGATAGTAGAACACATATGATATGATGTAAAGGGGGTAAATAAAATGGATTTAAGATTTAAGTAGTATAGTCAGAAGGTTTCTCTGGTCCTGCCTGGCCCCACAGTCCCACAGCCGCTTATAAACTAATCACTTCAAGGCTTAAAATACTATTTACAAACTGTGTAGCCTATGGCAGGCCTCTTGATAGCTAGCTCTTATATCTTAAATTAACCCATTTCTATTAATCTATGTTTTGCCACATGTTCCATGGCTTATTGTTCTGCTGGCATGTTGTTCCTTGGGTGGAAGGCTGGCATCTCCGCACACTCTGCCTTTCTCTTTTCTTTCTCTCTCCTTGGATTTCCTGACTGCCCCTAAGCTGCCTTGCCATAGGCCAAAGCAGCTTTTTTATTTACCAATGTGGACAACACATATTCACAGCATACAGAAAGATATCCCCCAGCAAAGTAGAGATGGGGATGGGGAGACAGGAGAGAGTGGGTTGGAGAATGGGTTCAGTAACACTAAAGGGGTATGAAAAATACAGAAATCTACTGTATTTACTGAAAGCAGTAAGACTGTTTAAAAATGTAAATATATATTTACACATGTATATGTAAATATATAACATATTTAAATACACACACACATATGGAAATTGGAGGTAGCACATAGGTACTCTGCATGAGTGTTGTATACTTTCTCCAGAACACATGAATTTTTAAAGAAACATCTCAGCATCGGTCAGGAGATACCTGCCTATGAGTTTCTGAGAAGCCCCAGACAAACAGAAAACAACATAGAATATAGCCTTTTTCTTTTTTTCTTATTAAAAAAATCTTTCCTTTTACATACTACATTAGACAAGATAGTTAGAAATAACATAGACTATAACTTTGTTCTTGATTACTTGTCAGATAAGATAGTAAGAACTTACTACTGAAGACATTTTTTTTTCAGACATAGAGCAATCAAGCTGAAACTGGCCTTAAAACTTCCTCTCTGCCAGATAGCCTTTCAGAGTACATACTGAGAGAAGGGGCAAAAATCATTAGTACTATTACCCAGTCCTGAATATGGAATAATAAAATATTGACTTGCCAGGCAAGATGTGACCACTAGAACAATAATGACAAGAAAGTAATGAGGATAACCAACTGCTTTTAGATTAGATGTAAGTTTTGTTTCACAAGAGGGTCTTTGTATCTGGTACTATAAATCTGTTTAAAAACCTGTCTCAAGAAGCTCTTGGAGGTCTTGGGAAAAACTTACTACTGTTATCTTGATAAATGCTCATGTTGTCAAACTACCTTCTAAATATTTATATTTGTTTCTGTAGATTAATTCTGGCTTCATCCTTGGTCAGAGAAATGTCTTTCAGCAGTAGGTAGCAATTAATGTAGAGACTCAAAGCTTGTGTAACTGCTAAGGCAAGTGATTACTGAGTGCTCAGCCTTAAATAGGTCATCTATATCAACTGTGAGAGAAATGGAGTGGAAAGACTATAAGACCCCAATTATGGGAGAGAATGCTGTGAAATACTGTCTTCTTGACATGATAGGACAATTACACTCATGTATGCTCTTACTGCAGAAAGTAGTCAGTGTTATTTGTCAAGAAATTTCTGTGAGTGGGTAAGGTTTTCCAGATATTTGTTGTTTTTATTCAAATCAATAGTACCTTAATGTGTTAAGAATAATACTCCATGTTAGAAAGTCTTGTTATGTTTTGTTTTAGCCCTATTTTATATAGAGGAGAGAGTTAAATGTCCATCAGTTACCAGACTGTGACTATTAGCTGTAACTGACCCCACTGGTTTTTTGATGATTGTGCGTTAATCACCTGAACTCACTAGCCAAACTCTTCAAACAGGAAAATGATATACAGTTGCATTTCAAATGCTACTGAGCTTATGTTGCTATAAATAATAATTTTAGACACGAAAGACAAAGCCAAGATAGAGTATGAAGTCCTTAATTTAGGGAGTACATGTTTTTGCCCTTTGTGTTATTCAAAGTGCACAATACATACTGGATCAAATAGGAAAGAACTGACATTTCTTGGTAATTGTGAAAACTATCTGTTAGGAGTAGAAAGTTGGATGTTATATTCATATCCACACATTTGTTTTATAAACACAAAACCAGTATAGTCAATATCCTTCATGAATGACAATAGAAGAGTTAGCCAGGCAGTGGTGGGCACATGCCTTTAATCTCAATAATCAGGGGTAGAGGCAGGTGGATCTCTGTGAATTCCAGGACAGCTTGGTCTACAGAACTTGTTCCAGGGCAGCAGAGGTATTACACAGAGAAGCCCTTTGTGAAAAAATAACAACAACAACAACAACAAAGAGGAAGTTCTATTAGTGCTGGGAGCAAACAAAAGAGAGTTGGATTTGAGCTATTTCATTTTGAACATATGATAAGTACATTCCAAATACTTTAAAACTTAGTAAAAACAATATAAATTTATTTTCCACAATGGATAAACATTTCTTAAATAAAGAAGGGTATGGAAAACTTACATAGAGCAAGAATATGGGGGCATGATAGAGACAAAGAAACAGAGAGATAGAAATAAAGAAAAAAAGACAAAGCAGGAAGGGGAATTAGGGGAGAGGAATTCAGGAGAGAGAATATTAGTGCTAAGGAAGCTTGATTTCTGACTTTTGCCAAAGGATTCATCTCTACTTCCAAAGATGATATCAAAAATTTATATTTTGAGTTATATACTATTTTAATGACTTTAAAATGGTTCAAGCTTGCTTTGATGGTTTTGAAAATCAAATTTTACCAAGCTTTCCATACTTCAGAACTGTGGCATTGAAAGAAAGCTTGAGAGAAAGGGGCTTCGAGATGCCATATATGATGGCAACATTCATTCTTTTTTTATTTTATAGTATGATTTAATTTTACATATCAGCCACGGATTCCCTGTCCTCCCTTTTCCAGCCTCCCCCCCCCCCCCCCGCCGCCCTTCCTCCATCCCACCCCCATTCCCATCTCCTCCAGGGCAAGGACTCCCCTGCGGATTCAGCTCAACCTGATAGATTCAGTCCAGGCAGGTCCAGTCCCCTCCTCCCAGGCTGAGCAAAGTGTCCCTGCATAGGCACCAGGTTCCAAACAGCCAGCTCATGCACTGTCCTGGTCCTGGTCCTGGTCCTGGTCCTGGTCCTGGTCCTGGTCCAGGTCCTGGTCCTGGGTGCCTCCCAGGTGCCTCCCAAACAGTTCAAACTAATCAACTATCTCAGTTATTCAGAGGGCCTGATCCAGTTGGGGGCTCCTCAGCTATTGGTTCATAGTACATGTGTTTGTACTAGTTTGACTATTTGTCCCTGTGCTTTTTCCAATCATGGTCTCAACAATTCTCGCTCATACAATCCCTCCTCTTTCCCGCCGATTGGATTCCTGGAGCTCCACCTGGGGCCTGGCCATGGATCTCTGCATCTGCTTCCATTAGTCACTGGATGAGATTTCTAGCACCACTCGGGTATATACCCAAGGAATGCTCAATCATACCACAAGGGCACATGCTCAGCTATGTTCATAGCAGCATTGTTTGTAATAGCCAGAACATGGAAACAACCTAGATGCCCTTCAACTGAAGAATGAATAAATAAAATGTGGTACATATACACAATGGAATACTACTCAGCAGAGAAAAACAATGACATCATGAGGTTTGCAGCCAAATGGATGGATCTAGAAAAAAATCATCGTGAGTGAGGTAACCCAGACTCAGAAAGACAAACATGGTATGTACTCACTCATAGGAGGATACTAGACGTAAAACAAAGGATGACTAGACTGCTACTCACAACTCCAGGGAGGCTACCTAGAAAACAGGACCCTAAGAAAGACACAGGGATTGCCCAATGACAGAGAAATGGATGAGATCTACATGAACAACATGGATGTGAGTGGGGGTAATGAAGGGCAAGGTTCAAGTGAAAGAGAGCTTAGGGGAGCGGGAGATCCCAGCTGGATCAAGAACAGAGTGGGAGAACAAGGAAAAAGAGACCATGATAAATGAAGACCCCATAGGAATAGGAAGAAGCAAAATGCTAGAGAGGTCCACAGAAATCCACAAAGATACCTCCATAACAGACTACTAGCAATGGTCGAGAGAAAGCCCGAACTGACCTATGCTGTGGGATGTTCTGTATGTCAAATGTGTTGCTCTGATTGGTTAATAAATAAAACGCTGATTGGACAGTAGCCAGGCATGAAGCACAGGCGGGACAAAAAAAATTCTGGGAAATGAAAAGCTAAGGCAGAGAGATGCTGCCAGCCGCTGCCATGACTACCAACATGTATCAATAAACTAAAATCTATAGAAATGTAAAATATTTTAAACAAGTTGCTCTTTAAAAGTAGGTTCAACAATCCACATTTTTATCTTATCATATCTATATATCCTATGTTTCTATATCATATCCCCCTTTCTTATTTTAGAAAGAGATTGACTATGACCAATAACAATTTGCAATCAACAATCTAAAGAAAGACAAACATCCATAATCCATTTTTTAGAAATGTGGATAGTGTTCTATGCTACTTCCTGCTGATAGGGGGTGCTGGTAATTGTATGGGGATCCTGAAAAAATTTGAGATACTTGTCAAGTGCTAGGAAGACCGGCTATAACCTTTTTTGACAGGTATCATCTGTTAAGGTTCAGGAGGTCTGGCTTGATAAAATCTGATCCATTTTAACCTGGAACAAATCAATACCCTCTTGCTCCTGTGGAAACAAAAGCAGAGCCACCTTTCCAAAGCAACATATCCTTAGATCCAAATTTTGAATTCAAGATACTTTAAAATATACATATTGGTTTAACTGAGTCGCTTTTATAATTAAATGTCTTTCTGCAGTTAAAAATTTCAAAGACAATATAATCCAGACTCTGTGTTTGATTTCCTTCTTTATGTGGCTTTTTTTTAATCTTAATTTTACTTTCTCTTTAAAGACTTTATTTTCTAAAACTTTCTGTTTCTTTATATAACTATATATTCCTTTTCTTCTCTGTTCCAAGCCTGTGTACATTTTTACACACACTGTTAACTGTTTAGGGTTTATCCCATCTGAATCTGTCTTATGGTGAATCTATTGCTTTAAACTGCAGAATTACTAAGACTGAAATGGCAGCTTTGGCTGCTGGCTCTGCCCACCTCAGCTTTCCATCATGGCAGAACTACACTTACCACCAGCTCTGGGGCAATCATGCTGATCACTGACTTTGTGAAGCAGTGGGTCTATGCTTCTATCCAGCATCATGTAGCCCAAAAATCTTTTTTCTTTTTTTCCTTTATATTTTGGCTGTACTAGCAAAAGATATATCCACCACTCACTATGCTGCATAGCTTGCAGATGCCACTGTGTACAGTGGCAGGAATCCGCCATGCTGCACTCAAGTCTATATGCTGTGAACCTGCCATACTATAGCTCAAGTCTGCACATCACAGCGTCTCTGTACCTTGGCATCTCTATATATCAACCCACATGAGACATGAAGTAGAAAAATGTTTTTGGCTCCATTATTGTGTGTTTAGAATCCCTTTTTAAACTCTTTTAGGCCTCATGGAAATTCCAGAGCCCCACGCTGGTACGCCAAATGTAGTTGGAAGTTTTTCTGTGTTCTGGCCAGCCAGCTGGCTGGTGGTCAGAAAAAAAAATCTCTCACCCACAGTCCACAGACTTTTATAAAATAATCACACAGAGGCTTAATATTATTTATAACTGCTTGGCCATTAGCTCAGGCTTATTAGTGACTAGCCCTTACACTTAAATTAACCCATAATTCTTATCTATGTTTAGCCATACGGCTTGGTACCTTTTCTCATTTCTGCATTTTCATCTTGCTTCCTATGTGTCTGGCTGGCAACTCCTGACTCAGCCTTCCTCTTCCCAGAATTCTCTTTGCTTGCTTATTCCACCTATACTTCCTAACTGGCTACTGGCCAATGAGCATTTTATTTATCAACCAATGAGATCAACACATATTCACAGCATACAGAACGACATCCCGATTATAGGTCAAAGGTTTGTTGGCTGGGTTGGTGTCCCAGTTGTACCTCTGGAATTCTTGCCTGGTTTCAGAGGATGGTCAGTTCAGACTCAGAATGCTCCATTACTAGGAGTTCTCTCTAGAATCACTCCTGTAGAATCCTGAGAGTTTCTACTGGACTAGGTTTCTATCTTGCCCCCACCACCAAATGCCCTCCATTTCCAGTATCTTTCTAAGTGCTCTCTCTATTCCACACCCTAGTCTTGCCTGACACCTCTAGTTCCCATCCCCACCTGTCACCAGTCCACCTACAAAATCTGTTCTACTTCCCTTTCTTGTTACTTTGCCTTTCTTGGTTTATAAATTGTAGCATAAAATTATCAATATTTAACAGCTATATCAACTTGTGAGTCAGTGCATACCATGTTTGCATTGCTGAGTCTGGGTTACCTCACTCACGATAATTTTAGTTCTGTCCATTTGTGTTAAAATTTCACGATACCATTTTTTAACAGTGGAGATACTCCATTGTATAAATCTACCATGTTTTCTTTATTCATTCTTTGGTTGAGGGACATCTAGATTGTCTTCAGTTTCATGCCATTATGAATAAAGCCATTATGAAAATAGTTGAACAAGTGTCTTTGTGGTAGGATGAACTGTCCTTTGGTTATATACACAAGAGTGATACATCTGGGTCTTGAGGTAGATTGATTCCCACTTTTCTGAGGAAACATCATATTGATTTCCATAGTAGTTACATGAGTTTGCACTCCCACCAGCAAAGGAGTGTTCCCATTGCTCTACATCCTTGCCAGCATGAATTATCACTTGTTTTATTGATCTTAAGCATTCTGATAGTTTAAAGATGCAATCTCACCAGGCAGTGGTGCACGCCTTTAATCCCAGTACTCCAAAAGCAGAGCCAGGCAGATCTCTGTGAGTTTGAGACCAGCCTGGACTACAGAGTGAGTTCCAGGAAGGGTGCAAAACTACACAGAGAAACTCTGTCTCAAAAAAACCAAAAATAAAATAAAATAAAAATAAAAATGAATAAATAAAGATGGAATCTCAAAGTAGTTTTGATGTGCTTTTCCCTGATGGCTAAGGATGTTGAACATTACTTTTAGTGTTTCTTAGTCATTGTGGTGGTTTGAGAGAAAATGACCCCCAAAGGGAGTGGTACTATTAATAGGTGTGGCCTTGTTGGAGTAGATGTGGCCTTGTTGGAAGTATTTCACTGTGATGTGGGCTTTGAGTTCTCCTATGCTCAAGCTACTCCTAGTGTCACAGACCACTTCCTGTTGCCTGCAAGATGTAGGAATATCAGCTACTTCTCCAGCACCATGTCTTCCTTTACACTGCCATATTCCACTATGATGATAATTGTCTGAACCTTTGAACTTTAAGTGAGCCACCCTAATTAGTTTTCCTTTATTAGAGCTGCTGTGGTCATGGTGTCTCTTCACAGTAATAGAAACACTAACTAAGAAAGCCATTTTTGCTTTCCTCTATTGAGAATTCTCTGTTTATGTCTAGACCCTATTTTTAATTAGATTATTTCTTTTCTTGATATTTAGTTTCTAGATTTCTTTAAGATTTTGGATCTACAAAGCCCTCTATCAAATGTGGAGTTGATGAAAACTTTTTCCCATTCTATAGGCTGTCTCTTTGTCCAATTGATGATGTCCTTTGCCTTACAGGAACTTTTATGTTTCAGGATATCCCATTTAATAATTGTTGATCTTAGTACCTGTGCTATCTGTGTTCAGTTCAGGGAACTGTCTCCAGTGCTAATGCATTCAAGGCTATTCATCACATTCTTTTCTATCAGGTTCAATGTATCTGGTTTTATTTTGAGGTCTTTGATCTGCTTGGACTTGACTTTTGAGCAACATGAAGAAGATACATCTATGGCCATTCTTCTGCATTTTGATATCCAATTTGATCAGCACTATTTCTTGAGGATTCTTTATTTTTTTCGATTGTTTATTTCTGCCTCCTTTATCAAAAACTATGTGTCCTTAGTTGTGTAAATTTATGTCTGGATTTTCAATTCAATTCCATTGATCAACATTTCTGCTTTTATGCCAATAACATGCAGTTTTTATTACTATAGCTCTGTAGTACAGCTTGAAATTAGGGACAGTAAAACCTCCAGAAGTTCTTTAATTGTTCAGGATTGTTTTAGCTATCATGGGTTTTTTGTTTTTCCCTGTAAAATGGAATGTTTCCTTTCAAGGTCTGTAAAGAATTGTGTTTCAATTTTGATAGTGATTGTTTTGAATCTGTAGATGGATTTTTGGTAGGATAGCTATTTTAACTATCTTGATCCTAACAATCCATGAGCATGAGAGATCGTTCCATCTTCTGATATCTTTGTCAGTTTCTTTCTTCAAAGACTTGACGTTTTTATCATACAAGTCGTTCATTTGTTTGGTTAAAGTTATTCCAAGATATTTTATATTATTTGTGGCTGTTGTGAATGGTTTTGTTTCTCTGAGCTCTTTCTCATTTCCATTTTTATTTGTATATAGGTGGGACATTAAATTATTTTCAGTGAATCTTGTATATAGCTACTTCACTGAAGGTGTATATCAGCTGTAGGAATTTTCTGGTAGAATTGTTGGGGTCACTTGTGTATACTATCATAAAATCTGAAAATAGTGATACTTTGACTTATCCCTTTCCAATTTGTATCTTCTTAATCTCCCTCAGTTGTCTTTCTGCTCTATTTAGAATTTCAAATACTTTATTGAATTAGATGAAGAGAGATTGGACAGTTTTGACTTGTTACCAATTTTAGTGGGACTTTGTTGAGTTTATCTCCCTTTAATTTGATGTTGGCTATAGGCTTGTTGTAAATTGCCTTAATTATGTTGAGGTATTTTTCTTGTATCTATACTCTCTCCAAGACTTTTTTCAGGAAAAGGTGTTGGATTGTGTCAATTACCTTTTATGGTATCTGGTAAGATGATCATGTGATTTTTGTGTTCATTTTTTTGTTGTTGTTGCCTTTTTTCTTCCATTTTGTTTATATGGTGGATTTATTTTTGTTTGTTGAACCATCTCTACACTTTTGGGATAAGTCCTATTTGATTCTAGTGGATGATCTTTTTGATGTGTTCTAGGATTTGATTTTCAAGAATTTTATTGAATATTTTTGCTTTCTACATTCATAAAAGACATTCATCTATAATTATGTTTCCTCATTGAATCTTCGGGTGGTTTGGGTATCAGGGAAACTATGGTTTCACAAAATGAATTTGGCAATGTTTTATCTCTTTCTACTTTCTCAACTAATTTGAGGAGTATTGGCATTAGAGCTTCTTGAGAGTCTTTCAGAATTATTCACTAAATCTGTCTGGCCCTGGGCTCTTTTTGGTTGGGAGACTATTAATGATGGCTTCTATTTCCTTAGAGTTTGTAGATCTATTTAAATTGTTTATGTTGATTTAACTTTGGTAAGTGATACCTATTAAGAAAATTATCCATTTCTTTTAGATTTTCCAATTTAGTGGAGTACAAGTTTTTAAAATATGATCACATAATTCTTTGGATTTTCCTAGTTCTGTTATTATATACCCCTTTTTGATAATGATTAGTTTGAATAAGGGTTTGTCTTTCTTGTTGATTTTTTCCAAAGAACCAACTCTGTTTTATTGATTCTTCATATTGTTCTCTTCATTTCTATTTTATTGACTTCTGCCATCCATTTGATTGTATTCTGCTGGCTACTCTTGCATGAGCTTGCTTTTTTTGTTCTAGAGCTTTCAAGTTCTAGTATGTTAAATTACTAATATGAGATTTCTCCAATTATTTTGTGCAGACATCTAATGCTACAAACTTTCCTCCTTTACGTCTTTCATTGTGGCCCATTGTTGCTGTTTTGGCTCTACTGGCCGAGGTACCCTTGTGGGCAGGGAGTAAAAAGATGCAGAAGCAACAACACAGATTCTGAGATTTGTAAGCAAGCTCATTTTATTAAACAAAGGGCTGAGGTATTTTTGTGTGTGCTGTTTGACTGGCTTTGCTTCTATGACTATTGTGATATTTCTTGATTTGGTCCTAGGTCTTACATCGGCAGTTGTCATCTTGGGTGTCCAGTTTCAGGCTCCTCTGGGTCAGGGCACTACTGGGCATGTCACTTTTTTTTTTTAACTTGAGGCTTAGCCTGTTCATCTGGCATGTGGACCTTATGTGCCTCAGCTCATAAATTTGGGTATGCTGTGTACTTATTTTCATTGAATTCTAGGAAGTTTCTTATTCACTCTTGTTTTGACCTAATAGTCATTCAGTAGATAATTGTTCAGGTTCCATGAGTTTGTATGCTTTCTGTTGTTTCTTTTGTTGAAATCCAGTTTTACTTTGTGATGGTCTGATGGGATTCAGGGTGTTAGTTCAATTTTCTTGTACTGGCTGAGATTTGCTTTGTGACTGACTATGTGGTGAATTTTGGAGAAAGTTCCATGAGGTGTTGAGAAGAAGGTATTTTTTTTTTCTGTGTTTGGGTGAAATGTTCTGTAGATATGTTCCATCCATTTGTTTTCTTATAACATCTGTTAGGTCCTGTGTTTCTGTTTAGTTTTTATCTGGATGCCCTGATCATTGGTGAGAATGGGGAATTGAAGTTCCCACTGTCGATGTGTGATTTAAGCTTTAGTAATGTTCCTTTTACTAATGTGGATGCCCTTTCTTTTGGGACTTAGATGTTAAGAATTGAAACATCATCTTGGTAAAATTTTCCTTTGATAAATATGAAGTGTCCTTCTCCATGTCTCTTGATTAATTTTGCTTTCAGTTCTATCTTGTTAAATATTAGAATGGCTATACCAGCTTGTGTCTTAGGTCCATTTTCTTGAAACATCCTTTTACATCCCTTTACTCTGAAGTAATATCTTCAGAGTAATATCTTTGATGTTGATGTGTGTTTCTTGTATTCATCAGAAGGATAGGTCCTGTTTTTGTATCCATTCTGTAAATCTGTGTCTTTTTATTGGAGAATTGAGTTTATTAATATTGAGAAATATCAATTACCAATGGTTGTTAATTCCTGTTTTTGTTGTTGTTGATTGTGGTGCATGTGTGTGTGTGTGTGTGTGTGTTTCCATTTTTTTTGTTTTGCTGGTGTGAGATTATTTGTTTCCTGTGCTTTTATGAGTGTATTTAATGTCCTTTGGTTAAATATTTCCTTCTAGTACCTTCTGTAGGGTTGGAATTTTGGACAGATATTGTTAACTTTTGACTTTATCATGGAATATCTTGTTTTCTCCTTCTATAGTGAATGAAATTTTTTCTGGATATAGTAGTGTGTGCTGGAATCAGTAGTCTCTTAGATTCTGAAATGCATCTTTCCAGGTCCTTCTGGCTTTTAGAGTCTCCTTTAAGAAGTCAGGTATAATTATAATAGATCTGCCTTTATATGTTAATTGCTCTTTTTCCCTTGCAGCTTTTAATATTCTTTCTTTGGTCTGTATATTTAATGTTTTGATTATGTGGTGAGAGGACATTGTTTTCTGGTCCAATCAATTTGGTATTTTGTAAGCTTCTTGTACCTTTATAGGCACCCCCTTCTTTAAATTAATAAACTTTTCTTCTATGATTTTGTTTTATTTTTCTAGGTCTTTGAGTTGGGATTCTTCTCCTTCTTCTATCCTTATTATTCTTTGGTTTGGTCTTTTCAAAGTGTTCCATATTTCCTGGATGTTTTATGTCAGGATTTTTTTTTGTAGATTTAATATTTTCTTTGACTGATATATCTATTTCTTCTATTGTATCTCCAGTGCCTGTGATTCTATCTTCTCTCTCTTGTATTTCACTGGTGATGCTTGGGTCTGTACTTCCTGTTCACCTACTATGTTTTCATTTCCAGAATTCCGGGGTTTTTGTGCATGTGTGTGGTGGTATTGTGTTCCCCAAAATATTGTGCACCCTAATAAACTTAGCTGGGGTCAGAGAACAGAGCAGCCACAATATTAAACATAGAGGTTAGGCAGTAGTAGCACACACCTCTAATCCTAGCATTCCAGAGGCAGAGATCTATCTGGATCTCTGTGAGTTCAAGGCCACACTGGAAACAGCCAAGCATGGTGACTCATGCCTTTAATCCCAGGAAGAAATGGCAGGAGGCAGAAAAGTATTTAAGGCGTGAGGACCAAGAACTAGAGCCTAGTTAAGCTTTTAGTCTTTTGAGCAGCACAGTTCAGGTGAGAGGCATCCAGTCTGAGGAAACAGGATCAGCTGAGGAATTGGCAAGGTGAGGAGGATATGGCTTGTTCTGCTTCTCTGATCTTCCAGCATTCACCCCAATACCTAGCTTCAGGTTTGTTTTTATTAGTAAGAACTTTTAAGATTCATGCTACACATGTGTATATGTTTATTGTTTCTATTTCCATATTTAGGTCTTGAATAGTTTTATTCATTTCCTTCAACAGTTTGTTCATTTTTTCCTGGCTTTTTTAAAAAGAGATTTATTCATTTCCTCATATTTTTTGTTTATCATTTCCTCAGTTTCTCTAAGGAATTTATTTATTTCTTCTTTAAGCAGTAAATCATCTTCATGTAGTTGGATGTAAGTATAGCCAGAAGATTTCCTGTGTCCTGGCCTGCCAGTGGTTGGGACAAATCTCTCCCACTCGCATCCCCCAAGTAAACACACAGAAGCTTATATTAAGTATAACTGCATGGCCATGGCTCAAGGTTTTTCTAGGTCTTATATCTTAAATTAGCCCATAACTATTAATCTATGTATTACTACATGTTCCATGGCTTTACCTGTGTGTCATTAAATGTTGCTCCGTGGGCAGCTCACTGGTGTCTCTTGACTCAGCCTTTTTTCCCCCAGAATTCTCATTGTCTGTTTATCCTGCCTGTACTTTCTGCCTGGCTTCTGGCCAATCAACTTTTTTTTAAATCAACCAATCAGAGCAACACATTCACAGAATGCAGAACCTTCCACCACAGGTAAGGTGTTTTACTTGTGCTTCTGCTGTGTTAGGATATTCAGGAATAGATGTAGAAAGACATCTGGGTACTCTTGGTAAAATATTGCCTTGAGCTGTTGTTGATTATATTCTTAAGTTGACCTTTAGGAATCTGAGTTTAGAGTGATTATAAGTTTAGGTGCTGAGTTTATCTTTGACGGATGTGTGTTTTTTACCTTGGTTTCTGTTTCCTCTTTGGTCTTCTTACCAGTGTGATCCATGGTTGTGCAGGGGATCTCTGCCACATTTGGGGGCTGGACTCTTGGCAGTTAGCATGGTCTCAAGTAAAACTTGGGATCTACACCACAGTTGGTGGCTGAGATAATGAAAGTAGGAGGGTGCAGAACTAGTGTTAGGGTGGGTGGAACCAAGAGAGTGAGAGATTTGGGGAATTTGGATGTGGGACAGCATTCCTGATATTCTGTTTGCCAACATGGTCTCTGATAGATCAAAGAGTCTCCTCCCAAGCTGGAGGCTAAGGAATGGTGACACTGAAGGGGTAGAGATTGTGGGTAGGGTTGGAGGGGCACTAAGAAAGTGGGAAGAATTTTGCATGCAGGCAGTCTACCTGAAATTCTAGTGGTCAGCCTGGACTCTAGAAAAGCAGGGAGTCTCTACCCCAGTTGAGGTTAGTATAAGGCAACTAGGAGGGAAAGTGGCTGGGGATAATGTGTTGAGGCTCAGAGAGATTGAGAGAGTGAGATAGTTTGACAGGTGGGCAGCCTACCTAAATTTCTGGCAACCTGTGAAGTCTCTCCTTTGCAAGCTTCTTAAGACTTGAAATCTAGTTGGGAAATGCAAGCCCAATAAATTCTCCCTGAAATAGTTAATCTTTGCTTTCAACTTGACTGAATTAAGAAAGTCTTAGGTGACTGGCCAAGCATAGCTCTGTTTATGGCTCTAATATGTTTCCAAAGATGATTAGATCATGAAAGCTCTGCCCTAATGGAACATTTAATCCACTAATAGCACTAAAACACCAAGGTTCTAAATGCTCATAAGGATCTCTTTGTGCATTGTTGAGCCATTATACTAATAGACTTTCATTTTATTCACTGACAAAAGGACAAATGCCAGTTACTATAGTTTGTCTCTCCAGTCATTCTTCTAGACTAGAAGTATTGGTTCTTAAAATGCTCTCAAATGCCAGAATCTAAAAGCCATATATCTGAAAAGAGGTTGAGGAAAGTCCTTACAGTTCAATAGGCAGAATATTACTTTGGCATCCTCTTTTCAGTTTAGATTGCCAACCCTATCCTCAATTGTGCCTACAATGTGTTCAATGATTAAAACTTTCCAAAGATGAGTAAGACACTCACTCATTAACAGACAAAAGATGATGAGAACATGGGATCTGAAACTTGGAATTGGGACAATTATTTCATTGTGTTCAAATTTACTGAATGTCTGTTATCAAATTGTAAAGTCACAACCTGTAACTCAACAAGTCAGTTTCCACCACATACCCACTAACTACCCTCAATAGCCCAATGAAAAGAGCCAAATTATTAATAATGGGAAGCAGAAAAATGATATTTTTCTATGTGACCATATTGAAAAGAGGGGCAAAGAGATCCAGTGTCAACCCTACCACCCAAAGCTTATCTTCAGGGTATTGGTTAAATATTTAGGTTAAGAAAAATATTTCTTTTCCTCTGATGTATTTCGACCTTTCACCATCATTTCCTTATATTGTTTTCTAAGATTTCCTTATGGTTCCGTATATGGCATGTGTTCGTAGCATTCAAGTTTAAAGTGCTCTTTGAATTGGTATAATTACATCTTTTGGTGAATATTTCATTTACTAACACTAAGAAATGTGAGTATTCTGTTTAAATACTGAAATAGAAAAAGCAGCCCAAGGATTAGAAAAAAGTCATTCTGTCCCAGAGAAAGCTCCTAGAACATTGGTGTGTAGAATCCCTGTCAACGTTTACACAAATATCTGAATGTTTGTATTAAAATAAAATCACAGACTAAGTATGAAGGCATATGACTCAAATTCGGATACCCAGCAGATTGAAATAGGAAGATTATGAGTTACAGGTAGCACCAGACTACATAGCAAGACCTAATCTTTAAAAAAGGCATAATAATAATAGTATAAAAGTAAAAATGATTAAGAAATAAAGAAAAAGAAAAAAATATGAAATCACTTTATTTTGTACTTTCTGTACTTTCTTCTTAAAATTTTCCAACATCAAAACTCTTTCATATTATTTATGCTGTCTGATTGCTTTGGTAGCTTATTTGTATAAACATTGAACAATTTATAATATATCCATATGATTGAAACTTTCATTCATTTATAAATCTTCTTGTCAGTATTTCTTTGCTTTCTGCTATCATATTTTCTTCTGCATTATGATATAAGCTTGAGAAGTCTGAAAAGAAAAAGATTTACTGTCTTTAGTGACTTCAGAGTGCAAATTGAAAAATATATAATGATTCTTAGTATTCTGGTCTTCATAGCCCCTCTGCTCCCTTCCTCCCCCATTCCCATTATGTCCCATCTCTTCTTCCCCTTTCACATTTTTTCTCATGTTCTCACACTTATTCTTACCACCCTGATCTATGAGAAACACCATGTACCTTGTCCAAGTCCCAGAGTGACACTCTAGATTGCATGTGATAAGGAACACTATGTACCCTGTTCAAGGTCGAGTGCCACCCAAGATTACATGTGATGAGGAACTGCATGTACCCTGTTCAATGCCTGGAGTGATACCTAAGATTACATGTGATGAGAAAAACCATGTACCTTGTGTAAGGCCTGAGGGACACCCTAGTTTACAGGAGGTATAGAACATTATGTATACTACAGTTATGGGATATAGGTGTATGGTAAATTTTACTGTACAAGTAGAGCACTGTAAGAGATTAACAACTCACAATAAATATAATTATAAATATATTGTAATAAAGTAGATGAAAATATGTGCTCTCTCAAAATAATGTTATAACTCTGTGCTATAGATCTTAGCAACATCAACAATGATTTTGAAACTTTAGCCGGGCGGTGGTGGCGCGCGCCTTTAATCCCAGCACTCGGGAGGCAGAGGCAGGCGGATCTCTGTGAGTTCGAGGCCAGCCTGGGCTACCAAGTGAGTTCCAGGAAAGGCGCAAAGCTACACAGAGAAACCCTGTCTTGAAAAACAAAAAACAAAAACAAACAAAAAAAACTTTAAAGATTTTATTTTTATTTTTAGTTATGTTTATGTGTGTATGTGTTTATATATGCTACCTGCTTGTGGGTAATTCTGGAGGCCAGAAGAAGGTGTTCAATGCCCTGGAACTGGAGTTACAGTCAGGTGTGTGCTGCCAGACACATATGCTTATGAATGATCATTAGTCCTCAGAAAAAATAGAAACTACTCAAACACTGTCATCTCTGTATCCCCTGATTTTGCTTCTTTCCTTTCCTTATTAATTTGATTAACTTTACTCTATTCATCTAAAGGAATAACGTTATAGCATTTCTTTTGCATTTTCAACTTTCCAGCATCACTGGTCTTGTGTTTAGGACCTTTATTAAGTGAATAATGGTCAATGACCTGAACACAGGTGATACTGTGACAGTGAGTTAGATAACTAAGATAGCTGCTCTATTACTAATAGGAAAATATAGTGTGTGGCCTGCCAACACTGTTAAAAAGACATTTTAACATTTCACATCCCAGGACATTTCACGTCCAGGCAGAATGGACAAAAATGGCATCAGACTGTCTTATGCTATTGACAATGACATGAAGCCTAAAAATTATGAATTGATTATTTTAGAAATTTTCCACTTAATGTTCTCAGACTATGGTTTATTGCATTCAACTAAAACCTGAAAATGAAGCTGTGAATGAAGAGAGCCTACTGTACTTACAAATGAACCTTTGAATGAGGAGGGATTACTGTATTCTCTGTCCTACTCCTGTCCACATTCCCTGCCCCATCAGCTTCAGTGTAATTTGGTTATTAACAACAAAACCTTTGTTAGTAGATGAAGTAGATATAGGATTGTTCTTGTCTCACTTATATAACCATAATCTAAAGGTTTTTTTTTTTTTTGTCTTTGTAACCCCGGGTTTTTCTCATATCTGAACAGATGAGACTATAAGCAAAATTATTCTAATATGATTTTTCTATGACAGTTGAGCTAATGAGATAGTATAAAGTATATCCATAACTGGGAGAGTTCACTGTATCTAACTACTCATAATTGCCATAAGAAAAACATTATAAATGCAGATAATAAATGAAAATGTTCTTCCTACAAATTGAATTATTCCAAATGGCAAAATGATGTTTTGGGTTTCATGAAAGCATAAATAAATCTCACACATTAATTATTTAGGGGCCTTTATGAACTATGAGTCATGCTCTTAGCACATAAAGTAAAAAACTATATCATAAAACAAGCTTAAATTAATACATAAGCTATAACAAATATTAATATTCAATTTCTTTTGTAGATAGGAATCAGAGGTATTTGGAAATGTACTCAGTGATAGAACACTGTCTCACCTGAGTTGACAGAAGGTTGATAAGAAATATGGGTCAATTTAAGATTCAAGCCTGAGCTATTGGCCAAATATTTATGATTAATATTGTCTTGTTATTTGGGAGTGACTTCAAGAAAGGAAAACTCCACATACAGTTTCCCTTGGAGGACATTCCTCCCAGGTGTTATCTTGTTCTTGCCATTTTCCAAAGTCATGTAGCCACATCTCAGTCATAGTTTATTCCTAAAAAAAAAAACTGTATATCATCTAGACTCATGACAAATGCAGAGAGGTCATAGCTAGTCAAAGTGTTGTTGTCAATTTTCCCCTACATGGGGTCCTGATCTTCAGTTTAAAACCTATGTACTGTATACCACATGATAAATGATGTATTTTATGTGTGTACAAGTAGTAATAAAACTGTAAAATAAGGTGAATTTATTATTCATAGATTGAAAGAAATTAACTCCATTATATGGTTATATATTTAACTATATTGTGAAACTATGCATAAACAATTATTACTGTTTACTTATTGAAATCTAAATCTGATCTTAATTAGAATGTTTTCCTAGGTCATTAATCAATTATATTAGTAAAATCAAGTAAAAGACTTTGTGAATGGGAGCAGGAAGCCAGCCATCACATTATAATCAGTTCTTGAAGAGTCTAGGAAAACATCAAAAGGATATTTATGTTTTAGAAGAGACTTCCCAGAGGTACCTTAAGGAGAATCTTTTGATATTGCCTCAATTGAATGTTAAATAATTGCTATTAAGTTGATCATGTTAGTTGTGGATTTATGCTCATGGTTCTATCTTATAGACATATGACAAGTTGTAACTGAAACAGAAAAGATAAAATGCCATTCTCTACTGAAAGTAAAACATCAACCAGATTCTAGACATAATTAGAATATATATGGCAGCACTCTCTGTCCATGCCCACATTCTTTAAAGAACTTCAGGAATCTGTTGTTCTGTTTGATTTCAAACATATATGTAAAAGACTCATGTTGCTCAGTCTCATATAATGTTTTCTTGAGGTTTGACCAGGTTATTCTTTTGCTTCAGACTTTTAATTGTACCAGTTTTGAGCAAATCCTGAGTAGTTTTCGTATTTAATTATCCTTAATTATATGTTTATAGCATATGTGCTCTTCCTCACAGGCTGATGGGAATTCAAGGGACATCCTATTAAAATATCAGGCCACAAAAAGCATAGTGGAAATGTTTTGCCAGGCCAGTCATTATTATAGCTTACAGGGTTGACAACTGAGTATAATTGGTGATTACATTTCTCCTCTAGTAGCATACATAGCACTTTCAGGCACTATGAAAGTCAGCCAGTAGAAAGGAAGATTCTAGGAGAGTACTGGTATTGACTTCCCATGTTCTATGTCTCAAGTGTATGATATCATAAGCAAAAGAGTCTTAGCATCAATTTCTGGAGGGTAAACAAGATCATTAAGAATGCAATGGGAGGACAGGATAGATAAGGGAATGTAAAGAGGGGCATGACTAACACTAAAAACATTTAGAAAAATGTTATATTAAAACCTACTACTATAGAAACTTCTTAATATATGTACTTACACATATGTAAGGAATGTAAATGGGGTTACCTTATGATGGGGTAAGAATACCAGATAGCACAGGATAACAAATAAAAAGCCCAGTGCCAGAAGTGAGCTGCTATGGAGTTGTTGGCACATGAGGTCCCAACATTACAGTTTATTTTCAGTGTTCTTAGTTATCAACTTGAATTATGACTTCATTCCTTCCTTTCCCATGGTATCAGTAACTGACCCATGATTTTAATTCATTGTTTTTTCTTGGTTTCTTAAAAAATATTATTTTTACTAGAAAAGCAAGCCAAACAAAATGGCACAAAGCAGAGCACAATAACAGTAACAACAAAATCCAATAGGTAACCAATTGGTTCAATTTCTTGGACTTGTGGTTCATTGATTTATCTTAGAAAAAATTCTTAGCAATATTGCCTGGGTGTACAATTAATTAAAGGCCAATGACTTTCAGTAAATAATGTTTTATTTTGCATGTTTGGGGAAAAGAAAGGAAATTTCAAATGATAATATGTATTCTAGAAAACAAGAGCAGTAAGAATGGTTTAAGATAATTTGCATATAAGTAAGTCTCAAAGATGTTATTTAGACCTAAGAATATTGTTACTTCTCCAGAATGGAAGGGACTCTTGAAAGGTAAATGTAATTGTTATTGATTGTGTTTGAAACAAGGTAAAATAGATAGGAACAATGAATAGGCCAGTGTCTTTACATAAATTAGACACCCAGATAATGAACACATTAGTAACAAATGTGTGTTTTGTTTTCTTCAACATTACATGGTGATATTTGGGGAACACTCTCTCATGATATTGTCACTCCCAGTTTACAACTTTATATCCCAGACTTCTGGTCACACATTAGCTATGTATTAAAATTGTTGTATGTCACATATTATATGCAACTTAGATAATGATTTTCATTGAGGAACAAACTTGAAGAAATATTTCCATGCAAAGCAATTTGCTTTCCTAGGCTTTGCCAATATTCCTGTATTCCTATATTCCTACAATTACTGTAGATTACATGAGTTTGAAAATGAGCTTCCTTCTTTGCAACCCACTTTTTCCTTCTGTTTGATTCTCCTGTGAAGTCATAATCCTCTGTTTGCGCAGTGTCTGTTGCCATGGATAGTAATATGATGTTACAAATTTGCTATTATTTATGACTTCATCGTAGGATGGATCTGAATGAGAAATTAATCTCTGATTTCTTCACCAAATATTTGATGAGGTATATGGGAACAGATGAGGACATTTCAGTTTTCATTTATTAATTGGCAGGTGAAACTTTTGTCACTGGTGACAATATCCATATTCAGGAAATAATTTCCAATGTTAAAATAAATAATAAAGTGGGAAGCAATAGGAAAACCCTTATGTTCTTTCCAAAAACAATTTGCTGATAGACACAAACTCCTCCTTGAAAAGCTGCTTGTCAATGTCATTCTTTAAGTTTCTGCTTGATCCTGCTGTGTTGACTTTCTTTGTTAAGAAAAGCTAAACAGCACTCTGGTGCATAAGCCCCTCACCCACTGTGATATTGAATTCTGATCTTTAATAAACCAACATTGATTTACTTCACTGCTTCTGTTTGCTGAGCTAAGCCCCACTGGCATAGTTGAAAAGGCACACATAATTTAATCAAATTGCTATTTTTTCATTTTAGTTTTTTTTGTGCATAAAGCATGTTCTAAGATTCCAGAATTTATTTTTTTGCCTTAAAATAATTCCTTCTCAGAACAGAAATTTTATATCACAGTAGTTTCCTAGTAGACAAAGTCAAATAAGCTGCAGTAGGCTCATTTTTTGTTGCAAATTCCATTCTTTTCTTCACACAGGGATTGAGTCTTGAAGACCCAATGTAAGAGCTAACAAGCTGTAACCATGAGCTTCACGTTTCAGACCCCAAGCAGCCAGTAAGTATTTTGTGCACTAAGTTAGGCAGTATTTTGCAAATATTGCAGTGGAGAAATAGAAGATATGGGCCAGTGGTGAACATTAGAACTATTAAATCAGACAGGTATAACACTGGCCTTATTTATTCCTTTTCTGTGAGATAATACACACCAGTACTAGTCAGGGTGAGCTTTGTTCTTCCCATTCTTAAATTTCTCTTCTGCCTTCCAGAGCTCGGTTATCACCCTGGTTCTCAGATAGAATGAAAGCAGTTTATGCCGTAAGTCCTTCCATGTCTGTTCCTGTTAGCTATTTTTCATGTGCAGTGCCACAGTGGGTCTAGTATACAAGTTCATTTACCACATTTTTGGGTTACATGCCAGTGTTTTTTTTTTTTTTTTTTTTTTTTTTTTTTATAGGACTCAATAAACTAACCAGTCTAAGAAAAGAAGAATTAGACAAAAGCTGGAGAGAAAGTGCCTGATAAAGTTTTATCCTGTCCTCTTGATGGACTCAGGATGTAACAGTTCTGTGTAGCAAGCATTTTACATGAGTAAGTACATGATTGTCTTTTGAAGCCACATAAGTGAGTTAGCATATACGATGACATCTTTCTCCCAACTCTTACTTTGCTTAGATTATACCTCAGGTCCCAATTAATTTATTAGCAGATAAAGTTCATTTCAGGTTTTACTCTCCAAGATTCTACATTCAAGATTCCTTTAAGACTTAAAACTGGCATATTACATAGAGGGAATAAGAATTGTTATCACAATATTTTTACCCCCTAACTTCAGAAACTTTCCATATATCTTTTTTTTTTCATGTGTCTTGATGTGCTTAATTTCACTTGCTTGTTTTTGACCCATGTTCCATGGCAAAGCTTCTCTCTGTGTCCTCCTAGAACTTACTCCCCTTGCAAGCATCCCAGCAGCCTCTGACACAGAACATTGCACTTTCATAAGGGATGCTCCTGTTTTCAACTTGCAGGTGAATATTTGTCTTTCTATTTGATGTTGTTTGCCACACAATATTCTAATACTTCAGCAACTGAACTCATTTTACTTGTTAATATACAGATTATTTTTCATTTTCTTTGTTATTATTTTCCTACTTAGACCCATTCTCTTTATATGTATTCCAGGAACGGGTATATTGTTCCACTTGTGTCAATGGTATAAACAACACTAGGTAGTAAATATTTACTAAATGTTATTTAGTTGGAGTTTCTGGTAGAGGAAAAGTAAAGTGTGTAGATGTAACCAACGGTCTTATAAAATAAGAAACACAGAGCCAATTCAGAGAAGAAAGCCAAGAGGTCAGAGCTAAGAGCCTCACCCTTCCTGATTCAGGGATCCTCTCCAGCCAAGAGAGCTCTCCCCAAGGGCCTACTTCCTGTGTGTCTGTCTTTAAAGTCTTCCTGTTCTGCCTTCTCATTGGTTGTAAACCCAAACATGTGACTGCCTCGTCACTGACTGAATGTACCACCCTCCAGGTCCTTAAAGGCATGCGCCACTGCCGCCATGCACTTGCTATGACTCTAATAGCTCTGACCCCCGGACAACTTTATTTATTAACATACAATTAAAATCACATTTCAGTACAAGTAAAATACCACCACATTTCCCCTTTTCTATTTTAATAAAAAGGAAAAAAAAGAAAAAGGTTATAACTAACAAAAGAAAAACTATATACAAAAGTACAATGACTATATACAATATATACAAGTAATAAATGTCTAAACAATGTCTAGTCCATTTGTATTTGACAAATTCAGAGAAAATCATTTCATTATCTATCCTATTTTGTTAAGTCCAAAATGTATCTAATTCACTTTCTATCCTAATTAATCTTCAACTATAACTAACTAACCTTCAACTATAACTACCTAATCCTCAACTCCCTCAGAGACCCAAGAAGGAAATAATATTAGCTAACAAAAATAAAAACAGAAAGTGCATGCAAGCAACTTCCAAAAAATTTGTGAGTTGACAGAAACAGCCAGCTGCCTGGACAGTCACCTGAGGTTTCTCCACAGTGTTGGGGCATCATCTTCAGCCTATAGGCTTAGCATATCTGACAGACTCATTTGTGAAGTAGGATGTACACAAGGTCAACAGTTCAACCTCACATTGGGTGAGAGCAGTCCATGTACCAGAAACACCTGAATTCCACTAGTGTCATGCCATGATTCAGGATTTTAAATTCTGGAAATTGTTGTTGATTTTTTAATTCAGCTGTCCATTCTTCTTGGCTGTGTATATATGGCTTCATCTCAGCATCCCTTTCTTCTCCACATCCCTCTGTCAAATGCCAGTTTACTATTGCGAGGCGTGAGCTTAGTTATTCTTCAAGAATAACTGTTTCAGCTGCTGTTTCATTGCACATCAGAAGCCATCGGCCCACTGCCTGTTCAGCTGCCTTCGAAGAAAAGGGCACTGTACCTTTTCCGAATTGCGAAGGCCATTTCAGGGATGGTGCCATCTTGTCCTGGCCTCAGAAGATGCCTTTTGATAAAGCCATAACCACACTTGTTTTGGCAAGAATCAGTAGTCCTTTGTTTCATGTCCTGTCTGTCCATTTTGTCCTGTTGATTCGAGGATACTTTGTTGTCCAGTGGCTAACTTTTGCCACAATGAAAGTTAACTCCATACACAGTTTCTTCAATGCCCATATTTTCCCTGAAGTAGATTGGTACTGCCAGGAGCCGACATGTCTCATAATCATAACAAAAAAGAAAAATTTTCTAAGTTATTAAAACATTTTAAATGCCATATTCTGTAGATCTCTGAAGGGTTTGAAGATGACCTGTCTAAAATATATCTGCTCAATTTTTAAAACATATCTAATATGACTACAAGTTCTATTGTAATGTCTAACTACTAACTTTCATTTCTTTATATCCTAATAGTTGGTAATAATAACATTCAAGGATCAGAAAATTGCATTGTTAAATGAACGGTATAAGTACAATTAGAAATATATATATAGCATTTTCTAACAATATCAATTTCAATATATATAATTTGTATACAATATAAAACAATCCAATCCAATGTAAAGTATTTAAAACTAGTAATTGTCTTTTTCTTCTTCTTTCTTTCTCTTTTTTTTTTAAACAAGAACCTTAAATCTAATCTCCTTTGCTTAGCCTTTTTCCTAACCCTTGACAACAACTTGTAACCAACTCCCCTAAACAATGAAAATTATCCCAGACCCAAAACCCATTAAAAAGACCAAAAAACCACCTGCCCCACACCATCTCTTTGGGAATGTGGGCGTCGTATTCTTAAAATTGCTTCCTGCTGGGTATGGGCGAAGTTATCTTTATCCTGAAAGAAAAATTTTAGGTTAATTGTCAAATTTTAGGAAAGGTAACCATATCCTTCATTATCCAGTCTGTGTATAATGCCAAAGTTCAGGGTTTATCTCAAGTCTTTATTCAAGTAGTCTTTGAGACTGGATCATCTCAGCTAGTCATCTCAAAATTGCTATGAGCACCTTGTAGTTCAAAGCTGATCTGTAGATGATGTTTGTCAGCTTAGTGACATTATTATTGTCCACGTGGAATTGTTGTTGTTGTGGGGCCCCAACTTCTTCCTGGAGACTTCAGTTGATGTTAGGCCTGGCCGTGATTTCCTGCAGAAAACTGATAAGAGACTCGAACACAAAGACATATATATGCAGCTAATTGAAGCCTTTTTTCTAGAATTAATTAATACTCTATATGACCATTCATATCTTAACAAAGGTTAAAATGTATATATATCTATATATCTATATATTAATCTTGTAAATTTTGATATAAAATTTATACTTTAAGAAAAGTTCTAAAGAATCAGAATAGAATCAAAGGGTTGAGATTAGTAATAGAATAGTCCCTTAGTTAATTTGGCTTTTCTCCTGTCCCATAGCAGAAGATGGCTCTTTTATTCTGGTATGATACAGGGGGTTTGCATTTTCCTTTTAACAACATGCTTGAGTTTAAAGAAGGAGAGAGCCATTCTCCAACTCCAAAGTCAGCTTTAAATTTTAATTGAACTGGGACTATTAGAAGACCAATAGTGTTAAATTTTTAGAGAAAAGCAGAAACAAACATTTAGGAAGACATAAAATTTTTTAGATACTATATACCCATATGCCGTTTCACTCTGTTTCTTGGGATAGATGATTTGTCCCTTTTCTTCAGTTGTCTCATTTGTCCAGTGTTCTTCAGATTCCTTAACCTTCATTCTCCTAAAAGACAAAAACAAAAACCTTTCCCCAAGACTAATTTTGGGGATGTCCCTTTTTGGCAAGTTATTATCTGATTAAATGAAAAGACATGTGTTACTGGTATAAGTTAGTTTAAATTGGATGTTCATGCTGGTTGAAGAACTATCACCTCCTCTAATTAAGAGGTTTCTCTTGTTCAAATCGAACCTTTATCAATTTTGATGGTACCCACAACTTATCTTCTCCTGTAGAAACAAAAGCAAAACCTCATCCCCAACGTAACACATACCCTGGTTTCCATTCTGAGGTCAGCACATCCTTAAAGTATATAGGCTGATTTAATTCTGTAGTTTTTTCTATTATCCAATGTCTCTCTGCAGCTGTTGTTCCTTTCTCATTGGCATTAAGAAAATTCAAAGTTAATAGAGCATTATGCAGTCTGTTTCTGGGGGTCTTTGTTACCCCTTTCTGTTTATTTAGCATATCCTTTAGAGTTCTGTTTGATCTTTCTATAACTGCTTGACCTGTAGGATTATGTGGTATGCCTGTAATATGCTTTATATTGTAATAAGCAAAAAACTGTTTCATTTTAACAGAGACATATGATGGAGCATTATCAGTTTTGATTTGTGCAGGTATACCCATAATGGCCATAACTTCAAGCAAATGAGTGATTACAGAATCAGCTTTTTCAGAACTCAAAGCAGTTGCCCACTGAAATCCTGAATAAGTATCGAGAGTGTGGTGTACATATTTCAGTTTTCCAAATTCTGTAAAGTGAAACACGTCCATCTGCCAGATTTCATTCCTTTGAGTACCTTTTGGGTTACATCCAGCTGGTAATGGCGTTTGACTGTAGAAGGAACAAGTAGGACATTTCTTTACTATTTCTTTGGCTTGTTGCCAGGTTATGGAAAAATCCTTTTTTAAACTTTTACTATTGACATGATGTTTTTTATGAAATTCTGAGGCCTCCAGCACATTTCCTATCAATAATTTATCAATCTCATCATTGCCTTGTGCTAGAGGGCCTGGCAGACCAGTATGGGATCGGATGTGAGTTATATATAAAGGATGACTCCTTTTCCTGATTGTATCTTGTAATTGAATAAATAGTGAAGTTAATTCTGAAGCATTGTGGATAAATTCTGCAGTTTCAATATGTAATACTACTCTTTCAGCATACTGAGAGTCAGTTACTATGTTGAGAGGTTCTGAAAAATCCATTAATACCAACAGAATAGCATACAATTCTGATTTTTGAACTGAATTATAAGGACTTTGAACCACTTTACTTAAATTTTCTGATTTGTAACCTGCCTTTCCTTGTTTGTTGGCATCTGTATAAAATGTACGAACTCCAGATATGGGTTTTTCCCGTACAATTCGAGGCAAGATCCAATCAGCTCTCTTTATAAGATCAATTCTATCGCTTTTGGGATATTTGCTGTTAATTTCTCCCAAAAAATTACTGCAAGCTCTTTGCCAAGGTTCACTTTCTGTCCATAATTTTTCAATATCCTCCTTAGTTAAAGGTACGACAATTTCTGCTGGGTCTATTCCTGCTAATTGACGAAGTCTCAATTTTCCTTTCCAAATCAAGTCAGAGATTTTTTCCACATTTTTTTATCAAAATGGTCTGTTTTGTTTTTTTGAAAAATGAATCATGTTTTCTGGTATGTTAAAATGTATTATGATATTGATCATATTAGTATGTTTATTATTTTAAAAGTATTATTTATTAAAATTGAAACCTGGATATATAGAATTACTGAATAGTAAACTTATTTAAATCATAAAATCTCTTCTGAAATATGATATAGCAAATACATGTAATTCTGAATGATACTTTATACTTTATTTTGAATTCACTTTAGTCAGTCATTGCTGAGGTCTAGATGGTCTGTAGTTCCTTTCAAAGGCACAAATTCTGACTGAGATCTGGATGCAAGAGAGTAGAAACAAGCAGTCAGGTGTCACTGAATAGGTGGAATGTCCTCTCATGCAAAACAAGACCACAGGAACAGGGGAAGGCTGAAGGAGGAACACAGATAAAGTGCTCAGAAGAATAGCTCTCTTTATAGGGTTATGTTTAGCCCAATGTTTAGCAGTTGTTGGCTATGAAAGGGTATGTAAACAGCAGAGTGAAGAATTAAAATTATTCATTTCTGAAGTTAAAAAATAAATCATGACAGCAAAGGGGACTTCTAAAGCAGAGCCTCTGGTCATCCGTTGCCCAACCTAGAAAACAATCTAGTTGCTATTGATGTGGGGAGAGGAAACAGTCTCTACTATATGTAGCCACTTTTAAACCACCTTAATAGTGAACTAAGGGGCATTACAGATACAGAGAAGTCATTGCAAAAATAGACAGTGAATTTGTGAGGAAATTAAACACAACAGTACACAACTTATGGTATGAGGTGGTTGCTCTGAAGGCATTGGGGTAGTCTCTTCTCCAAAAAGAAATTATTTAGATAAAAATACATTTATGTAAGTTATGCCAAGAATGTCATAGGACTTCAATAGTACACTAAAAAGTAGCTAAAATAACAAAAAATACAATCAATTAAAAAAGAGAAGGATTAGGGGCCTATTATAAATATGATAGACAGCTGCAAAGGAAATAAATCCCCTATGTCAAGGTCAAGCCTAATAAGGAAAACAAAATTGAATATTTATTTTGTTTTTTTGAAAGTATATTCTTCTCTCATACGATATACGTTTTCTCCTTCCTCCATTCCGCTTAACTGCCCACTGTAGCTGGAGCTTTCTCCCATCCTGCCAGGACCCGCAGTCACTCAGACCCAAATAAACACACAGAGGCTTATTTATATTAATTAAAACCGTATGGCCTAATGGCTCAGGCTTCTTGCTATCTAGTTCTTATATCTTAAATTAACCCATTTCTATTAATCTATAAGTTGCCACGTGGCTTGTGTACTTTAACATCTTGCTTCCTCTGTGTCTGACTGGTGACTCCTGACCTCGCATTCCTGTTCCCAGAATTCTCCTCTCTGCTTATTCCACCTATACTATACTTACTACATGGCTACTGGCCAATCAGTGTTTTATTTATCAACCAAATGATAGCAACACATTCATAGCGTACAGAGTGATGTAAAAGTAGGTTCATTAATCTACCCTTTCATAGTGAAAGTGTTGCTCTGTAATATGACTACAAGTTTGATTGTAATGAATAGCTATTAACTTTCATTTCTTTATATTCCAATTAGTTGGTAATAATAACTTTCAAGGACTAGCAATTTGCATTACATTGTTAAATGAACTGTTCAGGTACAATACCTTGAACAAGATTAGAAATATATGTACAGTATCTTCTAACAAAATCTATCTCAAATTCATATCAATATACAAAATTTGTATACAATATGTAAAAATCCAATCCAATGTAAAATATTTAAAACTAGTAATTGCCTTCTAAAAGTAGATTCAATAGTCTACCTTTTTATCTTATCATATCTATATGTCAATCTCTAATTTGTAGCAATATACATAATTTGTATACAATATACAAAAACTCAAACCAATGTACAACATTTAAAACTAATAGTTGCCTTCTAAAAGTATATTCAATAATCTACCTTTTTTAAAAAAAAATCTATATCACATCTATATCCTCTCTTCTTTTCAGAGTAGATTCAATAATCTATTCTTTATTCTATCATTTCTATTTTATTCAGAGTAGATTCAATAATCTACCTCTTATCTATATCCTCTTTTTTCAAACAAGAACCTTAAATCTAATTTCCTTTGTTTAGCCTTTTACCTGACCATTAACAATAGCAAATTATAAACAATTATCCTAAACAATAACAATTATCCAAAAACCCATTGAAAAACCAAACACCAACCATCTCACCTCTTGGGAATGTGTGTGCCATGTTCTTAAAATTACTTCGTGCTGTCTGGGGGTGAAGGCATCTTTAGGGTAAACTGAAAAGAAAAATTTGATTCAATTGTCAAGTCCTGAGAGAGGTTGCTGTATCATTTGTTGTCCAGTTTTTGCATAATGTGAAAATGCAGGGCTTGTCTCAAGTCCTTGCTTGAGTAGTCTGTGAGGTTGAATCACTCAGCTAGTAATCTCAAAATTTTTCTGAGCAGTTTGTAGTCCAAAGCTTATCTTTAGGTGGTGTTTGTCAGCCTAGTGTTATTATTATCATCCATATGGAATTATCATTGTGGGGCCCCATTATCATTTTGGAGACTTCAAATTTGCTGTTAGGCATAAAATTGATAGAGACTCAAACACAAAAAGCATGTACAGGTAGCTAGATGAAGCCCTTTTTTCTAGAATTAGTTAGTACTCTATATGACCATTAATATCATAATAAAAGTTTAGTATATATAAACCTTAGAAATTTTGATATAAAATTCATGCCTTAAGAAAAGTTTTAAAGGCCGGGCGGTGGTGGCGCACGCCTTTAATCCCAGCACTCGGGAGGCAGAGCCAGGCGGATCTCTGTGAGTTCGAGGCCAGCCTGGTCTCCAAAGCGAGTTCCAGGAAAGGCGCAAAGCTACACAGAGAAACCCTGTCTCGAAAAACCAAAAAAAAAAAAAAAAAAGAAAAGTTTTAAAGACTCAAAATAGAGCCAAAAAATTGTGAGATTAGTGGCAATAGAATAGTACCTAAATTTTGGTTTACTTCTGTCCCATATCGGATGGCTCTTTTGACATGATACAGAGGTTTTGCATTTTTTTTTAACAAGCATGCTTGGGTTTAGAGAAAGAGAGAGCCATTCTCTCTCCAACTCGAAAGCCAGCTTTAATTTTTAATTGAACTAGGACTACATAAAGACCATTTGTGTTAAGTGTCTGTTGAGAAGAGCAGAAACAAACATTTAGGAAGATTTATGAAATTTTATTTGTGATATACCAATAGACCAATTTACTCTTTTTCTTGGGACATTTTTTCAGGATGATTTGTTTTTTCTTCAGATTTCTCATTTGCCCAGTGTTCTTCAGATCCCCCAGCCTTCATTCTCCTGAAAGACAAAAACAAAAACCCTTGCCCAAGCCTAACTTTGGGGAGTTTCCCTTTTGGCAAGTTATATCTGATTAAATGAAAAGCATTTGTTAGTGGTATTAGTTAGTTTTAAATTGGATGGTAATGCTGGTTAATGAACTATCACCTCTTCCAATTAAGAGTTCTCTCTGTTCAAATCAAAACTTTATCAATTTTGATGGTATCCATAGATTTTCTTCTCCTGTAGAAACAAAAGCAAAAAAATCTCACCCCCAATGTAATACATATCCTGGTTTCCATTCTGAGGTCAGCAAATCTTCAAAGTGTATAGGTTGATTTAATTACATAGTTTTTTTATACAATGTCTCTCTGCAGCTGTTGTTCCTTTCTCATTAGAATTGAGAAAATTCAAATTTAATAGAGCATTGCATAATCTATTATAACATGAATCTTAAAAAGTCTTATTAATAGAAAACCCAGAGGTAGATATTGGGGTGATAGCTGAGAGATCAGAGAGACAGAACAAACCATAGCTTGTAGCACAAATCTTTAAAGATCTTATTAATAAAAAACAAACCTGGAGGAGCCAGGTATTGGGGTGAATTCTGAAAGATCAATGAAATAGAACAAGCCACAGCCAACCTCACCTTGCCAATTTCTCAGCTGATCTTGTTTCCTCAAACTGAGAGCTTCTGAGTCCTCACCCAAATGGATCTCAGATGAACTGCTGCTAAAAGCCTGTAAGCTTAAAAAGCCTGAACTTCCTGGTTCTCACGCCTTATATAGCTTTTTGCTTCCTGTCATCACTTCCTGGGATTAAAGGCATGTGTCTTTCCCAAGCAAGACATGAGATCACAAGTACTGGGAATAAAGGTGTGTGTTACCATGCATGGTTGTTTCCAGTGTGGCTTTGAACTCACAGAGATCCAGGATGGATCTCTGCCTCCAGAAGGCTAGGATTAATGGTGTGTGTGTGTCACCATTTTCTGGTCTCTATGTCTATGTAGTGGTTGTTCTGTTTTCTGACCCCAGATGAGTTTATTAGGGTGCAAAATATATTAGGGGACACAATATCACCATAATAGCTAACCTCACCTCTCCAACTTCTCAGCTGATCTTGTTTCCTCAGACTGGAAGCTTCTGAGTCCTCATCCAAATGAATCTCAGCTGAACTGCTGCTAAAAACCTTATATAAGCTCATGCCTTATATAGCTTTGTGCTTCCTGCCATCACTTTCTGGGATTAAAGCCATGTGTCTTTCCCAAGCAAGACATGAGATCTCAAGTGCTGGGATTAAAGGTGCGTGTCACCATGCCTGACTGTTTCCAGTGTGGCCTTGAACTCATAGAGACCCAGATGGATCTCTGCCTCCAGAATGCTAGGATTAAAGGCATGTGCTACCACTGCCTAACCTCTATGTTTAATATAGTGGCTGTTTTGTTCTCTGACCCACAGATAAGTTTATTTGGGGTGCATAATATATCAACCACAATCTATTTTTAGGGGGTTTGTTATCCCTTTCTGTTTATTTAGCATATCCTTTAGAGTTCAATTTGATATTTCTATGACTGCTTGGCCTGTAGTATTGTGTGGTATAGCTGTAATATGATTTATATTGTAATAAGCAAAAAACTGTCTCATTTCAGCGGAGATGTATGCTGGAGCATTGTCAGTTTTAATTTGTGCAGAAATAGCCGTGATGGCCATAACTTCTAGCAAATGCCTGATTACAGAGTTAGCATTTTCGGAACCCAGAGAAGTTGCCCATTGAAATCCTAAATAGGTATCAATGGTGTGGTATACATATTTTAATTTTCCAAATTCTGCAAAGTGAAACACATTCATCTGCCAGATTTCATTCTTCAGAGTACCCTTTGGGTTACATCCTGCTGGTAGTGGCGTTTCATTGTAAAAGGAACAAGCAGGACATTTCCTTGGCTTTTAAACCTTTACTATTGACATGATATTTTTTTAATGAAATTATGAGACCTCTAGTACACTTGCTATCAATAGTTTACCAGTCTCATCATTACCTTGTGCTAGATGGCCTGGCAGACCCATAGGGCTGGATGTGAGTTATATATAAGGGATGATTCCTATTCCTGATTATATCTTATAACTGAATAAATAACAAAGTTAATTCTGACTCATCAGGGATAAATTCTGAAGTCTCAATATGTAAGGTCACTCTTTCAGCATACTGAAAATCAGTAACTATGTTGAGAGGTCCTGAAAAATCCATTAATACCATTAGAAGGGATGTTAGATTTTTGTCAAAAGCTTTTTTTTTGCATCTAATGAGAAGATAATTCATTTTTGTTTGTTTATTTATATGGTGGATTGCATTTACTGATTTTCCTATTTTGAACAAATCCTGCATTTCTGGGATAAAGACTGCTTGATCATAGTAGATGATCTTTTTGATGTGTTCTTTTATTTGGTTTGCAACAGAGCTCTTCCTTTGGATTCCCCATCTCTATCATTTATTTGTGTTTGTTTCTGCAGGAGAGGAAAAACTATGGATACCAACAAAATTAATAAAAATTTATTTCAAACAGAAAAAAAAACCTTGATAAGGAGAAGTAATAGATCATCCACTGATGTGACAACTCTACAAGTTGTAAGAAAAATTCAACAAAAAAGGGTCAGGGCAGGGTTCTGTTTTTTGTCTTTACAGGATAATAGGAATACCCATCTTTAATAAATCATAAGGCCCTGGACACCCATATGTCTACAGCACAAGGAAGAACCAATTGGTACCAATATACTCTACAGGGTGATTTCTCAATTCCTAACTTCTATATCTCTTTAACTCTAGAACAGTTGTAGTCCCAATTCAATTATAAATCAAGCTGACTTTGGAGTTGGAATGAGGCTTTTTCTTTCTCTAAACCCAAGCATATTGCTAAAAGAAAAATTAGGAGATTCTGTCTAATATTGGAAGAGTCAACAAGTGTGAGACAGCAGAAAACCAATAATCTAGGCACCATTGTTGTCAACATTCTATTTCTTTTCATGCTTATCCTTGATTTCTATAAATCTTTTCTTAAGTCATCCTAAATCCAAACTTTCCATTTGGACATTAATAATGTTCAAGTTTTCCACAGTGAAAAATAAGTCTTTCAAATAGTAATTTCTGAAGTCTCCAGAAAGAAGATGGGGCCCCACAACAACAACTCTACTCAATCCAGAAAGATTTCATTGTACCTAAGAACATTACTCAATGATCAGCTTTGGACTGCAAACTCTTCAGGACAGTTCTAAGGTGAGATGGTCCACCATGCTACACCTCTAGCCAGAATCTGAGACAATATTATCCACTACTCTGAGACAGGCTGCAGACTCTACAGCTAGCCCTATTGAGACCTAACTATGTAAGCTTTCTTAAAGTACCCCACAGAGATACCACTGCTCCTTAAACAGCAGGAAGAAATTCTAAGAAAATAACACCCCCTCTCCCAAAGGTTTCATTTTTCTCAGGGTTATGGATGGATGGTTATAGGGTTGGAAGTGGAACAATGAAATTTAGACTCAGTATTCTCTTTTAGAAAAGAAAAAGGGGAATGGATAGGTATAGAATATTAAGATAGATTATTGAATCTACCAGTAAACTGATTTAGCAAACTATCACTCTTGGATAATTTGTATTGATATGGATTCTTGTATATTGATACAAATATAAACTATTCTTATATTCCTATTTAAGATAATTTATATATTATCTTATTATATATTATATTATCAAATTATATAAGATAATTTATTGTATTGTACATATATTTCTACTCCTGTTTGAAATATTTGTATATTGATACATATTAAGGATATTGCTGTCATATTGCATATTGCACTATACATTTCTACCTCTGTTTAAGATTTTTTTGGATTGTTAGAATTTTGAGATATTTGTTCTTATATACATCTGCTTACAGACTATTTGTCTTGTTAATGTGAAGCCTTAGTCTTTAGGTTATTTAGATAGATAAGACTTAAAGAACTATAGTCACCCATGCTTGTCATTTCTATAGTTATATAAGTTAGGTTCTCCAGGTTTACAAAAACATATGTCAGATGGATAGGTGATATTCAAACACTTCATAGACCTAGAGAATATGGCAGTTAAATGTTTTGATAACTTAGAATTATGTTGACATAAGACATGATTATTCCTGGCAGTACTGATCCAGAGAGAATGTTGGGCTGCTATACATTTTTGTTTGGAAGTTTGTTTTCTTCTTGGCACAAAATGGCCTACTGGGCATAGAACTGCTCTTGCCTCCACTGCTGATAGTATGAATGTTGTACTTTCCAGATGAGCAGGACACAAGGAAAAGCAACTACTGAGCTCTGCCAAGACAGGGTAAAATGATTCTTCAAAATTTTTGCTTCTGTAAATGGTCTGTCAGATATTATAGGCCTGTAGACAAAATGGATGCCCCAATGATGCTAAAAATCTTTAAGTGATTGTCCTGGCTGCCAGCTGTCTTTGTCTATTCTCACAAGAATTTCAGAAATTGCTTGCTTGCATTTTCCATTTTCTCAGGTATTATTATGGTCCTTCGCAGGTCTTTGATGGAGCTGAAAACTAGTTACAGTTTCAATAGTCTTGTATATTAACTAGAATATATTAGTACTAGAGTGAGAATCTTCAAGACAGGACAGCTATTGGAGTAATGTCAGTAATTTGCCATTTACCTATGTTCTGGACATTTCTGGATATTTAGCAAGTCTTTATGGTTTGATGCTATTCTTGTTGGTTGTACTTCCATTTTTGTTTATGTTATTACCCTTTGTTCTTCCTGGACAATACTTGATAATCATTCTTACTGTATATAGTTTGTATTATTTTTAGAATTTTCTTATTTAGATAAAAAGGGGAAATGTAGTTGTATTTGCTCTGCCAATGACCTTGGGCTATAAGGCAGAAGGAGACAGTGCTTCCTGCCATTGTACATGAACTCCTCTTTTTGTTTGTTTGTTTGTTTTCTTTTTTCTTTTTTTTATTAAGAAAGTTTTTATTCATTTTACACACAAATCATAGACCCCCCTCCTTCTCCTACCCTTCCATCTTTTCCCCCACAACCCATCCTCCATTCCCTCCTACATATAGGCAAGACCTCCCATGGGGAGTCAGCAGAGCCTAGTATATTCAGTAGAGCTAAATCCAAGCCTCTCCTCCTGCCTCAAGGCTATGCAAGGTGTCCTGCCATAGGTAGTGGGCACCAAAAAGCCAGCTCATGTACCAGGGATGGATCATGACCTTACTTCCAGGAAGCCCCTTAAGCAGATCAAGCTACACAACTGTCTTGCTTATGCAGCATGACTAGTCCAGTCCCACAGAGGCTCCACAGCTCTTGGTCTAAATTTCCTGAGTTCCCACTAGTTTGATTTGATTGTCTCTATAGTTTTCCTCATCCTGATCTTGATGCCCCTTGCTCATAGAATCCCCCTTTTCTCTCTTCAACTGGACTCCTGGAGCTCAGCCTGGTATCTGGTTATGAATCTCTGCATCTGCTTCCATCAGTTACTGGATGAAGGCTCTATGATGACAGTTAGGGTATTCCCTTTCTGATTACTGGGGAAAGCCAGTTCAGTTCAGGCACCCTCTCCACTATTTCTAGTAGGCTAAGCTAGGGTCATCTTTGGGGATTCCTAGGACCTTCCCTAGCACCTGTTTTTTTTTTTCTCTATCCCCATGATGTCTCCCTCTCTCATGGTATCACTTTTGTTTCTCACCCACTCCATCCCTGTTCCAGCTTGACCATTCCATTCCCTTATGTTTTCATCCCCCATTCCCTACCTTCCATGCTCCTCCATCTCCAGTTTACTCATGGAGATCGCATCTATTTCCCCTTCCATGTTTGTCCTTCAGAGTCCCTTAACTGAAGAATGGATTAAGAATATGTGGTACATATACACAATGGAGTACTACTCAGCAGAAAAAAACAATGACATCATGAAATTTGCAGGCAAATGGATGGAACTAGAAAATATCGTCCTGAGTGAGTTAACCCAAATTCAGAAGGATAAACATAGTATGTACTCACTCATAAGTGGATGCTAGATGTAAAGCAAAGGATAAGCAGATTACAACCCACAGCTCCAGAGAAGCTAGCTAACAAGGTGGACCCAAAAAAGGACACATGGATCCCCCTGGGCAGGGATGGTGGATGGGAACAGAAGAAGGGCATACCAAGGAAAGTCCCACTGTTTTCAACTTAACTGAAAAATGACATCCTTTTCAAAGGTACATATCTAGTCACATTTGTTAACTAGTTAAAAAAAAAACAAATAAAAATAGCCCTCTTTTTAATAAAAGACAATAGTTTTTGAAAAACATTATCATGTATCATACTAGTGCTATAAACCAACCCCCAAGCTCTATAACAGAAAATGATTATCTTGTTCAGATTTTTTTTGATAAACAGAGTTTACCTATAAGGAGGCTACACCTGGATTGGTGCCATAGACTCTTCCTTGGAGTGCAACTGCTGGAGGCATTTTCTTCTCGTGGAAAAGGCTGGTCACAGGGGAGCATGCTGAACTGTGCATGAACAATTTAAGTTTTCTCTCCTTGAGATAGGGCTGAATGTATCCTAGGCTGTCCTCAAACTCACTGTGTAGCTAGCTGAAGATGACCTTGAACTCCTTATCCTATTGTGTCTATCTCCCAAGTGCTGAGATTAGAGGCACATATTACCAGTACAAGTTTATTCAGTGCTGGAGATAAAATTCCGGCCTTCACAATGCCAAAAAAAAAAAAAAAAAAGCATTCTATTAACTGAGCTACATTCCCAGCACAATTTAAGCAATCCTTAATGCCACATTCCCTAACACTCCTCAGCAAGGTCAATATCTTAGTTAAGGAAAGGAAATCCCTTCCACTCCTGTTAGGCTATGAACCAGGTTTGAGAGTACAATGCCATTACAGGAGAGAAAACAGAGCAATCAGAAACCAATCAAACATACTTGTAGAGTTGTTTTTGTTACAAAGGAAAGAAATATTCTCTTCCACTGACTAAGCATTTCTTAGGTTTTTCTGGTGGTTAGAAGGACGCTGAAGCCTATCATAAGTGATTCTGATCCAAAACATATATTATATCATGTTGCTGATTTGGGATGATGATGTATTTGTCAGAAAACATTTATCTAAGCTACAGGGGCATGTCTCCTTTCAGTCAACCTACTCATCAGAAGTACAGCTACAGCCTCTGTCCTCCAGTACTCCAGAACATCTTAATAGTCTCCGTATAGATCAGTCAATTTCAAAGTATCGATCAGTGCTGATCCTATTTAACTTAGGTGGGCAATCAAACTCTCCTCTTGTGGTGATATAATGTCTACAGGTCTGGGTAAAGAATGACTAAGTAAATATCACAGAGGAAGGGATAGGAAGCAATGTCTGTCTCTGCCTGTAAATGTTGACAGCATCTTTAAGATCATCTTTACTGTTACCTGGCGTGCATTTACCTTAGTTGTTTTTGAGTTTACCACTGCAATAACTTGTGCTATCCCTTGCATCTCTTCCCATAAGATAGGCAGTTTACAGTAATAGCATTGGAAAGAAGCTCAGCTCCAGGCAGAAAAGGTTAAATGTATTTTAAAATACAAAGCTGATAAATTTTTTAAAACCTCAAATAGTCTTGGAACCATGATGCCTCTGTGCCCAGCCCAGCTATTCTCTTAACAAAAGAGACTCATTTGGTATGCAAGTTTCTCATTTGTCAGAGGAGATATTTCCCCGTCTCCTCAGCAACACACTGCATAATTGAAGGTGACTCTGTACAGGAAGGTTCACCTTCCATTAGCATGTTTTCTTTGGTAAGCACTCTCTTGCAAGTGCTGTAGTGTAAACATGAGTGCCTACGAATATGAACATTTATTAAATAGTGCTGATGAATATTTCAATACCTCTGGGAGAGCAACTCACAGCTCAATCATTCAGGCTGTTTTAAGTGCAGCACAGGACAATTCCACTACATCTTCCATTAATATTTAATTGCCCATTTTATTCTGTTTACCTTTTTGGTTAATATATAATTTAAAGCCCTTCTACTAAAAAGGGGGAAAGAACAGCTGTTCATCTGCTTTTAACAAATCTCTGGTGAGAGCTTTTACCTAATTTAAAATTCATTGCACAGAGCTTTTTTTTTATTTAATATCAGTAACACAAAACCTCAGGTATGAAAAGTAAAACTTGGAAGTGACTCTCATGCAAAAAGCCTAGCTATAACTTGGGCTTGATTCCACTTCAGTTCCTGAGTGGCAGGCATTGACAGAAAGCATCTGAATCGCCAATCATTGCACCATTTGTCACATTCTCATGAAACAGAACACTATAACTCAGACTGACATATTTTGACAACATGTCGGAAAGTTATTATGTACCCTGCAGAAAGTGAGTCCTGTCATCCTAGCAATGCAGATTTTACTGACAGGATAAAAGACATCTCTGCTTGCTAAAGCACAAGGGAGCCAAATATGTGCATGGCCTCCAGAAGCCAGAGTCCCTGCAGTACTATCCTTCACTCCTCCTTGTGCTGGCCTACCTCTTAGCTTGCCCTTGTCTCAGTCAATTTAGTTGTGTGTATGTCACAAATCTTTTTCAGTGTCAGGGACTCTGAAACCTAAGACATTTCTCCCAAGACCGCCAAGTCCCTGAAAGCTCACTGAAAAGTCACCCTAAAGATGATGGCCCTATGTTTTAATGCTAGATCATCAGGGCTCAAAGGTTTCAGAACAGTGAGCTAGATAATCTCTTATTTCTCTGACTCAACTTTACCTATGCATTGTATTTCTCCTGGCACAGTCAAGACAACTATAATAAGAACCTCACAAGCATATCACTAGTTCCATTTTACTTAAGTTGGGGATTTCTTCTCTAGATTTCCTAAATTCTGCTGCCTTGTCATTGTTTCTTTCCCAAGTCTCTGATGTCATTGATTTTTATTTCCCTATATGACTTCATTGATGGATCTTTTTAAGTGATCTTCCTTCTACTCATTCATCTGTTCATTCATGAATGCTTAATGAACATCTTATGGAAGTAATGTCCTATATATTACAGTAAAAGAGAAAGAGAGGAGGAGAGAGCAGAGGATGGGAAAAAGGATGAAGAAAAGGAAGGAAAAGCATGGGAGAGAGCACTTTTGAAGATAAAACTGGAATATATGACTTGATCTTGAGTTTGACTGATGGACCAAGTAGCACAATGGTGTGCTACATTGTTGAAAGCTGGGGTATGCCTCTGGAGGTGCCCAGAATGCCCCCAAATTTTAAGCAAGAAAAGACAATAAATATTGCTATTGCTTGCAACACATAATGTGAAGTCTTTCTGCTGAAAACAGGAAGACTCTTGTTAACAGTAAAACTTGGGAACAAAATACACTCTATTTCTATGTTTCTCGTTTTTATTGAAAATAAAATATTTTATACAGCATATTGTGGTTATGGCTTACCCTCCCTCAACTCTTATTGGATCCTCCCTACTTCCCTACACACCAAAATCCACATGCTTTCTTTCTCTCTTTCATTAGAAACAAACAGGCATCTCAAAAATAATAATACTAATAAAATAAGATAAAATAAAAATAAACCAGAGTTGGGAAAAAATACCAGAAAAAAAGAGCCAAAGAGAAAGCACAAAAACCACACACAAACAGTGACACAGACACACACACACACACACACACACACACACACACACACACACACACACACACACAAACAGAAAAAAAAAACACCAAACCAACCAACCAACCAACCAAACAAACAAAACCCTCTAAAAAATCCATTGGGTTAATTTTGAGTTGGCTTTCTACTGTTTATCATGGGGTCTGGCCTTAAACATGGTTTGTATACCTAGTGAGAAACCTAATTCATCCTTTTTGAGCAGCTCCCAATTGGAGATAACTACTGGATTAGTAATGGGGGTTTCTGTGTGTTTCCCCACCTAGCTCTGGGACCTCATTTGGTATAGAATTGTATAGACTCCATGCATGCTGCCACAGTCTCTGTGAGTTCATGTAGCTCAGTCCTATTTGGTCCAAAAGGCACTGTTTCCTTGGTGTCTTCAATCCCAACTGCCTCTCATAATCTTTCTGCCTTCTATCCCACAGGTTCCCCTGAGCTCTGAACGAAGGATTTTAATAGTCTGATTATTCCAAGATCCCTTATTCTCTACACACTGTCTAGCTGTTGGTCTCTGTATTTGTTCCCAAATACTACTGGAAAAAGCTTCTCTGATGATGGCTGAGCAAAGCGCTCATTGATGACTACAGAAGAATGTCATTAGTACTCATTTTATGGCTATATTCATTAAGAAAAAACAATAGTATTTGTTTTCCCTTTAGATCTATAGCCAATAAAATCTCACTTTTATTTCTATCAGACTTCATGTGTTTGCCCTTATTTTGTGGTCTTTGATCAATTTTGAGTTAAGTTTTCTGCAGCATGATAAATATGGATCTATGTGCATTCTTCTGCATGCAGCCATCCACTTAAACATCAACATTTGTTTAAACTGCTGTGTTTATTCAATTGTTTGTTTCTGGCTTCTTTATAAAAAAATCATGTGTCTATAAGTGTGTGGACTTATATCTAGGTTTTTAATTTGATTCCATTGATTAACATATCTGTTTTTATGCCAAATACCATGCTGTTTTTATTACTATAGCTTTTTAATACAATTTGAGACCAGGGATGCTGATGCCTCCAGCTTTCTCTCTCTCTCTCTCTCTCTCTCTCTCTCTCTCTCTCTCTCTCTCTCTCTCTCTGTGTGTGTGTGTGTGTGTGTGTGTGTGTGTGTGTGTGTTTGTTCCCAAGCTGAAAACTGTCCTATCAAATTCTGTGAAGAACTGTGTTGGAATTTTGATGGGAATTCCATTAAGTCTGTAGATTGATTTAGGTAGAATGTCCATTTTCACTATATCAATCCTACCAATCTATAAACATGGGAGATCTTTCCATCATCCGATATCTTATTCAATTCCTTTTTTTAATATCTTAAAGTTTTAATTATACAGGACTTCCATTGGCATTATTATTCTTAACCCAAGATACGTTAATTTTTGAGGCTATTGGGAAAGATATTGTTTCCCTGATTTCACTCTCAGTCCATTTGACATTTTTATATAGGAAGGCTACTGTTTTTTGCATGATAAATTTGTATACTACTACTTTCCTGAAAGTTTTTATTTGCTGTGGAAGTTTCTTGGTGCAGTTTTTAGTGTCATTTCTGCATAAAAATCATATCATCTGAAAATAAAGATGTTTTGACTTCCCCTTTTCCTATTTGTATGCCCTTGATCTTTTTTAGTATTCTTACTGCTCTAGCTACAACTTCAAATATGGATTATGTATGTAGATAATGGACAGCCTTGTGCCATGCTTTATCTTTTAGGCCACCAACTAGCTCCCAAACCATGACACAGAGACTTACTATTAGTTTTGAGTGTTCAGCCTAGCTTAGGCATGCTTCTGGCTAACTCATTAACTTAAATTTACCTGTTTCTATTTTTCTAACTTTTGCCTCAGGGCTAATTGCTTTTCTTACTACTTATGTATATCTTACTTTCACTGCTTGTCTATATCTGGCTGACTGGGAGATTCCTGGCTTCTGCCCCTGGGTGTTTCCCTTGTGCACTCCTCTCTTCCCTCATTCATCCCTTATTTTGAGCCTAGATATCTACTCCTATTTATTCTGTCTGCTTCCAGCCTCACCTATTTCTCTTCTGCCTAACTATTGGCCATTCAGTTATTTATTAGACCAATCAGGTGCCACCGGCAAGCAAGGTGAAACAGCAACAATCTTTATGTAATTAAACACATATCCTTACATCATTAAACAAATGCAGCATAAACAAATATAACACACCTTTACATAGTTAAAGTAATATTCTGCATCATAAACAAATGTTTGCCTAATTAAAATAATATTCCACAACAATTTTCCCCTCTTTGTCTAAAAAGGAAGAATTTTAACTTTAATAGACTAAAACTATATGGAATATGAACAATTATCAAGTTAGGATTATATTTATCATATCCAGTTCATTTGTATTTGGCAAATTCAGATAAAATACTCCATTATTTATCCTAAATTGGTAAGTCCAAAGCTCTGTACCTAATTTACCTGCTATCATAAATAAGGAAAACCATAACTATAACTGCCTATACTTGAATTACATCTAAAACCCCCCAAAAATATATTACTTGAGTAAACAGAAAGTACAGTGCAAGACACTTCTAAAATCTGACTATCTAGGGAGTCACTCAAGGCTACTCCGCAAAGTTGGGGCATCCAATCTTTGGTGTACAGGCCTAGAATATCTGTGAAACAGAAAATTTGAAGGTCTGTTCTGCCTAGTCTTGGCAAAGTTGAGCAGTTGCTTTTCAGTGTGTCCTGCTTGTCAAGTTTTGTACAGCACACTGTCAGCAGCCAAGGTAAGAGCAGTTTCTTTCCCAATGACTAACTTTTCCATAATGAAGGCAAGCTCCAGATGGAGTGTTTTGATGCCTATCATCTTCTCTGAAGTAAATTGGTGCTGCCAGGAGCAGACGTGTCTCACTGCCATGAAAAGCCTTAGGTTATTAAACATCTTAAATGCTATGTCCTTTGGTTATTGAAGAGTTTGAAGATCACTCATTTATCTGAAATATATCTGTTTAATCTTGAAGACAGACACCTACTATGACTACAAATTTGATAGATGTTTTACTGGTAACCTGCATTTCTTAATTATACATTACATTTTTAAATGAGCTGCATAAGCATAATACTGCAACATATATACAGTATAAACATATATACAGTATAAAAATAACTTTAAATTTCTAGCATGACAATTATGGTGTTTGGCCATCCTATCACCAGAGTAGGTCAGTTCGGGCTGTCTCTTGACCATTGCCAGCAGTCTGTTGTGCGGGTATCTTTGTAGATTTCTGTGGGCCTCTCTAGCACTTTGCTTCTTCCTATTCTCATGTGGTCTCCATTTATCATGGCCTCTTATTCCTTGTTCTCCCTCTCTGTTCTTGATCCAGCTGGGATCTCCCACTCCCCTAAGCTCTCTTTCCCTTGAACCTTGCCCTTCATTACCCCCACTCACATCCAGGTTGTTCATGTAGATCTCATCCATTTCTCTGTCATTGGACAATCCCTGTCTCTTTCTTAGGGTCCTGTGTTCTAGGTAGCCTCCCTGGAGTTGTGAGTAGCAGTCTAGTCATCTTTGTTTTACATCGAGTATCCTCCTATGAGTGAGTACATACCATGTTTGTCTTTCTGAGTCTGGGTTACCTCACTCACGATGAATTTTTCTAGATCCATCCATTTGTCTGCAAACCTTATGATGTCATTGTTTTTCTCTGCTGAGTAGTATTCCATTGTGTATATGTACCACATTTTATTTATCCATTATTCATTGGCCAAACACCCCAATTGTCATGCTGGAAATCTCATCCAATAACTGAGGGAACTGGATGCAGAGATCCATGGCCAGGCCCCAGGTGGAGCTCCAGGAGTCCAATTGGCAAGAAAGAGGAGGGTTTGTATGAGTGAGAATTGTTGAGACCAAGATTGGAAAAAGCACAGGGACAAATAGCCAAATGAATGGAAACACATGAACTATGAACCAATAGCTGAGGAGCCCCCAACTGGATCAGGCCCTCTGGATAAGTGAGACAGTTGATTAACTTGAACTGTTTGGGAGGTGTCCAGGCAGTGGGACTGGGACCTGTCTGTAGTGCATGAGCTGGCTGTTTGGAACCTGGGGCTTATGCAGGGACACTTAGCTCAGCCTGGGAGGAGGGGACTGGACCTGCCTGAACTGAATCTAACAGACTGAGCTGAATTCCCAGGGGAGTCCTTGCCCTGGAGGAGATGTCTTTATTTGGTTTAAATATCACAACAATTGTGGTTGTGTAAAAAGCATTATGCAATGTTCCTTCTATTCTTATTTTGCAATATAGTTTGGGAAGTATTGGTGTTAATTCTTCATTGGAAGTCTGGGAGAATTCTGTGCTAAATCCATCTGGCCCTAGAACTTTATTCTTTGGAAAACTTTTAATTACAGCTTCCATGTTACTAACAGTCATGGGTCTGTTGAATTTCTTATCTGATTGTGATTCAAATTTGGCAGTTGTTACATATCAAGAAATACAACCATCTCCTCTAGGTTTTCCAATTTGTTGGAGTACAGTTTTAAAATATGTCTTTATTGTATTCTGGATTTCCTAAGTATATGTTGTTATGTCCTGCTGTGGGATGTTCTGTATGGCAAATGTGTTGCTAATTAGTCAATAAATAAAACACTGATTAGCCATTGGCTAGGCAGGAAGTGTAGGCGGGACAAGGAGGAGAATAAAGCTGGGAAGTGGAAGGCTGAGTCAGAGAGACACTGCCAGCCGCCACGATGAGAAACAGCATGTGAAGATGCTGGTAAGCCATGAGCCATGTGGCAAGCTATAGATTTATGGAAATGGATTAATTTAAACTGTAAGAACAGTTAGCAAGAAGCCTGCCACGGTCATACAGTTTGTAACCAATATAAGTCACTGTGTTTACTAGGTTGGGTCTGAGTGGCTGTGGGACTGGCAGGTGATAGAGATTTGTCCTGACTGTGGGCCAGGCAGGAAAACTCTAGCTACAAATGGCGCCCAACGTGGGGCAAGAGTTTCCACCTAAAACCTGAAAAAAGATTCTAAAATGGAGCTAAAAACAGCTTCCTAATTGTCTCTCTCAAATGAGCGGCAGCTGCTGGTTTGAGCTACTGGTGGGTTCCTAGCGTGCGTGCTCGACCTGCAGTATGGCAGGAATGAGGCCTCTGCAAGTGGCACATTAAGCTGCATGGTGGATTTAGAATTTGCAGACACAAAACAAAAACAGAGGTTTCTGAACTACACGCTACTTGGATAAAGCATAGACCCACGATAGCTCCCAGAGCTGGTGGAAAACGTAACACCACCATGTTGGGAAGCTGAGGTGGGCAGAGCCAGCAGCCACAGCTGCTGCAGTTTAAAGCAATAGATTCACAATAAGACAGATTCAGATGTAATAGTTTAAATGTGTGTAAAATATACGTAGGCTTGAAAGAGACAAAAAAGGTCATATATACAGTTATAGAAACAAATACATAGTTTTAAAAAATAAAGTCTTTAAAGAGACAGTAAAATTAATATATAAAATAAGCCACATAAAGATGAATATTATATAGAGAATCTGGATTGTGTTGTCTTTGGGATTTTTAACTGCAGAAAAACATTTGATTGTAAAAGCTGTTGAGTTATGCCAAAATGTATATTTTAAAGGTACCTTGACTTCAAAATTTAGATGTAAGGATGTGTTGCTTTGGAAAGGAGACTCTGCTTTTGCCTCTACAGAAAGCCAGAGGCTATGGATTTGTTCCAGATTAAGATACATCAGGTTTGACCAGCCAAGACCCCCTGAAAGGTCTCCGATGACACCATGGCCCAGATAATCCAACATCCAGAATGGTTTCAAGGCAACTGGCTCAGACGATACAGCCTCACAGACTACTCCATGATTCTAAAATTTTCTTTGTGTCCCCATAAGATACAGCGCCCCCCCTTCAGCAGGAAGTAGTAAGAGAAGCTACGCCCAAATTCCCAAATTATATGTAATTTTACTTTGTTAAGGTTAAAACCTTCCTTTTTGAAAAAAAAAGGGGGGGGAAGTGCTGTGGGATGTTCTGTATGGCAAATGTGTTGCTAATTAGTCAATAAATAAAACACTGATTGGCCATTGGCTAGGTAGGAAGTGTAGGTGGGACAAGGAGGAGAATAAAGCTGGGAAGTGGAAGACTGAATCAGAGAGACACTGACAGCTGCCACGATGACAAACAGCATGTGAAGATGCCAGCAAGCCACGAGTCATGTGGCAAGCTATAGATTTATGGAAATGGATTAATTTAAGCTGTAAGAACAGTTAGCAAGAAGCCTGCCACGGCCATACAGTTTGTAACCAATATAAGTCACTGTGTTTACTAGGTTGGGTCTGAGTGGCTGTGGGACTGGCAGGTGAGAGAGATTTGTCCTGACTGTGGGCCAGGCAGGAAAACTCTAGCTACAATGTCCCCACAATGTAAATTTCTAATTTTATTAATTTGGATCTTTTATCTCCTTCTTTAAGTTAATTTGGCTGAGCATTTACCAATATTATTGATTTTCCCAAAGAACAATACCATTTCATTAATTCTTTGTATTTTTTGTTTCTATTTTATTGATTTTATCCCTCAGTTTGAGTACTTCTTGTCATATACTCCTAGTGGATATGATTTCTTCCTTTTATTTTAGAGATTACAGGTGTGCTGTGAAGTTCTTATTATGGGAGCTCTCCAATTTTTGAATATAGGCACTGAGTGCTATGAACTTTCCTATTACAACTGCCTTTGTTGTTTCTCATATGTTTGAGAATAAAGTATTTCCATTCTTATTAAATTCTAAAATGCTTTTTTTCTGTTAATTTCTGTCTAATTATTTTTTTCTTCAGTAATGAGTTGTTCAGTTTCCATGCTGTTATTGTTGTAAATATCCAACTTTAATCCATGGTGGTCAGATAGGTTGGAGGGTGTTATTTCAATTGTGTTATATCTGTTGAGACTTGCTTTGTGTCCTAGTATGTGGTCAATCTTGCAGAAGGTTGCTCATGCAACCTTCTGAGAGGAAAGAATATTCTTTTGTCTTTGGGTGAAATGTTCTGTAAATATCTACTGGGTCCTTTTGGTTTATGATGTCATTTATCTTCAGCATTTCTGTCTAGTTTTACTCTGGATAACCTATCTATAGGCAAAAGTGGGGTATTAAAGTTACTCACTATCACTGTGTGAGGGTCAATATGTGATTTTAGCTATAATACTATTTCTTTTATGAATTTGGATGCCTTTGTGTTTGGTGCATAAATGTTTATATTGCAATACCCTATTGCTGATTTTGATTTTTTTCTTTGATAAGTATATAGTGTCCTCTGATTTTGTGATTAGTTTGAAAACTAATTTTGTCAGATAAAAATGTCTATTCCAGTATGCTTCTAGGGTCCATTTGTTGAAATTTATTTTCCCATCTTTTTTTTTTTAAGTTGGAGTAATATCTATCCTTGATGTCAAGAGGTGTTTCTTGGATGCAGCAGAAGGTTTTATCCTGTTTTTTAATCCAATCTGTTAATCTTCATCTTTTTATTGAAGAATTGAGAAAAGAGTATTAGAATAGGGACAACCTAGAATGTCTGTATTGATGTTACCAGTAATCTCAATTGTTTTTCTATGGTCCAGTTATGGGGACATAGTTGCTTACTGTTTTCTTATCCCGGACACAATCGATCTCAGACATGACATTGTGAACTTATTTTAAAATTTTTCATCAAGTTCTAAGTTCAGCATCTGGTCATATCCCTCAGAAATTAAGCTTAGTTCACAGTGGTTTAGAATAAAATGGGAGCCAAATGGTGACAGAAGATTTGGCTTAAATTCATTGCAGAAGAGATGACAGTTTGAATTGATTTGTTTCTCATCAGAAATGGTTGATGTATTTCTGGGTAAATTTTAACTTCATTGGAAAAGCTAATGCTGTGATACAGCTGTACATAGCTCAAATTTGTGATTACAATGGGAAATTCAACCCCTTATCCCCTGATCATCTATATTAATTCAATCTCAGAAGTTAGGTAGTTGGACGAGGAGACCTACTAAGTCATCCTACTTTTCCCCAAGAGGCAGATTTAAATTTCTACTCATGGTATTACTTCAAATGTGTTCTACAATATAGCTGGCAACATTTTGAGCATTGATCTACAAAACAAACTAACTGGAAACATGTTCTATAGAAACACTTTATTGTAAGGAAAAATAATGCAAAATTTTGAGTTTTATCTTACCAAACCCATACAAGCAAAGAAATTTAGGCTAGTGGTCACATATTTTTCCCCTCCTCTTCTCTCTCTCATATTGAGGAGTCAGTGGCCTATAATATGAGTACTGAAACTATATTAGTGTTAGAATTATGTCCAATAATGATTCAAGAATTATCTCAATTTGCCTGGCTGATATAAATTACTTAGAGATAGCCAAATCTGCAAAGGTTTCTCAAAGTCAGAAAGTACTGATAGATGACTTATAAGAAGAATAATTTGGCCAGGTGGTGGTGGCACACGCCTTTAATCCCAGCACTCGAGAGAGAGAGAGAGAGAGAGAGAGAGAGAGAGAGAGAGAGAGAGAGAGAGAGAGAGAGAGAGAGAGAGCCAGGCAGATCTCTGTGAGTTTGAGGCCAGCCTGGGCTACCAAGTGAGTTCCAGGAGAGGCACAAAGCTACACAGAGAAACCCTGTCTCGAAAAACCAAAAAAAAAAAAAAAGAATTTGGAGAGATGATTCAGTGGTTAATAGTGCTTGCTGAGCACTGTGTAGCAAGCTGGATCTTTCACACACACCTACAACCACAGCTTCAAATGGGACAGAGGCAAGAAAATTGTTAATGCTTTCTGGCTTCCAGCACAATCAAGAAATCATGAGCCCAAGGTTGATGGAAAAATCTTGACTCAAAGAAAAATATTCAAGGTGATAGAGGAGACATCTGACATCCTTTCCTGGTGTCTGTATATGCACAGGCAAACATATCTGCATATACATATTTATATTCACTAAAACACATAGACACTTAAACACTCACACACAAATTAATACATGAATCTTCTAAAAAATAAAATCCAAATAATAGTTATGTAAGAGATAAAAGTTAAATTCTCACTATATCCATTTAGAAATACTAAATTCAGAACAAGGACACTAACAAAAACTGTCATGAATAAAGAACATTAAGAACTCTTACTTATTGATGGTGGGAAATGAAATGATAAAGCTATTTTGGAAGATGACTTGATGGTCCAACAACTTGTTATAAAACAATGTATATTTTTGGCCTACAAGATACCAGGTGTTTTCTTGATATTTGATCACATAAATTAAATAGTTATCTTCACACAACAGTCTCCTCAAAGGGATTTAGTCATTATTGTCCAAGCCTGGAAGCAGCTATGATGACCTTTGATAGGTAAACAGATAAATGATGCAGAAAGTAGAATACTGTTTCACAGACACACACACACACACACACACACACACACACACACACACACACACACACATGCACACAAATAGCTTACCAAAATACCAGGAAATGGTATAGAAGAAACTGAAATGCATATTACTAAGTAAAAGAATCCAGTCTAAAAAGGTGAAATTCTAGATAATTTGAAAAGGCAAAACTATGAAGACAGGAAAGAAATGAATGGTTTACAGATATAAAGAAGAAGAACAAGAAGATGAATAGAGCAAGCAAGAAGATTTTTTAGGCAGTAAATTATTCTGTGTGGTTACATATTAGTAGGCACATGTCATTATATAGTTGCTAGAACTCAAAGAACACACAAAAGTAAATCTTAATGAAAATCTTAAAGTAAAGACTGTGTATTTACATGGAAATGAGTCTCAGGAATGCAGGAAGTAACAAATTCTCTTCTTAGAAGATGTGTTGACAGTATAGGGGCTGAATATGCTGGGAAGGAGCATGAATCATAGCAGAACACTGTACACTTTCCACTCAATCTTGCAATGACATTCAAGACAATCTAATTAAAAGTCAATTTACTCACATTTAAGTCTATTAGATAGTTAATAACTATTGTTATTACTATTTTCTTAGATTGGGTTCATCAGGCTTGAAATAAATATTTAAAATAAAATGACCCGTATAGTGTTCCAGACCCCATGCTTGATGACTCCTTGAGTCTTCTGATTACCTCTCTGCTCCTACCTAAGTAGGTGGTGAAGCATGTGCACTAGTCCAGCTGGGTGAGTGCCATATTCTCTACTAGACTGAACGTCCCCATACTACCAGGGCTATCTTGGATAGTGAAGATTGTGCAACAACCCAGCAAAACCCAGCTTGTAGTCACATCCCTGTGTGTTCTTGATTATAATTGGGAATTATATCATTACTCCAATTAAAAAACAAATACCAAGAATCTGAATGACTGATGAACTCTCTTATACCTGATTTGAAATCAAGCAAATTTGTAGAATAGCAAATACAGAATCTACTTTACACTTAATAGAGGTGGATTGTAATCTCATATCAGCTGCACAACCAATAAAAGAAATCCACATGTCCAAGTCAATTATCAAAAACAGAAAGAATATGAAAGGCCAAAGTATTGTATCCATTCCCCTTAACCACTAGTCCTACATAAATGATATCCAATGAGAATCACCTCAGAGCATGGTACTTTAAAAAACGATCACAAACATCAATGAATTCAAGGGTTTAAAGTATATATGAACAAATGCCTCAAGAGGATAGGCATAAACTACTAAGTCAAGTCTAAAAAAATACAAATAACTCAATTAAATGATGAAGGTAATACAGGATAGGAAAAGTGAAATTCAATAAAAATATAAAAATATTGAAGAACTAAAACTGGGTGAAAGTAAATAAAAACTTCAATAATCTAATTAGAAAAATCAAGAGAAAGCTTCATCAGTAGAATGGGTCAATTATAAGATAGAATATCAGGAATTAAATAGAGGAATTAGACCATTCAAATAAGAATAACATTTAAAAAATCAAAAAGAGAATATACAGAAACTTCGAGATGCAATGGAAAGGACAATTTTTAAATAATAGAAACAGAAGAGCAAAACACCTCATAACAGTGGCACAGACAAGATACTTAAAATTATCATAGAAGAAAGTATTCCCACATTAAGAAAAAGACATAACCCATACAACTACAAGAGGTACAAAGACTATCAAATACATAAGGCAGAACAAAAACATTACACAACACATTATAATTAAAATGCTAAATATACAGAACAAATAAATGGTGTGAAAAGCTGTAAAGGAAAATCCATAAGTCACATATACAGAAAACCCATTAGAATAACACCTGATTTCTCAATGGAAACCTCAAAAGCCAGAAAAACCTAAAGCACTGGACTCCAATTTCAAGAAGGCCTCATATACAAACCTAGACTATTTTATCTATTAAACTTCATATTATGCTTGATGGAAAAAGTGAAAACTTCCTTTGTTATAAGCAGGCTAAATTAATTCATATCTAACAAATCAGCTATGCAGAGATTATTAGAAAGAATACTTTAGACAGAAGAGAAAGATATAGCCAAAGACTACAAACAGAAAACAAATTAAGGTAAAATCACTGAAACAAAAAATAATACTGAGAATACAAACAGAAAAAGAATTCAACATACATGCCTTACAAAAATAACTTTAAATATTTATGACCTCAACATTCCAACCAAAAGACACAGGTTAATTGAATGGATTATATAACAATTTTTTTGTTGTCTACAAGAAACTCATTTTACCTTTAAGGATAGGCTTCATCTTAGAATGAAAGCTTTGAAAGATTATTCTAAGCATATGGGTCCAGGAAACAAACAGGCCTTGCTATACATGATCTGAAAAAAGTCTTTAAATTAAACCTAATCACAAGAGATAAGTAAGGACATTTCATTGTGATAAATGCACAACTATGCAAGAAGACATTACTGTCCTAGTCACATAAACTTCACATCACTCTGGCACACGCAATTTCATTAAAAAAATAAGAACGACAACATGCTACTGGGCTTCAAGACACAGATTAACTGCAGCTCAATAATAGTACTTATTTTTAATAACTCCATTTTCTAAACAGGACAGAAATTTTGCAGTGCAAAAAATATTGCACACAAGAACCTATAGCAACTCCTCAAAAATACACCACATACTGGAACACAAAACACATATCATCAAACAGAAAAAAAATGAGATAACTCCATCTATCCTATCTGATTACAATGCAATAAAGTTTCATATAACCAGTAAAATAATATTTAGATATTGCATATGTTCATTGAAATTAAGTAAGACATTACTAAATGATGAATGTGCCATAGAAGAATTCAAGAAAGAAATTTTTTAAAAGTCTTCTGTAAATAAGGTAAAACAAATCTTCAAGGACACATTGAACAAACCTTTAAAAGACAAATTTATAGGTCTAGTTGCCTATATTTAAAAAATTAGAAGGAACAAAATCATGACTGAATGATGAAACTAAAAAATTTGGAAAAACAATAACAAACCAAGCTCAAATGAAGTAAAAAGGGAAAAGACAATAAACACTGTGACAGAAACTATTGAAATAGAAACAAGAATCAACAAACCTAAGAGCTGATTCTGAAAGAAAGGTGAACAATAATAACAAACCCTTAGTCATATTAATGGGGGGGGCTTGTGATGTTTTGAAATAATAAAATCAGAGGTAGATAATGGAAAATTATAAGAGACAGCAAAGAAATTCTGAATATCTAAGATAGTATGTTTAAAACCTATACTCTATTAAATTGGAAAACCTAGAAGAAAATGGAAAATTTCTTGGTTCAATGAACTATCAAAATTTAAAATTTAACCAATAAAGGGTCTGCAGCTTACTCAGACCCAAGTAAATGAGGATTTGGTAACAGACATAAAAAGGTCTTCTGCCAAAACCCAAATCAAACCAAACCAAACAAAAGCAAAACAAAACAGGTTCAGATATACCCATTTCAGAATTCTAATATACTTTTAAAGAACTACAATGAATAATTTTCAAATTGCTCAAAAATGTAGAAACAAAAGTAATACTTCCAAACCCCTTCTATAAAGGCAATCTAATTCTAATACCACAAGCAGGTAAGGAAAAAATAAACAAACAAAAACCGAGTATAGGTCAATATTTATTAGTAACAAAGATTCAAAAAGTTTAAATAAAACATTTGCAAACTCAATACACATATATATCTAAAGGTCATCTATCATAATTATGTAGGGTTTATTCCATAGACACAGGTATGATCTGATATCTGTAAGTAAATAAGTGTGATAAACAGCATTAAATGGATTTAAAGACAAAAATTACATAATCAACTTAGGAGATACAAAAAGTCTTTGAAAAAAATCCTATATGTCTTCATGATAAAAAAATACAGAAAAAAATTTGGAGAGAACTCCCCTCAAAAATATATGACAAATCCACAGCCAATGTCATTTTAAATGAAGAAAGAGGAATGAGACAAGGCTGCCTACTATCACCACTTCTTTTTGATATAGTACTTGAATCACTAGGTAGAACTATAACACAAAAGGAAGAAATGAAAGAGATCCAAATAGAAAAAGAAGTCAAATTTTTCCTCTTTGATTTTATATATAAGAAATCCCCTAAATTCTTTGAAAAACCTATAGAAATGATCAACACTTTATGGGAAGTGACACGATGCAAAAATACCTTAGAGAAATCAATAGTCCTTCTATAGTCTGATAACAAACCTGCTGAGAAAGAGAGCAAGAAAACACTCCCATACATTAAAGCCTCAAAATAAAAACAAAAAACCCACTAGGAATAAACCTATATAAGGAGGTAAAAGATTTCTGCAAGTGGAGACTTGAAATCTTTGACAAGAGAGATTGAGGAAAACAGTAGAAAATAGAAAAACATGTATGTTCATGGATTAGTAGCAGCAATATTATCAAAATTTTCATCCTGCCAAAAGGAATTTACAGATTCAATACAGTCCCAATAAAAATTCACATAGCATTCTCCACAGAAATAAAAAAAAAGCATCCTAAAATTCCTTTGGAACTGCAAGAGCCTTAGTTTTCCAAAGTAATCCTCACTGAAAAGAACAATCCTGGAGGGATTACCACACCATATCTTTAGTGTCTTTACAGAACTATAGTAATAAAGTAAGTCTGGTACTCACACCCAAACAAACATAGATAAACGGAAGAAAATAGAAAACCTGGACAGGAGTTCATGTAATCATATCCACCTTATATTTGACAAAGATGCCTAGAATACATACCACAAGAAACGCAATTATTTTCAATAAATGGTAGCAGAAAAACTGGATGTCCACATATGGAAAAAAGAAATTAGGCCTACTTCTATCATACTGAATAAGTGTCAAAACCAAATTGGTAAAAGATCTCAAACATAAAAGTAGAAATCCTGTACATGCTGGAAGAAAACAGGCAGTACCCTATAAAATGTAGGTGTAAGAAAGGACTTCCTGAGTCAGACTCCATTAACACAGAAGCTAGGAACAATAATTGAAAAACAGGACACCATAAAAAAAAAACTTGTGAAGAGAAAGCCCACATTATGGAAAAGAATCTTCACTCACTAAACATCATGTAGAAAGTTATTATACAAAAGATAGAGAATTGAAAAAAAAAACCAACGATTCACAAAAACAAATTACCTGATTAATAATGGGTTATGGAACAAAAAATTCCCAAATGAAAAAATAAAAATGCCTAAGAAATATCTTTAAAATATCTTAAAAGCTAAAAGTAGATTTACCACATGACCCTGTTATAAAACGTCTTAGAGTATACACTAAGGAGAGTATACACCAAGGATCAATATCTTACTACAGAAACACTTGCTCAGTCATGTCAATTTCCACTCTACTCAGAAGTAGGAAATGGAAACAACCTAGATGCTTTTCAACTCATGGATGAAAAATGAAAACATTGTACATATGTACAACAGAATTCTATTCAGGTGTGAAAAAAATGAAATGAAATTTCCTGCTAAGTGAGATAGAATTGGAAAATATTGTACTACCATACATGATAACTCAGATTCCAAAAGACAAAGAATACAAGTCCTCTCTTATTTGTAGATATTACCTCCAAATCTTTAGATTTGAGTGTATAACTTGGAGTTACCACAGAAGTCAGGAAAGTATGATGGGATCATGGAGTTAGTGAAGAGGAGAAGTTCTAGAGATGGGCTTAGAAATAGGTACTATGAGGATGGAAAGTAGTAAATACTTAATGTATGGGGTTGTTGATTAGTTTTTGTTTTGTTTTATTTATTTTTGTCAACTTAAGACAATAGTTATCTAGAAAGAGAGAATCTCAACTGAGAAAATGCTTCCATCATATTGGCCTGTGGACAGATCCATGGTGCATTTTCTTGCTAACAGTAGCTTTACAATGTGACCCAGCTACATCGTTGATAATTGACATAGGAGGACTCAGTCCTCTGTCCCACCACTTGGCTGGTGCTTCCTTGGAAACTGCCTTCCTTCATAGTCTCTTCTCTAGTTATTTCCTCTGAGATTTGCTTGAGTTCCTGTCATGACATTAACATGAACTGTAACATGGACACATAAGCCAATTAAACCCTTTCTTCCCAAAGTTGTTTTTCTCATAGCCTTCACCACAGCACTAGAAACCATAGTAGGATAGGGGAAAAAAACAGTTGGAAGTAGTGTAATAAGTGTGGGAAGGGAGAAAATGGAAATAAATAACAAAGATATTTGAGAAAGCATGAGAAAACATTGTTTTATAACCTTAGTTAAACACAAACATATATGTAATGCATAAACACATATATTAATATATAATGTATGTATTTGTATATATATATATATATATATATATATATATATATATATATATATATATGAATGTTTCTACCACATCATCAAGAGTCACAGAATCTAACATAATTCCAGGCTTGATAAACCTCTCTTTAAGTTGTTTATTAGAGAAATTCAAGAGACTTTCAAAATGATATATGCTATTTCTTTTGTCCTTCATTGCATCTCATCATTTGAAGGTATGGATATATTGCAGAAGACATCCTACATTTCTTAAACAGGTGTTGGAGGAGTCATACTGGAAATCACTGGGCAATCTCTCTAAAGATTTTTATGGAATAATGATTTTGTACACTATGAAGATGTTTTACTCTCATTGGTCTAATAAAGAGCCAATGGTCTGATAGCTAGGCATAAAGAGGTTAGGTGGGAGATCTTGACTGAGAGAACACTGGTAAGGAGGGCAGAGTTGTCAGTCAGATACATCGGAAGCAGCAGATGAACATGCCATGCTGACAAAATGTACTGCCATGTGGTAGAGTATAGATAAGAAATATAGGTTAATTTAATCGAAAAGTTGAAAGAGCCAGTTTAGTAACATGCCTAAGCTATTGCCTGAGCATTTATAATTAATAACAAGTCTTTGGGCAGTTATTTGGGAGCAAGCTGGTGGAGCAGAAAAGTCTACCTAGTTTTAAAGCCTACAGATCACAACAATCACCACCATGGAAAAATTATCACTAATGGTACAATAGTGGCATCTTTATCTTGTAGTAAGCAAAAGCTATCTAATTAGACTTAAGGACCACTAAATATGGGGTGGAATCCATTCCTGGTATTATAAATCTAGACATATATGGCTCCAGAGATCATAGGTCATAGAGAAGAAATTACCACTATCATTTTCTGAAAGTAATATAAACTCTAACTTTATTCTAAAAACTTACCTTTACATCAACAGATAAATTTAGCTCTCACCCCTAATCAAAGAAACAGCCTACATAGGCTACAAATTGTTTTTCGTCTACAATTTGTCATAATGCAAGGAATAAGTGGCTATAGGATGCCCAGGCCCAACTGGTAGATTCACAATACAACTCTTATTCTTAGGGCTCTGTGCACTTCACCAAAGAGGGAATACATAGATTCTAAAAACTAGGGGGTCAGGACAGCTGTGGATAAATAGTATCTTCTAGACATGATAAGGATGCAAACTCCATGAAATCTCAACAATATGGTTGCCTGTCCAAGAGCTGCACGACTGTTATATCAGTGGGCGTGCCAGAATGGATAGGATGAATTCCACAAGGTCTCACACATAGATTATATAATACAGGCAAACAATGGCTACAGAGAGAGCATGAATCAGTCTTTTCCAGAAATGAGCCTCCTGTTATGCAGTCCCAAGTGGTGGGCCATAAACATATATACACAAACACAACACTAAATGGACTTAATAAATTGTGTATGTGAACAATAATTAAAGAAGTAATCATAAATCTGAGGAGTGCAAAGAAAGTGTCATGAAGGAGGGGCAGAAGAAGGAGTGAAAAGGATATAAATACTGTAGTCATGTATACAATTCTCAAAAAATAAATTGATTAGGAAAATTCTGAAACATAGTCTTAAGTACAGGATCAAGTGTCACTGCCTCCTTGTGTAATTTAAAGAAACAGTTTCCTTCACTAAGGTCAAATTTTCTACAGGTCTTTTGTAAAATTCCATGGTGTTTCTAGTTTACAAAGGCTATTATTTCACAAGTAAGAACATTGCCAAAATCTTCAATACCACAAAAGCTAGTTTTCTTTTATGTCACTGTTTACTATGAATGGTATTGTTGGGTCATTTTTATATTGAATGAAACTTGCATTCTTGGAATGAAACCAGCTTGGTTGTGATTTTACAGTTTCCTGTCCCTAATTTGCCAACACACCATTCATAACTTGTGAAATCTGATGTTATGACAGAGATTAGCTTGGAATTCACCTTTCTTGAGCACAGTCCCTTTTAGGTATTACTAATAAAGCTACATGATCTTAATTCAACTTGAAGAGTATTACTTTTATTTTCCAGTTTGGCCAAATTGTACTTCTCCTTGTTACAGAATTAGGAGTGAATTAACAGTTTTGTCATTTTTTTAATGATCAAAGATTAACATTTTTCTTAATCACTTTCGCTAAGTCATACCATACCTACAATAAAATGTGCATTTCTTGAATTTAAATTCTTGCCACACTAGTTTTGCATTCCTCCTTGCCTTTCCTCAATGATTTCTACTTGTGCTTTCAATTCATCATCTTTACTTAAATTCACCTGTTCATGAATTTCATATCACTGAAATCTAACAGTATACATTCTTCTATTTCACTTCTCTCTGTCTCAAAACAGTGTGTGTAAAGTGCATTCCTGGTGTTGTACATTATTACTTTTTTAATTACTTAATAATATTCTATTAAATAGAAATATCATGATGTATTCATTTTCTGCTAATAGATATTTGAGTTGTCAGTTTATATACAGGATGAATAAAAAACAAACAAACAATATGTTCTTGTACAGACCACTGTGTAAATGTTTGGATTGAGTAAATGCCCAGAAATAAATACTTGAGCTATGAGTAAATGCTTGTTTAACTTTACACAAAAGAGCAGAAAGTTTTCAAAAGGATTATAGTATTTTAGAGTCAAACTCAAGTGGTTTTCATAGCTTCGCCAATGTTTCACAATGTCAGGTTCACTTTCTAGCCTCCTGTTGTGTACAGAAGATAATCTCATTGTGGTTTCAATTTACAATTGCACACATCCTAATATGCATTTTCAAAATTTGTTAGTCTACAATATTGTCTTGTAATATGTCCATCCAGCATTTAACCTTTACTTTTTATAGATTGTCTATTTTTGTTTTAGTAAATAGTTTATGCTTAATACATAAAGATTTATAAAATATGATCCATGGGACATTTGGGGTACTTAAGGTCCTTTCAGGAGATTTGAGTCTAAAACTTTTTATGATAATTTTGAGGAGTTATTTACTTCATTAATTGACATTTGCACTAATGGTGCAAAAACAATGGTGAGAGTCACTTTAGCACTAAGTAAATCAGCGGCACCAAACTGGATTAGCATGCATCTGACAGTCACTGCATTTCTCATCACCAAATATGTTTATCTATGATGCTACTGTTTTTATTCATTATTTTATTAGTTTATATTAACTGTTAAAAAGCTATGATTTTATACTATTAAAGATTTATTATGATTACTATCTGAAGTCTAAGAATGTATCATTCATTTGTTTAGACATAATTAGAAAAGTGTGTGTGTGTGTGTGTGTGTGTGTGTGTGTGTGTGTGTGTGCATGTGTGTATGTGTAAAAGAGAAGCAGAATCCTGTAGAGTGAGAACGGACTGAGACCATCATTTGGTTACTGCAGTGGTAAGGAGGAATGCATAATTCATTCCAAAAGGGTCTCAGTCCTCAGTGGGGTATTTCTACGGACATGATACTCCTACTCTGAAATATAAAAACAAAAGGTGATGTGTGCCTGTGAAACAACAGGAAAGTCAATCATAACAGGCAATCAGAGACAGTGTGTACAGTTTTTCTCCTACATTTTACATGCACTAAACTAGTCTTACTGGGAAGGTAAAAAGTGGGAAATCTGCTTAAAATAGACATGAATCAGTTCGAAGACTAGACTAGAGCCAAAGTCCCCAGGGGAGCAGTGCTCTCAAACACCCTTGTTGAAGAATGCAAGAATGGGTAATTTTAACTTTGTGTTGGCCCTCAGCCTCCCAGTGTATACAAAATATTCAACACACAAATTATATATAATGATCATGTAGAGGTGATTGGACTAGAAAATGTTTAAAGAAATTGACCTAAAGCTCTAGAACTGTGGGATGAGACTGAGATGTTCCCCCTAATTAAGGGTGGCTACAGTTGATCATACTACAAAAGCCACTTCTTTGGCTGGAAGGCACAGTGCATGTGCTTTGCTTTGTAATTATATCTTTTCTAAATGCTTTCTTACAGTCAAATTAAACTGATGATTTAGTTATTAACTTTTTAAAAGTAATGCAAGTATGGCAGTCACAATCTAAACTTTTGCTTCGTAAAATAATAACAGAAATTAAGACTACTCTTGAAAGCCTTGACTGTCTCTTTCCCATTTCCTTCTGGGGCTTCTCATCTAAATTAATCAAATGAAAGATACTTCATCAGTAGTACCCCTGTCAGCAACTCACTTTCAGTCCTCGTGGTTTCTGGGGAAGAAGCATGATTCCCAAATTGGGAGAATATTAGTCTTTTAAAGCTGCGAAGACAGCTGCAATAACTGCCGAGTGTCTCTACTCGTTCCTTTTCCTTCGTCGTCTCTAATTCCCTGCTATTATTTTAAGAGCACACTGCTTTCCCTTCATTGTTTGTCTTCCCAAACACATACAGTGCTTGCAAAACAGTTCGTTTAAAGTCCTTGGTTGGAATGCTTTGCTTTTCCTTTTGCTCATTACTTAGATTCATTCTTTGGTTTGTAAATGTGTGTAATTTTTCCCTTTGTAAGCCAGAACTTTACTTGTTTGCTTAATGGCTGGCCTTTTTTCCCTTTTTCTTTTTCTAGAGGAGTACCTTTCCATAATATGGGTAATGCAAAAAGAGAAGAAAAAGGTAAAACATCTTCATATTTTATGGCAACTTCAGTAGTGCAATTTTCCCCAACCCCAAACAAGCTTTCCCAGTGACCAGCAAAATGCTGTTCTGTTCGGAAGCTCTCACAGCCATTGTTCTCCTTGTCTTCCTCTGTCTGCTGGTGTTCCTGACTTCCAAACTCCAGCCTCTCAGTCTAAGATTGCTGACTATTTGAACTCCTCTGTCTGCGGCCCATGCTAGCTCACCTAGCTTTGGGAACACTTTATTAAGCTGGGGATAAATAATTTTAAAGCCTCAAACCTCCTTCAAAATAGTAATGACCTCAGGCCAAATTGAGAAGCCCCTTTTTACTTCAAGCCCTGCTGGGCAATTACCATTCTTTAAGTCCTTCCCATTGACACTTCTTTGCTATCTGAAACCTCCCTTGTGGGTGAAATACAAGTGACTTAGAGGAAGAGACACAGACCTACCAGTAATTCAAACTTTAGGTTCTAACACTGTAACTTTGAATGGAGTCCCCCAGTGTGTCACATTGTGATACTACTGCAGCCTTTGTCCCCACACTCTCTGTTGGCAATGTGCCTTGTCCCTTAATGTTCCACTTTTTACTTGTACTTATATAAAGAAAAATTCCATTTTTGTCAAATAAACATATACTTAGTTCAGAAGGCTGAACAAAGTGTAACAGGGACAACAGAAAGCCTTCCGCGTTCTTTTCCTGATTTCTTACCCACAAGCACTTGCCACTCTCTCACTGTGGAATGGATACAACAGACATTATCTATTGGCTTTCCAATGTGGAAGATGAACATTTGCTTCCTCATGCTGCTTTCTCCCTCATAGATCCCTCCCATCTCCCAATGTATAAAAATAGTAGTGTGTATTAAATCTTAGGAGTATTTATGTGATGTTTGTACCATTAGTGCCATGTAGCTATGAGTTACATATCAAACTCTAATGTTTTCTTGCCATCGTGATCAGTGAACAACTTTTCTTTCTTTTTTCATTTTATGTATAAAGAGACCAGTTTTGAACTCTGCAAGTTACCTAAATGCATTCATTCATGGCTCTATCCCAACACTTCTATCTTCTTGCAAACACTGTTCAAAATGATCTCACCTGATTCTGTCTGCACAGGTGCCTTGGTACCTGGCCATTCTGGATCTTTATTTGTCACCCTCCAAGGTTCTCGTTGCTCTTGATCCATATTGGATCTTCTGCTCCTTTTCAATCTTTCATTATCCTCTGTTAAGGAATTATTCAATGCCACTTGGAAAAGTGACTTGGTAAATAAATATAGAATTTGCTTAAGTCCATTTCTAATAGATATAAAAACCACAGCAATAAGGTGCTGCATTTTGTGGGTGAGATCGGCATATCTCTGAAAGCAAGAAAATAATAGCTATTTTCTTTTTAACTGAAACATTCATTATTGGAGGAAAGAGGCAGGCTCACAAGTCTCAAGAAGCAAACAAAACTTCTAAGTTTCAAGAAACTCATGACACTGAGATTCACAAGCTCCACATTCTCCAGTTATATAAGCCACAATAATTTCTGGGGAGAGGAGACCCTCCAAACTGCTCAGCTCTTTACAAGTCATGCAAGGAGATCCACAGATACAGCATGCATGTCTGAGTCATCACCTCATATAAAGCTGCCTTTGAGGTCTGTATTTTCCTATAAATAAACCTCCACCCATAATTCCATGGATAGTTTTGATACTCACTGATTCACTAAGATAGACATGAGGATCATTGTTGCTTAAGTCTGTCATAAGTGCTGTATTATAGTGATACATGTATATATATATATATATGTATATACACACACACACATATATACATACACACACACACACACACACACACACACACACACACATATATATATATATATATATATATATATATATATATAATATTTATTTATGTTGGTCCTGGAAAAGTTACACAACACAACTGATAAACAGGAACCTACAAAACAAAAATTGAGTTGGGGAGATGTGGTTTCATGGTATCTTAATTAGGTGCTGAATTATTCAACTAAAGCTGATCCATAAGAACGTGGACAATCTGCAGAGACAATTCTGATATGGCTACTTTCTTCCCATATGAAAGCAATGGTATGCCTCCTTGCTGTTGAGTGGTAGAGGTAGGTGCATGTGCTCCTTCTGATGTATACAGCCAAATTCAATCCATCTGAGAAAGAAATGGGACCATCTTTCTCTCTTTGTATAGAGAGTAGAATGTCTTCTTGATGAGTAATATTCACATGAATAGAATGGTTGCTAAATAGACCATATACTAGGAATATATGCTGCAGTCATTGATAGTAGCACACATTGGATAGGATGGAATGTTAGCTGTGTCATCAGTTTCATGGCCTTTGCTGTAGGCAATAAACCATGTAACTTATATTCAATTGTCTTTCCAGGAAGATCTCACTCAAGTAATCAAGGAATTACAACAGGAAAAAAAATGTCTGTTGCATTAGCCTTTGATTTGGGAGGAAAATGCAAAAAAGAGATTGTAGCATGTGTTTTTGTTTTTGTTTTTGTTTTTGTTTTGTTTGGCTTGGTAGGATACAAGAGAAAGACTTTCAAATTTTGTCTGTGCAAAATATGGAACCTATAACAACAATATGATAAAGAAATAGAAGAGAATATTAGACTTGGGTGGAAACATTTCTTTGTCTCTTATAGATACCCCATTTGAGGTTAATTGACATTTTTCATGTATCTCTTCAGGATATGTTATGCAAAAGGTAGACAAGTGGGAGTGTATGACTAAGGAAAATCAAATGTAAAGTAACTGGGGGAAGAAACAAGCAATATTAAACAAAACATGCCACAAAGAGGATTCTGTCTTATATCATCTTAAAAGATTTTTTTATGGGGATGTACATGGGTATATCACTATAAAGGAAAGAGGTGAATGAGCAGATGTCAAGATAAAAGCCCTTCTTCTTCTTCCTGCCTCAATATACTTGGGATAAATGTATGCATTATAGCACACATCTCTAATGTTAATCTTGACATCTTTATCAAAGTCCTTAAAAACAAAAAACAAATTGTAAATACTTTTGATGTGTATATAGAGAGATAAGGAAGCCATTGCAGAATGAGTCTGAAATAAAATTTTTTATTTATAATAGCACACAATGATCATTTGAAAAATTGATCAAGAGGCTGGTACATGTGGAAGAGATCATCCCATGAGTCAGACCTGAAATGTGTGAATAATTTTTTTCTACTGAAATTTTGCTTTAGTCCCTGCTTTGGCTTCACTTACCAATGGATGGTGATTGGAATGTTTAGCATAAATAAACCTTTGCCTCCCTAAATTGTTTTTAGTCATGGTCATTATTATCAGAATAGAAAGCAAACTAGGGGAAACGTTTATTCTCTCTCTGAGTCATAGTTGACCTATGACCTTTAAAAATGGTTTAGTAAAGAAGAATCAATCACACAATAAAACCCTTGGATTTTGTGTTGGTTGGTAAAAACCTAGAATTTTATGAGATTTTTCCAAGTGTATTGTCACATGTACCAATTCATATTTATTCTCTAATTGCCCTTCAGATCATATAAATTTTTAGCCTTTTACAAAAGCACATTTAAGTTTCTGAAAAATCTAACCTCTCATATTTATGTTTTGTACAGTATTTTACTACATAGGACTTGTGGTTACTATTGTTTTTCATATGGGTCTCATAATGATAACTGCTTTGAAGATTAGATATTTAATCTTTGAGAAATCTAGGAAAACACCCAAAGTTACATGAAAATGACACAGTTCCAACACTGATCATGATATTTAGGATGGCTCTCATTCTCCCATACACACTACTAGGAGCCTGCTTCTCAGAACTCATTGCTCCCCATGTCCCTGATAGGGGATTTCAGCTAAGTGCTAGTTTCACTCTTTTTTTTTTTTTTTTTTTTTTTTTTTTTTTTTGGTTTTTTGAGACAGGGTTTCTCTGTGTAGCTTTGCGCCTCTCCTGGAACTCACTTGGTAGCCCAGGCTGGCCTCGAACTCACAGAGATCCGCCTGGCTCTGCCTCCCGAGTGCTGGGATTAAAGGCATGCGCCACCACCGCCCGGCTTAGTTTCACTCTTTTAGAAGTAACAAAAGAATGAAGTGTAAGGATATTTTATGAAAAAGGTTTCTAGTCACCATGTATGATCTTCTGTGCCAAAACAGAAAGTGCTGTTCCATAAGATTTTTGTGAAGAAAGCTACCCACACTTACCAGGAGAAAGAAAGCCTATGGTGCCTTCAGCCTACCATTCTACATGCCACAAATGTTGCACAGTAGAAAGTCAGCCACCTACATATAGCTTCTAAAATATACCATCTTTTATATGACACCTGCTTCCACATGTGGAATCTATGGTAACATCTATGCCACAAACTTGTTGGTATTGAGTTGGACTGTCAAATAGTAGCATGTAATATCTGTTAAGATACAGCTGCTGGCAAGGCAGTGGAAGTTCTTGAGAAAGTCCTCTGGCTAAAGGAAAAAGTGTCTTCTGGGTAAACTGGATTTCCAGCTCTTCAGAAGCTCAAGTAATTAAATAACTGAGACCATACTTACTAGCTGTGGTGGCAAGGTAAATTAATGGAAGAGAGTTGGCAATATCTTTCTTCAAAACACTTCAGCAGAATTTTATTTGATGTTTAAGTATTGAAAGTCAAAGTTACCAAAACAAATTTTCTTGTATGATTACTAAAAGCAATAGTCAGGTGAATCTATCAAGTTGTTGACTGGGAAATGATATTCTTACTGTAATAATTCAAAGTATGCTATGTTATAAGATATTTTGTTTATGTTCTGACAAATAAAGCTGGCCTGGAGATCAGAGGATGGAGCTAGCCACTAGTTAACCATAGAGGTTAGGCAGTTGGGGCACACCTTTAATCCCAGCACTTGGGAGGAGAAATCAGGAAGACCAGGAGTTCAAGGCCACCCTGCACTATACATGATTGATCCAGTCTAAAAGAGAAACAGAGTCCAGTGGTGGTGGTACACACCTTTGATCCTAGCACTCAGTAAATGGAGATAGGAATATAAGGCAGATGGAGACAGGATCTTAGCCCATTCAGTCAGAGGATTCATAGAGGTAAGAAGTGACTGTGCTGCTCTTCTGTGTCTCTGATCTTTCAGGTTTTGCCTTCAATATCTGAGTTTGGGCTTTTATTGATAATACTAATTAGGATTGTACTGCTATGCTAGATATGGAAACAAAGCTCTCCACAAATTATTCAAGACAGAAAGCAAAAAGGAACTTTTTGAGATTTGTTATTTAATTTTCAGTACGAATAGGTAAGCTGGCTCAAGCATGATCATTATATAAGTCATAAGGATTCCTACCCTGGTTTATTTTAAGGTAGCAGCATGATAACACTAATAAGCTTTCACAAGTTATAGGGGAGGTTGCATAGTAACTTGATAAGACAATTATTATGAGAGACATTTAAACCATGGAATAGACATAGGAAACATATCAGCTATATTGAAATTGGAAGAGTCACCTCAATCTATATTTTGGCTGCATTTCACTGCACCTAAAAATATTATATAGTAGTCTCATATTATCTGTGGTTTTGCTTTCCATGGTTTAGGTACTCATAATCCCAAAACTAGCAAATGGAAAGTTCCAGAAAGAAATAATTCATGTTTTAAAACGCTTTATGTTCAGTCCATATTAGGGTTGTAGCCATTCTGTTGTATTATATAATATTGTTTCTAATCTCTTTTTATTAATTTTTTTTGTATGTCTGTGTGAACTCTGTCTGAGCTTGCATCTATTTATGTATGCCATTTGCATGCAAGAAACCACGGAGGCCAGAAGAGGGCATTGGATCCCATGGAACTGGAGTTACAGGCCGTTGTCGGTGACCTAATGTGGTGCTAAGAACTCAACACAGGTCCTTTAAAGGAGACACAAGTCTCTTAACTGCTAAGCCATCTATCGACCCTCTCTTATTAATCACATATTGCATATAATTTTCCAATTAAATATTTTAATGGTTTTATATGTGTGTGCATGTGTTTGTGTTTGTGTGTGTGTGTGTGTGTGTGTGTGTGTATACATGAGAAAGTATCCTTTTTTCTATACAATCTATGTATCTGTCTATCTCTTTATCTCCTTCACTTACTATCCACAATTTCAGGACATTTCCCTGAAAACACAGTGACCAATACACATTGAGATCCTCCCCTTTGCCAACCATTGAAAACACATCATCTTTGTTATATCTAAAAGTAATGAATAATGCATGAAGGCTTAATGAACACATCAAACATGGCATTATGTTGCTTTCTATGCCCCCACACAAGGACAAGTGAAAGATGATTTTAAGATTTATAAAAATGTATAAAAGAAGTGAATTTGCTAAATTGAAAATACCATATAAAAGAATTATCCAATCGCCGGGCGGTGGTGGCGCACGCCTTTAATCCCAGCACTTGGGAGGCAGAGCCAGGCGGATCTCTGTGAGTTCGAGGCCAGCCTGGGCTACCAAGTGAGTCCCAAGAAAGGCGCAAAGCTACACAGAGAAACCCTGTCTCAAAAAACCAAAAAAAAAAAAAAAAAAAAAAAAAGAATTATCCAATCTATTCAACATTGGTATATCAATTTCTTGTTTGTCTTTCAATTATGTATTTTTGGTTATAATTGTTGTTTTACTACTGTATTACAAAGGTAGAAACTGAATTGTGTCCATAATAGTCTCAAAAGGGAGCAAATTAAACCAAATCATATTTCTGTCATTGCCCTGGGGCAACATAAACCCATTCTGCCATTCTGGTTTGTCTCAGTAAGGATTTGGTAATGCTACAAAATAATGCAAGAAACAAAGAAACGGGACCATACTCAAATCCCACCTAAGGTGATCAAAGATGTTTCATTCTATTTTGACTGATTTCTCATGTGTTCATTTCTTCTATTTAATTGAAAGAAATTGGCAGGTGGCACTTAATATCTAAACCAGTTAGAATCAATTCCAAATTTTGTATAGCAAACTCAGATAAGTACTGAGGCTAATAGTCTTGAAAAATCCTAATCAGCTGTACTTCTAATTAGGTTACCTGGAATATACTGTGCTCCTAAATCTGTGCCAAAGAAGACACTCAGAAGTATTTATGACTTTGTCTGGAAGATGCACAAAGGTTTTAAAGCCTCAGTGGCATGAAAAGACAGAGAACCTCTTCAAGTAGTCAATTTACCACTTGCCTGATGCTGTGTCCATGACAGATAACAGCCAGGTGAAAGGACACTAATTTGTAACACTCTTTGTACCATGGTCAAACTGATTTGATCCCTAGGCTATTATTGTTTGTAGAATGACAATCTTAGATGTTTGTGGAATAAAAACCAAGAAACTATGGTATCTTAAAATGTCTGCTGAACTATGTGAATTCTGAATAGAAATTCTAGAAAACCTGGAGTTTATGGACAGTTAGTGGGAGGCAAGTAGGGCCAAGGATCCTTTCTTTCAGACTTTATTTTCTAAAGTTGTGCATTTTGAGTGACACTTGGCTAAAAGGTCAACAGAAAGAAGTCTTATTTGCTTGGAAGTCGGTGAGAATGGATGGGAATGAGCCCCCACTTATTTTTCCAGAACCCTTAAGAATTATGCCACAATTCCTGCACTATTCCCTGAGATGATGGGTTAATCAGCAATCAATGCTTATTATGTATTCAGTGCAATAAGCTGACTCTGTGCAAGTCACCTCATTCCTTCTTGCCTCAAGATTTCCCATCTGTAAAATGGAGGTAGTACTAGTGTCCTAGGCCAATATGTAAAACACTATAGAATGCTCAATGTTTTCAGTACTTAACCTATCTGAAACTGCCTGAACTTAGAGTATTAACAGGTGTCGTCAGTGTTCTCCACAAATCCCTTTGACTTTTTCTGTTCAAATGCTAAGGCTTGCTAAAGCAAGCACCAGCTCCATGATGTTTGTTGTTGACAAGTTGGCCCCCCAAAACAGAAAGGTCAGAAGTTCCTTAGTGTTCATGATCCTGGAACAAGTGCAAAGACAACAACAAAGAGAATGTTGCTAGTAAAAGTCCAGCGTCTCCGTGGAAGAATGCTGTCTCTGCTATGAATCTGGGTGTGTCTTGTACAATCTTCTGAAGATCCTAATAGAGTCCAGCTCTAGCTGCTCTGGTGATGATAGGCTGGTTCACCAATCTGGCATTGGCATTATTTTCTAGTTTGCTTTCATCCATAGTTTACCTCACATATACAATTTACTGGAATCACCTTTCAAATAAACTCCCTGTACCTAAGGCTTTTGCTCATCATCTGCTTCTTGGAAGATACAAACCCAGAAACCTTCTGTGTTTTTGTGGAGTGCTATAAGTGTCTGTGGAAGTGGATTACTACATTCATTTTTTTAAAAGAATTTCATCAAGGGATGTAGAGACGTTAAGGGTGCTTATTGCTCTTGCAGGTGTTCTGGGTTTGATTTCCGGCAGCCACATGGCTGTTCACAGTGGCTGGTAATTGTTGGGTGTCTTGCTTTGTGTGAGTTGGCCAAAGAAAGAGGTCACTCCAAGATGAATTTTTTAGGCCTGTGTGGCAGCAGGAAGGTCCAATCTTTGGTGAACTGAACCTCAAACAGCCATACAAAGGCATATTTATTGGTTGCTACAGAAAGTTGTTTTTTGGGTAAACTATTTCCTCATGCCAAGATCCCTAATTTAATCTACATGTTTTTCTAAAGAAAGGATCACATCCCTGCTACTTTAATCCTTATTGTGTACCATTGGGAGTAAACAACAATCCAAGAACTTCAGGTGTACCAGAAACATCTTGTGACCAAAGTCATGCAAAGGCTGTAACACACCTTCAGAAAAACGATTTGACAAATCACAATGATTTCTTAGAGGTCAAAGTACTTCTAGAAAACAACTATCACTGCTGTGGAATGTTGTTCTGTATGTTGTGAATATGTGTTGCTCTGATTGGTTGATAAATAAAATGCTGATTGGTCAGTAGCCAGGCAGGAGGTATAGATGGGCAAGCAGAGGAAGAGAGTTCTGGGAAGAGGAAGGCTGAGTCAGGAGTCGCCAGTCAGACATGGAGAAAACAAGATGACAAGGCAGAACTGAGAAAAGGTACCAAGCCACATGGCTAAACATAAATAAGAATTATGGGTTAATTTAAGTGTAAGAACTAGTCAGTAATAAGCCTAAGCTAATGGCCAGCAGTTATAATTAATATAAGCTTCTGAGTGGATATTTTATAAGTGGCTGTCGGACTGTGGGCTGAGGGGGACTGGAAAGAAACTTTCTGGCTACAATTCACTTTAAGTTTTACCTAGATAGTGAACACAAGCGTTCATTCTAATGCTTACTCTAGATACAATGACTCTGCTAGATTCCTACAACATATAACTTCAAGTCTAGGAGTTCCAACACCCTCTTCTCACCTCTGAGGGCTTCTGCACATGTGTTATCTCTATCTATCTATCTATCTATCTATCTATCTATCTATCTATCTATCTATCTATCTATCTATTTATCTATCTATCTATATCACAAAAAATTAGTATTTTTAGATGTGTTCAATAATGCCATCATCAATTCAAACACTTACTTCAGAATTTCCAACAGGGCAGTGACTTCATACTTCTTTATTTTAACTCACTGACTTTGAATTTTAGGATGAAATAGTTCTGAATTTGAAGTGTGAATGAAAATTCTTGGAAAGAAGCTGTGTCTGCAGACACTAATTAGAATTTCAGTACTGTGGATAAACTGGAATCTTCCATAGTTCATATGTTTATGCCAGGTGCACATTTATTAAACACATGTACACACAATGTAAGACTTACATGTTTCCCTGTACTTCAAACACAATGAAAAAGAAATGTATATTCATTAAAAATGAAGAAAAATACATGATTTTTGTTATATCATGGTCCTGGCCATTTAAGATGCTAGGCACTTTAGCAGGCCAGTTCCCACAGCTCTACCTCCTGGCAGCTTTGTCTCTGGGGAGGAGAGCTAAGAAGTTGTTTTATGCTCTGTTTTGCTGCTCCTAGTTTATGTTCCTGTTCTAAATCTGGCATCTCCATACTTTATCACACATGTCATGATGAACTAAATCACATACTGCAGAACTTACCATAGCCTCTTGAAAAGGTACAAAAGTCAGATACTTTCCTCTGCTCAGGAAGTTTCTCCTAAGGGCCTTGTCATTTTGTCCATGATCACTATCTCTGTCATCTTTACTTTAAGTTATCTCTCTTAATGAAGCTCCTCTCCAGGTCATCAAGGGAGGCCTCTCCTTTCCTTTAAGGTCCTATTCATGTTGTTTCTGATGTAATTTTACTGTTCCTTTCTAACGCTCCCACCCCAAGTCTTGATCTTGGCTGCCTGGGTCTCTAGGCCCTTTCTACTAATAAAGCTCACCCTTTTTTCTTTTTCCTTTTTTTAAGCTTGAGCCATCTTTATCTATATTTCAGAAATAAACATGTTTTCCCTCATCCCCCAATCCCATCCCCAGTGTTGACCACAGGCAAAAACAAACATGTGTTTCCCAACTTTTAAATCCAAACAACTTTTAAATAAAAAACAACATTCAGTATTTTGCTAGCTTGGCTAACTATCGATCCAGGCACATTCTGTCCTTACAAAGCTAAAAGGTGATAGACACAGGCATACATTCTCAAGAATAACAGTTTAAGATCATTCTTAAAGGGTAATGTTTTGGTCAGTTGCTTTCTGGAACCTAAATACCTGTAGTCTTTCTCTTTTTCACCTAACTCTCAATGTATGTTCAGAAAAGAACTGTTGCAACATTCTACTCATCTTTAAATATTAAAAAGGTGAAATCAAAGCATTGCTATTTTTGCAATATTTGAAAAATAGCAATAAAATTAATAATAAAGAAGAATGGTCTATATTCCCATCTTTGGGAATGAAACAATTACTAATTTAATGTGTTTCCTTTGTATTTAGTAGATAATTTATTCTACCATGTTGATTTAATGATGACATATATCCTTCTTCTTAAAACACATGGGTAGGTACATGTCAGGAACTAAACAGCAGAAATGTTGTGTCATCACTCCCCTTCCAGGACCTCACTGGTTACCCTCCCTGTCACTGCTGGGTTGCTTCTCCTTTTTGATTTCTAATTTCCTGCTTCAGTCTCCATATCTTGTCTAATCATCTAAGGATATTGTCCCTAAAGCAACTCTGTGCTTGAGTTTTTTGGTTGTTGTTATTTTTCTTTTTTTGAGACAGGGTTTCTCTGTGTAGCTTTGGAGCCTTTCCTGGAACTCAGTCTGTAGCCCAGGCTAGCCTAGAACTCACAGAGATCCGCCTGCCTCTGCCTCCGGAGTGCTGAGATTAAAGGGAATAAAGAGATGCATGCATTCCTCCGTCTGTTATTGAAACAATGTATTTCAAGAAACTTTAATTTCTCCAGGAAATTCATGTTGAGACAAAAAAGCTGAGGAAGACCTTGGGCCAAGTTAAAGATGAACTTTTCTGGAGTAAACAAAAATTTTTAAGCTGTCAGGCAACTCTGCATAAGAGGCGGGAATAAAGTCAATAATGGGTGGGATTATACTTTGATCTGAGACTAATTAATTATGCATATCCCTTTACTTCTATTTAAATTTAAATATTTTTAGATTTATTATTTTTATTTTATGCATATGGATGTGTTTGTATGCTTGTAGGTCTGTTTATCATTCATGTCCAGTGCCTATGAAGTCCAGAAGAAGGCATCAGACTCTTTAGAACTGGAGTTACAGACAGTTGTAAGCTACCACATGAGTGCTAAGAACTAAACCTATAGGATATCTATATCCTCTTTTTTCTTTTTCTTTTTCTCTTTTTTTTCAAACAAGTCCTCTGCAAGAGCAACAAGTGCTCTTAAGTGTTGAGCCATCTCTCTAGCTACCTCACCCTCATGTTAGGACCCTAAAGATAAACTTGAGGGTTTTCTGAATCTCTTTATCCCTCTTATCAACGTGGCCATATTAAATAAATCTCCAATCTGATTTGCTATTAATTTGGCTATTTTCATTAGCTGATTGAGGACAGGTGGTTGTGTCTGGCTTGTAAGTGCAGTCAGGGATTAGGCTCTTGTCCTTTATCTGGAAACACTTTCAGTGAGCCAGTTAGGAGAAAACATAGATTTTGAGGAGTGAGATTCTTATTGCAAGCTTCTCCTGGTTAGAGAAGAAGAAAGAGTAAAGGATCCCACCAGCTGCTGGAATAACTTGATCCTGTGTACTTATTCTTATCTTACTACTTCAATGAACAACATTTCTTTTACCTCTGTTTGGTGTGGTAGCACAAGTGCCTATTGGGACATTGCTTTGGACTGCCTTTGTTAAGTTTATCCTTGGTTGACAGTCCTCAAACTTTGCCTTCCTATTTGTTTGGGTGTTCTTTCAAGAAAATTGGACTTCTTATGGAATCGTTGTTAGAAACTACCACTTGGTAGTTTTGAAATCTACTCAAAGTCCTCCCTGTTTCATATAATGCTCTAGCCGCCATCAGTTCTGTAAGACTACTTCTGAGATGGAGGCAACTTGACTGTCCAGCTTGGAAATAGAATAATCCAAGTGGCCTAGTTCTAAGTCTATCTGTGAACTGAGTTTCCTAATTTTTTGGTTCTTTAACTTTTAGAGTTCTTCTGAGAACTATTTGGGCTATTACACTGTTTGGATGATGGGCATGTTCAAATTTGGAATTCTAATTATTTACTTGGCATCTACTATGTGAAAGGGAAGGTTTAGGGAGTGTCTTAGTATTTAATTAAATTATTTGAGATAGGGAAAGAAGTGTTGAGGAGATCATTCTTTATGTTGTGTTGTGGTGTATGTAACCATGACAGATATTAAATATTTAATGATTAGTTTTCTTTTCCTTTCTTTCTTTCTTTCTTTCTTTCTTTCTTTCTTTCTTTCTTTCTTTCTTTCTTTCTTTCTTCTTTCCTTCCTTCCTTCCTTCCTTCATTCCTTTCTTCCTTTCTTTCTTCTTTTCTTTTCCTATCTTTTCTTTTTTACAAATTTAAGATGGATTATTAGACAACATGATGAAGGTAGTCCCTCCTGGAACTCCTGAAAAGAACTTAGTAGAAAAGATCAAATGGGCCCTAATTCTCATCCTAATCTTTGTAGGACAGGAATAGACAGTGCACCTTCTATAGGCACCTCAGCTTTGATTTTTGGGAACCAAAAAATTAGGAAACTCAGTTCACAGATAGACTTAGAACTAGGCCACTTGGAGTATTCTATTTCCAAGCTGGACAGTCAAGTTGCCTCCATCTCAGAAGTAGTCTTACAGAACTGATGGCGGCTAGAGCGTTATATGAAACAGGGAGGACTTTGAGTAGATTTCAAAGAAAGTTTTGCTCTTTCTATGTCAACCAATTAGTGGTAATGTGGTAGTTAGGGGAACCTTTGCCATGGTCAGAGAAAACTTCAAAGAAAGGAAAGAAAGAAGAGATAGATAAGATATTTGATATCAGCGTCTGTTTACCTGATTCCCATGACTGACCATCTTACTGTTAGAATTAATCATCCATTGATTCTTATTCTCACTGGGTTAATGATGGGACCCTGTATCCTCACCTGGATGTCCAACTAAACTACTCATCTTTAGGATCAACTATATACCCCTAGAACAGGACAAGCCAACGATTTGACTCATGCCCATAGAATCAGTAGGGAATGTGAATGGGAAAGACAGTGCTGAAATTCTTCTTGTATTCTTGCTGAGGCCATTTTAGGTTTAACTAGGATTTGATCTTGTTAATGGAGAAATCCATGGAAAATTACCCAAATCTTTTCTTGGAACCCAAGATCAAGATGCTCCAGCTAACTTTTCTTAGCTTCTGGTAAACTGCCAGCTTGTGGAAACTAACCACTTATCTTAGCTTCTGTTAAACTGATTGCTTGTGCAAAACTTCCCCCTTGCAGCTACAGAGGAATATATCAGAATGTGGTTTTGTCTGGTATAAGCCCCTTGCTCTAAATGAATGGGGCTATACTTAGTTCCCAATACCTGAGTGACAGGAATAAAGACTTTTAATTGGCAATAAAATTGTGTCTGAATGGTCATCTCTGGTTGGCTTACCTTAACAGTCCCTGTGGTAATCTTTACTTTGTCCATATTTTGTTTTATGTGTTTGTAAAAGATTTATTTTATTTATTTATATGTAAGTGTGTGTGTGTGTGTGTGTGTGTGTGTGTGTGTGTGTGTGTGTGTGTGTGAAAATGTCCACAGAGGCCAAAGAAGGGAGTAGTTGGATCTCTGGGATCTAATGTTATAGGTGATTTTGAGAAACATAAAGTATTTACTGGGAATCAAACTCAGGTCCTCTAGAAAAGCAGTAATCCCCCTAATATATATTTTTATAGACACTAGGAAGTCAATCTTCTTCCATGACATAGAAATTATAACTTAAAAATTTGAGAAATTTGAGTTTTTTATATTAAAAGGAAACTGATAAGTTGTATAATGAAATAAAAATAACCATATGTGTAAAATTGTGCTAAGCCTGTATCTTAAAAAATATTCATTCTCAATAATCAACTAAGTGCATTTTGTATACATTATTGTGTTCAAATAAAATGTCAGTCCTTTTATTATAAGTTGTAGAATAGAAGCATTATCGTCTGACTTTGACAATTGAGGAAATCCTTGAAATTGAGAAGTCATCCTCAAGCCAATAAAAAATGTAACAGGGTTTGGATTGGGGTTTTTCTTTTGGGGTATTTCTTTTCTCCCCCACCTGACTGCTCTGCAAGATGTTTGACTCTTGTAATTTTTATATCTTTCTCTACAGAATTGTTCAATCATCATCTTACAATATCTTTATGAGAGAAATATGTTGCACTTATGAAATTAGAGACCATAGCATGTTCTTTGCCATTAGTACAGCTCCAGCTAAAAACTAGTACAAGGACATGAAAGCTGAAGACCTTGCTTTCATTCAGAAGGTAGACTAACAATGCCTCTTCCTGGAATAATGGGACATAGACTATTCTTCTTCACAAAAGCTGATGATGCTCTAGGTGCTTTTTATCTAAATTAAAGGAAAGGATGGTTTCCTTAGACTTGTTATCTTGAATCTTTGTCATTTCTACTCAGAGCTATAAAAGTTTTCTTTCTTATTTTCTCATCACAAGTCTTCCTTTTGGAATGCTTTCCAAACAGAAAGGTGAGAGAAGAGTGGCAAGAGGTGTTGGAGCCTAGCTGCTAGAAGCTGTGCCAGAGAGACCTCGAGCAACAGGGAAGGTGACTGTCTGTTTTCAAGTGTAAGTTCCTGTTTCAAAGAAGTCAATTCTTAAGAGTTTTTGGCTTCCAGGGTCCCCTTCTGCATTGTGGATGGTCTTTTTCTCTGTGTCTGCTGGACTATATATGTTTCCTTACTGCCAAGAAAGGTCTTTCTTCAATTGCTGATTTTATCTGCTCCTGTTTGCTGTGTTTAAGATTTCTCAGCTGCTACCAGTCAAGATCAAGAGGTTTTTTTCTTCCTTTTAATATTTTAACTGACAGAGAAGATAAACCGAAGCAAGGCTCCTAATGGTAACTTTTTGGGGACCTCATCTTCTGACAACCAATGACTCATCAAGGTAAGAGTAAACCATCAAAATCCTGAAAGGATAGGAAGGTGTGATCTTTCAGCTGACAACATCCTTCCCATCCTGGAATATTGCGGGTAATTTTCTTTTCTTATCTCTAACAAGGAAGATCCCCTTAGACACCTTTGTCTGTGTGTCCTAGGAAGCAGTTAAACTGTTTGGTGACTAAAAACTGAACAGATACTGAAACTGCACTGTCAGCCTAAGGCCTGGCTTCATAGTGGTGTTACCTTATTCTGGTCGAGGGGAACCTGACCTGGGTGCCTGAATTTAGGAGGGATATTTTTATGGAGATTCGGAAAGTTATTCTCTACCTGGAGACAGCCAAACCTTTGTTTATTTATTTTTTATTTGTTTTTTAAACACTTTGTCTCCATCCTTCCCTTGTTTCTTCCAAAAGAGAGTAACACAGGCTAATTAGTGTTTTGAATTAAAATTAGATGTTTAATTTCTTCTGTCTCCCTTTCTGAAGCTATTTGACAGAGAAATCACACTGATTATAGCTACTCTGACAGCCACTTATGGTCTCTACTTCCTTGAGCTGAGACCATGGAATTCCTTCATCTCCTTATTTTGCTAGATGGGGCTATCTGCTGAGCCATGGGTACTATCTCCATCTTTATCCATGCTAATATAACTAAGGCATATTTTAAGAGAAAAGGGTGTTATGGTCCACTTTTAATCTGTAAAGCATGTGGATTTAAAGCATGTGGATTTCACATGGACTTGTGCCTGGTAGTGGGTGGGCTCCCCTTGCCATTAAGCTGTGCTCACCTTGAGCAGAAAGCAAAACTGTGGCTTCCCACCATCTTGGCTGGTGACCTCATTAATATGGAAGTGGCTATGTAACTTAGATGCCATCTTTGCTAATGCTATCATGAAGAAGGAAAATGCAATGTGACTTAACTATCATCTTGGTTAATATAACCATAATGTATAACCCAAAATGGTGGCACCCACAAAGCTTCCTGGTCCCATTGGGAGATCACTTTATATCTCTTAATATTAGTATAATGAAGTATCACCAAACCTCCCAAGTGGTTTATTTTACTTTATTTCTTTTATAGTGCTCTGCTTTGTTTTAATGTTATACATTGTTTTACATGATATATTTACTTGTTTCTAAAGGAAACCTAAGAGTTTTCACAGCCACATGCTCTCAACACTGGCTTCCTGCAAAGGAAACTAACACTTTGAGATTTGTAGTGGTACTGGGTTGAATATCAGTAAATCACAGACCCCAACAGGTACTCAAGGGCCAGTTTCCAGGCAAGCTTCTGTCAGTAGGTAGCAGCTGTAGCCAAGACAGAATCAGCCTGCTTTGGCAAGAGAAGAATGGAGACATAGACTTTGCAGGGTCTTAATGCCTGTTAGCTCTAGGCCCATTTTCCTCTGAGGCCAAAGTTTTTATCCTGTTATACTTGTTCCATGCAAGTCTGCCTTGGTTTCAGTCCTACGAACAGCCTAAAGACCCTCTAGAGCAGCATTTCTCAACCTGTGGGTTGTGATCCCTTTGGAGGTCAAATGACCCTTTGATAGCAGTTACCTAAGACCATTGTAATACACAGATATTTATATTATGATTCATAACAGTAGCAAAATTACAATTATGAAGTAACAATGAAAATAATTTTATGGTTGGGATAACTATAACAGAGGAACTCTATGAAAGGGTCACAGCATTAGGAAAGTTGAGAACAACCACTCTAGAAAATAATGGAAAGTGGCCCTCAGGGGGAATTATGAATTACAATAGCATCCTTCAATTACAATTGCTCTGTAAATGAGAGGGAAAGTACCCTGAAATTCCCTATGTCCAGCATTTAGCTATGGGATCATCCGTAATATTGCTAAAAACTGCAAGATGAATCCACAGTCTCTGGTTGTTTTATTCTCTAACTTGGGAAAAGATGCTTAAAAGTTAGGGGGAAAATTCTCTCTTGAGAACAGCACAGGAAAATTTAGAGGCATTGTTTCAAATCAAGGTCATTATGATCATGTGTCATAGCTCTTAAGAAAGCTAAATTTTCTACATGCACAGCACTATCTTCCAAGGTAAACTCACTTCCATGGAATAGTGAAGAATCTCCCCAAATGTCCTGTAACTCTAAAAAGCCACCTCCTCTTGTTCAGGAATACCATGGAGACACCATGGAATGGACTTCAGTCAGGGTCCAGCCTACAAAGAAGAGAGTCAACACAGAACAAAAACTTCCTCCACACTTGCAAGTGAGACAATTATCAGGCAAGGCCTTTGACTTATCTTTACATAGATAGATTAATTGCCAAATGGAAGGCTAGAGGAGCCAGAGATTTCTCCTGAGCCAGACCCCTTAGGGTGAGACATTCTCTGGCCTTGACAATAAAAAGAAAGTGATTGAATTTGGCTACCTACATAGTCTTAAATATCCAATAGGAAATTATACCCAGGATTTAAAAGATCCGTGTATTTCTTTAACAGTCTTCAGATGTTACATTTAGCCATATGAGATGTTATTTGGATAATCATTTCTCACTAATGATTCTCTTCCTAATATTTATATTGCCCAGATACAGGACAAGACCTTGCCTTACTTCAGCTTTGCAGTTTCTATCTGCCATTGGGGAAAAATGGGGTGTGGCTATCTTAAATACTAAGGCTAATTATAAAGGTTCTATTTATCAATGATGGCATACTACCTCTTTCTGGAAGAGTAGTTCTCACTGCTAAAATGTGTCCTTCATTCTAACCACTCATGTCTCCTGATTAAAGAAGGCTGCCAAACCTATTGTCAAACTTAACAAGTTTAGGAAATTATTTAAGAAATCCAAGTGATATACATGGGACATTGCTAGACAATTCTATATAAAAGACCTGATTGGATTATATTTCTCTTTTAAGTTGTCAGTTAGATCCTGATGCCTGATTGTTACTTCAACAATGGAATCTGGATTTCACTCAGTTTTGGCCCATGTTTTCCATCTCCACTTAATTGTATACCTGGTACATGGACAGAAGCATTTATTGTTGCTAAGGAATGGACAATTACATTAACTGACTTTTCTTAGTTCACTCCCTATGTTGGAGTCTTCTTTAATAAACAGTTGATTGAAGGTCTACTGTGATCTATAAAACACAATATATGTCCATCTAGATACAGAGGAAAACTTTTATCTGATCTTATCCTTCTATAGTGTCCTGCTACACAGTCCAACCAAATGTGCAATTAAGCTTCATTTTCTTAAAAGGACTTACATTAATATCTAGGTCAAAGAATTTTCCTCATTAACTTTGTCTCTTGATGTTTCCCCATGAGGTTGTAATTGAGTAGACTCAGTAATCATCTTCTAATACTACACTGAAAAACATCTCAGGCTCTTGAGTCAAACCAGTAGCCTTTTCTGTGGTATACATTTTGCAGTACAGCAGTGGCAAAGAAATCATCAATCTTGCTAAACCCTATACCAAGGGCTACCAAGAGTTCTTTGGATTGTTTTCTTGCCTGTCCTCTTCCTAACCATGCTCTTAGTAGGAATTTTAGAAGTACTAATGGTCTCACTTTTCATATGTTACATCCATCATAGTATGCTCCAGGAATACACAATATCAAACGACTGTCTTATGTTCTAGACTGTTGCCTTAGCTAAGTTTTATCATGGCCACTTAGATCAACCTTTTTCTGAGGAACTATGACTACTGCCACTCCCTCCCCCTTTTGTCAGCTTGAAGCAATTAAGATCAGTCTGTGTCCCCAATCCCATAACAACTATTAAAGTGACCACTGAGAGGAGGGAATGAGGAACTAGGAGTTAGACAGATACCCTGGCAGGTACATAGATAGGGAGAGAGGCCATGAAATAGGAAATAAAGATGATTAGATTCCAAGATGGCTGACTTCATCCTCACCCTGGTGACTCAACACCAAAGTGTGATAAGAAGAAAATAAAAGCTTCTTCGAATATTACTCCTTCCAGTAAGTCCCTTGCTGATAGATGCAGGTAGACTATCTCACCAAATTTAAGGCTGCATCAGGACATTGCTTACACAACAATTGTGAACCAATCAGCTATCTAGTCTTTCTTCAAGCTGACCAATGTTAAATTAGGGGAGAAAGAGCTTTCAGAGACATTAAAAATCTTTCAGAAACTCTTAAAAAAAAACTTGACCTTTTGGCTTCCCAAATATGTCACCCTCCTCTCTTGTTTTGGAGGGTTATTTTCTCTGTTGTATATGTGTGTTTCTTCTCTCCCAATAAAAATCTTTCTTAAAAAGAAAGAAAAAAAAAAACAGCCATTTTTTTTCTAGGCAGGTAAAGGAAAGAAAATACAAAGAACATTTTCAACTGAAGCAAAAATGCAAAGATAGAAAATTAGTATGTCTCTAGGGCAGGAGTCAACATTATTTTTCTTTGAAATGTGAGATATTTTAAGATTTACAAATCCCTCTGACTTAGAGATTTAATTTGGTCATTGTAGCACAAAGTTAGCTGTAGACAGAACTTAGAAAATGCAGTATATCTGTGTCCCACCAAATATTTATGGACATTGAAAATTAAATTTTATAAAAGTACACACAGCTGGGACAATGGCTCAGCTTGTAAAGTATCATCCATGCAAGCATGAAGACCTGAATTTGAGTCCTTATCATCCATGTAAAAGGCTGGGGGTAACAGGGCATTTCTTATCATAAGCACAGTGCTAGAGGTTGGCAGCTAGATTTAGTTAGTGAGCTCCAGATTCAGTGACAGATCATGTCTCAACAAAATAAGGAGAGTGACCAAGGGAGATAGCTTACATCAAACTCAGGCTTACACACACATACACATTCACTTGCTCACTTGAGCAATTACAACATATTCTTATATCATACATATGCTTATATCATACACCCATGCACTTAAATACAAAATAAAAAGCAGAGAAATTATAAAACTGCAAGTCACAAAATAGTTTTAATTTCCCTTAAGTACTTAAAAGTCACTTTAATGTGTGGCTGTACAGAAGAAGGCTGTGGCCAGTGTTTGTAACTTCTTAAATGTTTTCCATTTTTGCCAAAACATTGCTTATTTGACTCTAGGTATACAGACATATTAAACAAATCAAACATTTACTGATAAATATGTCACAAGGAAATTTATTTTAAAAGAATTATTAGACCTAAAATTTTACCATTTATTAAAGATGAAACAAAATTTGCATGCTCCTCAGACAAATGTTCTTCTTTTAAATGAAGAATTAATCTTAGCTAAGTACCTGATACTGTAGAAGACAGAATACCTTCAGTGTTTTACAGAACTGACTGATATTTTGATTTTATAATCATTGATGTTGAGAGTGCTGCTGTACATGGACATGTTGAACACAATGGCAAGTATGTTTTGGGCTATTTCAGAAATTGTTAGGAACTGCATTTTCATCCTACACCAAAATTCATATAACAATGTTTTTATGAAACTCAAGTCTGCAATTCATATAGTAATTTTAAAATCATGTATTCAAACACAATACATTATAAAAATACACCAACTTTATACTCCTGTCCTGAAGAATGATTTTAAGGAAACATTGTCTTTATTTTCCATAATTAAATCACTGTATTTCTATAAGTGCACATAAATTGTATGTACAATAAAAATACTGTAATTCATAGCCAACATTAGCAGATAATGTGCGCTAGTATTTCAGGCGGTGTTTACCGGCAGTTCACAGTGTGATGCGTGCAGTATAAAACTGCATGTCGTGTGTCAGAAGCAAGGCTTCAGGGAAGCTGCACAGCAAGGATGAGTGCTGCCAGAGTCACTGCAGAGGCAGTGTGAGTTTATTTTGAGCTAATTCCTGGTGCCTGTGCATTCCAGAAATTTCTGTTGTTGTCAAGTTTATCATAAGCTCCTGCATTGAGAAGCCTCATACAGGATCACAGTCGACAATCTGAGCAGTTGCTTCTGAAGGGCAATGGTAACAACATAGGTTGTTGTGGGACTATAGCAGTTTTTTTTTCTATTTGACTGAGTTTGTTTTGTGAAAGGATTTCACTGTGTATCTCAAGCTGTCCCAGAACTTCCCAAACTCTTTCTCAGCCATCCAAGTGCTAAATTACAGTGCTTGGCGAGAAGTTTATTTCTGTCTTTTAGGAAGTACTGAATACATGAGCGTATTTGCCCATGGGCACCTTCCTTGCTGTTGTGAAAACACACACACACAATTATAATCTCCTATCTTTGAAATTTACTAATTTCAAAAATTTCAGCAGAAGCTGCTCCAAAATTTTCCAATGAGAATTATTTTGGACTCTCAACGGTATATTTGAGGCCTAGAGATTTTCATTAACATACTGAAATCTGGATAACAAAGAAAGAATGTCTTATTTTAGAGTAATATTTATTAAAGGAACCAGCATCTTCACATGAGTCAAAACACCCAACATATCCATACCCACATGCCACTGGGCTAATTACAATAAAACTATCACAAGGCACTGAAACATGACACACTGGGTAAGAATGTGTGTAAAGAAAAATAAAAATGTGTGATAGTGTGTTGTAAATGTGGGAAGAAAAGCCTTATTTTTCAATTGACTCCTAAAATACATTTTAAAACTAATTTTGAAAGCACACCTTTTCTGCTGAAAGGAGTATAGAATGCCTCTGAGGGCATCAGTGGAATTTCATTTTTCAGGTACCTTTTCCCTACTTAACATCCTTACCCCAAATGTACTAGGACCTATGAGTACTGAGCTTTAATCATCACTGTTTATCCCAGATGAGTAATAACACAGATGTAAACCTGAGTAAGAAATAATCTTAAGGCTACATACATCAGCATTACCACGAAGTCTGCTGGAAAGGCAGTTTTGGAACACATCTCAAACTCAGCATACAAAATTTGGATAAATTATTGTATACACATTTGTGGTAAGGAAATATTCAGCTCTACTAATGTTTTGTTTAACTTTTGTCTGTGTATTAGTCAGAGTTCTCTAGAGTCACAGAACTTAAGGAATGTATTTCTTCTCTCTCTCTCTCTCTCTCTCTCTCTCTCTCTCTCTCTCTCTCTCTCTCTCTCTCTTTCTCTCTCTCTCTAATTTATTGGAATGACTCACAGGCTGCAGTTCACCAATGGATAGTTGTGAATGGAAAGTCCAAGAATCTAGTAGCTTCTCAAACTCAGGAGGCTGCGTGTCTCAGCTGGTTTTATATGCTGGAATCCAGGAGGCAGGAGGTGATGTAGAGGCCATAGAGAAGTGCTGCTCACTAGCTTGCTTCCCATGGCTTGCTCATCCAACTATCATATAGAACCCAGGACCAACAGCCTAGAGATGGCATCAACTACCAGGCTAGGCCTTCTCCATTGATCACTAAGTGAGAAAATGCCTCACAGCCGGATCTCATGGAGGCATTTCCTGAGCTGAGGCTCCTCCCTTTCTGATGACTCTAGTTTGTGTCAAGTTGACACAAATCCATCTAGTATAGACTGTTAGGATTCACTGTGAGGCCTCAAGAAATCTATGTCCTAGGACTCTATACTAGACAAATTAAATCATTTGTAAAGAGCACCTCACCATTAGTATACCCTAAAGTTTGCCACACAATTCCAATGTGCAGCAAGTCCTGTGATTGATTCACTGGGAGGCAGATATAGCATGTCATTTTTCTGAGTGAGGTAGGAAGACTGTTAAGTTAGAACAAAAAGTGGTACATGACCAGCTTGGAAGACACTAAAAAGGTAACTTTAGAGAGCATTTTGTTACTTGAGAGATGGGCAGTACTGCCTCTCAACCAGGTGACAAAGTTGTCAGTGTAGTTTAGTTCTTGAATTTCAAACGTAGTGTGAACTGAATCTGTGCTGTCCACCAAGTTTCTGCTTGTCCTTAACACCACTGTTTGAAAAGACTTGTAGAGGATACTGATTTATTTACTGTTTCTTGTAGCATGAATCTTAACAGGTCTTATTAATAAAAACAAACCCGGGGCCAGTTATTGGGGTGAATACTGGAAGATCAGAGAAGCCGAACAAGCCACAGCCACCTCACCTTGCCAATTCCTCAGCTGATCCTGTTTCTTCAGACTGAAAGTCTCTGAGTCCTCATCCAGAATGAATTTCAGCTGAACTGTTTGTTGCTCAAAAGCCTAAAAAACTAACTAGCCTCTAGTTCCTCTTCCTCACACTTTAAATATCTTTCTGCTTCCTGCCATCACTTCCTGGGATTAAAGACTCTTGTTACCACTCCAAGCTGTTTCCAGTGTAGCTTTGAACTCACAGAGATCCAGGCAGATCTCTGCCTCTGGAATGCTAGGATTAAAGGTGTGTGTTATCATTTTCTAGCCTCTAAATCTAGTGGCTGTTCTGTTCTCTGACCCCAGCTAAGTTTATTAGGGTGCACAATGTTTTGGGGAGCTTAATATCACCACAATCTCTGTTTTTGTGGATGTTGAAGATGAGAATAAAACAGTGCTATGTGAGTTGTGTGTTTTGTTGTAGCAAAATTTCACTTATTTAGTTACATTAATCATTGAAACCTCCTGTCTGTGGGTCAGAAATGGAATCTGAGAAAACAGATTAAGACAGAAAACAGATTAAGACAGATCAAGGAGACATTTCTTGAATCACAATGGAAAATACCAGACTAATTCTTAAATACCAGGTCTTAGATCTATGAGAGGAATGGGGCTTCTAAGATAACATCTTATCAAGAATCATGAATTATCTAGTAAGACATGGATTCAATGTTCTCCTATTAATAACTATATAGCTTCAAAGGAACTGAAATAAAATATTTAAGCTATTAATTTGGTTGAAAATAGTCAAATTTACATATACAGCTCAAATTTTATGACTTCTTTGGTTCATTGTTTCTTTCTAAAGTAAAGCTTTTCAATACAGGTTTGAGGCAGGCCTTCTTTTCTCAGTTACTAATTATAATTGCCTTCCCTTCCCACTCATCTCATTCTAGTGTTTCACTTTCCTTGTAAACAATCACATCCTAATTACAAATTTTTTTTTTTTTTGGTTTTTCGAGACAGGGTTTCTCTGTGTAGCTTTGCGCCTTTCCTGGAACTCACTTGGTAGTCCAGGCTGGCCTCGAACTCACAGAGATCCGCCTGGCTCTGCCTCCTGAGTGCTGGGATTAAAGGCGTGCGCCACCACCGCCCGGCTAAATATGCACACCCATTAAGGGGGCACCCGGATCAAAGTTTTAAGTTTTAGCTTCTAGTGATCCACCGCCCAGCTACTGCACTGCTATTTCTGTGACTACATCTGTCATATTTGTTACCTTCATGGAACTTTGAAATGCCAGGAAGACAACCATTTTTGACTGTAATTTGTTTTTTTTTGGGGGGGGGGGGTGTTGTTGTTTTGTTTTTTTAGTTTTGTTTTTTTTTTTGTAAAAGTTTTATCTTATAAAGTAGTAACAATTGCCTTCTGTTTAGTGCTGTCTGGAGTATCTATAGACTCCCTCTTGGATAGTAGAAAAATATTTCATAAACCTCCATGGCTTTTAACAAGAATAACTTAGTCCATCTCTCAAGCTCAGGCCTAAACCTGGTTATTTCATGCTGACCAGGCTGAGTTGCTTGAGACCCTAGCCTGTCTACCTGCCTAGTCTCAACACCTAAGACTAATCCAGGTTGTCACACTGGACCTGTGCCAGCATGCACCATCCTTAACCTCCAGGTTTGAACTGAGTCATCCAGTTGCACCAACCCAGCTTGGTGAGTTCCTCAGATCAAACCAATTTGTTCTATTTCCAACCCCAGGACTAGCTGAGGTCTTCCATCTTCTGCACTAGCCCAGTCCAAAGAGTCCCTGGACCTTCACTCTGTCACCATTGCCAAAGTCTAGGCTTAGCCATGGATGCTCATCTCATGCTTCAGCTCAGTCTGGTGTGTACCCCAATCCACACCAATATGCACTAACTCCACCTCCCAGGCCCATACGAAATGGCCTCACTGTAGTCTAGTACATGATGAATCCCTGGAACCTCACTGGCACATTTCGTCTTCAATTCTCAGACTTAGTCGGTCACACATCCTGTATACACTTGCCTAGCCTGCTGAGTGCCCAAGACCTTAGCTCACTAACGCATCCCCACTCTCCTAGGCAGAGTTCAAGTAGCACTGTTAGCATACTAGCCCAAGTAGATTCACCCACATGTGTCATGCTTCTTTGCTTGTCACTGAATTGGAATTGCCATTTTTCTCCAATCCAGAATCAATACTGAGTATCTGGAGGATTGATTATCACTTTTTCATCCCTGATCTGAAATTAACCAGATTTGGGCAAAAACTAAAACAAACTGAATTAGTTTTAACAAAACTAATGAGGGCCTTTGAGGTGCAGCCTCAAGGTCCTCTTCAGGGTTCAGTTTGGACGCTACAGGAAGTGAAAGTAATTTATGGTATCTGATAGCAAACAAATTAGCCCATATGCATGCTCTTTCAAATATGTCTATTCTTTTTTTTTATTTTCTAGTTCTAATTGTTCATAATTTCCTAGCTCTCATTCTCTGTTCTAATCTTCCTGTTTCTCCTTATCTAGCCTAAAAATTTTCTTTTTACAAGAGGCTTGAAGCAATAAAAAAAATTACAATAGTTACCTCTCATTGGTCAAAAGCACATTCCTAGTGTAAGCAACAAGGAGCCAAGTCATTTACCATGGCACCATAACATTTCAAGGTTTCAGGACCAGAGGGATGGGGCACAGTGCCCAGTACAACAAACTCTGAGAAACAGCTTTTTATCAGCAGACTTGGCAAGCAAAGAACTAGCATTCTTTTTTCAGGGTGCTTTGTGTAGATAACCTTGGTCAGACATCTACAACTCTAAACTTGTGCATAATTGTAAAGTTTTAAACTTATGATCTGTTTACAAAGGCCTAAAGACTTGAACTTGCTCTGAGGTAAAAATGAGCTAAATGTGTGTAGTTAGTCTTAGACTGAGGAGAAATTGCTATTTTCTTTTATTAGTCTGAGTAAAAGGAACAAATCAGGTTTTAAGTGTCTACAGACCACTTGGGACAATAGATCTAGTTATCAAGCATATCCTACTATATTTTCTATACATCAAAATTGTACAGCTTAAAGAGAAGTCATCTTATTGACCATCCATGGATATAAGTGTGTCCAATAAATGGAATATATGCATGAGATAAACACATAAGCAGTGGGGAAACACCCATAGCAGTTATTAGGGAAGGAGTGTAGAGGCGCCTGAAAGAAATTATAGATATCAACCAATTTTCAGAGTCAGTGGTCCTGTAAGCCTTGTCTGACAGGATTATCTTCAACAGAGAATTATTCATCTGGTGGGTTGACACCTGAATTTTCATTTGCCATATGTTGCATACTTCCACGGCCCTCGACACAAAACCATACTAGAATCTCTCTTCAGATACACAAACAGTGAAAGAAGTCCACATGTCCAGGTCACATGGAAAAAAATTACACCAGTATGCAAAGCCTAGATAGAATAACCTCACCCAAATCCACCTGTCCTGTAGCATAGTTCTCCAGTGAGAATTACCTAGATGAAAACTATAACTGAAAACTCAGAGAACAATCATAGACTTCACCAAAGAAATTAAGGATTTCAAAGAGGACATCATCAAATACTTCAACAAAATTAAAGCAGATAGGAATAAATGCCCGAGTGATATCCAAAAAGAAAAAAAAAAGAAAAGAAAAAAAACTCACAAAATCACAGCTGAATAAAATACTGAATACAATTCAGGATTTGAAAGACAAATTCAAAACAAATATAGAAATATTGAGAAACTCCAGTTGAAATAATAATGAAGTTGAAAATTCAGTAAACAAATTAGAAAACTCAGGGGAAAGCAAGTAGAATGGATCAAGTTGAAGATAAAATATCAGAACGTGATGATGAAGTAGAGGAATTAGACTTCTCAATGAAAGATTATGAAAAGATTAAAAGCACATGAAAGGAACATGCAGAAAGTTTAGAATAGCATGAAAAAATAAAAATTTCAAATTATAGACATAGAAGAAGTAGAATCTCAGGTCAATGGCATAGATGAAATCTTCAACATGCTCATAGGAGAAACTGTCCCCAAATTCAGGAAGGACAAACCCATATAGAAACAAATACACAGAACACTGAGAAGACACGAACCAGAAAACAAACTCCCCAGAGCATTATATTATAATATCCCCATAGGATATTATAATTAAAACACTGAATGCATAGAAAAAAAGAGAGATTATTAATGCTGCAGAGAAAAACAAGTCAGATATAAAGGAAAAGATATTATAGTAACAACTGATTTCTCAAAGGATGCTTTAAAAGTCAAAAGTACATGGAACAATGTACTTCAAATGTAAAAGACCACAGACACCAACCTGAATTGTACTTATCAAAACTATCTGCCATACTTAAAGAAGAAATAATTTCTTCCTGTGATAGAAACACGCAAATGGAATTCAGGTATACCACCACCACCCCTGCCCCCAGCCCCACAGACTACAGGAAGAAATACTTCAGAGTAAAGAGAATAATATGCATAGTCAAGAAATTATAGGAAAAAAATGGGTATATAATTACTGAAACAAAAAATATGACCAAAACCACAAGCAGCAATAAAAACAAGAAAATAATATCAATCAACACACATCTTTAAATAATAACCTTAACTATTAATGTCTTCAGGTTCTCAATCAAAACACACAGGCTTCCTGAATTTATTTGGTAATAAAACCCATGTTTTTGTTGTCTTCAAGAAACTCATTTTACCTCTAAGGAGAGACATCTCCTTAAAATAAAAGGATGGGAAAAAAGAATTTCAAGAAAATGGAACCAGGAAGCAATCAGGTGTCCTAAAATGTGACAAAATGACCACCAAACTAAAACAAATAAGGAGAGATAAAGAAGAATATTTTATTCTAATTAAGGAAATATTTAACAAAGAAAGCATTACATTCTTAAACATATATGCACCAAACTTGGTGTACCCAGTTTCATGAAAAGCATACTATTTGACTTTGAAACACAAATTAACTTTATCTTAGTAATAGTAGATAATTTAAATACTCCACTTTCCCTAATAGACAGGTCATCATCATAGACAGAAGAATATAAAAGTTACATGGCATTGTATATCAAATGGGTATAACAGAGATATACAGAATGCTTCACCTAAACACCAAAGAATATACATTATACTCAGCATCCCATTTTAGAAGCTTTTCTAAAATATGCCCCATGCGGGGGCACAAGACAAATCTCAACAAATACAGAAATACCGAAATAAGTACATATATCCAATCTGACCACAAAATAATGAAACTTAAAACCAACAGCAAATGAACCTCTAGTTATTCCTCAACTCATTGAGACCAAACAACTTATTATTGAATGATGAATAGATCAAAGAAGAAATGAAGAAATAATATCTGTAATTAAATGAAAATTTAAATACAACACAGAAAACCACTGCGATATAATAAAAGAAGCTTTAGGAAATCTATAGGTCTAAGATTTAAAAAAAAATCATAAAGAGTACAAATCAGTGATTTAATGATGTGACACAAATGTGGGAAAATTAGAACAAAAAGCACAAATCCAGTAGATAGAATGAACTAATAAAAGTCAGAGCAGAAATTAGCAAAATATAAATAAAAAAAAACAAAGAATTAATGAATATAAGGGCTAATTCTTTGGAAGATAAATAAGATTAACAGACTTTTAGCTCCATTTACCAAAAGAAAGAAAAGACACAAATAAACAGAATTAGATATGAACAGGGAAATCTTACAGTAGACTAATTATATAAGGGCATTCTTTAAAAATCTAAACTCCATTAAGTTTATACAACCTAAATGAAGTGAACAAATTTCTAGAATCATCCAAACCATAGTTAAACAAAGAAAGAAATCAATAACCAAAACACACCCATAACAAATAATGAGCTTTGAACAGTGATTAAAAAGCCCTCCAAGTATAAAAGCCCATGCTTAGATGGATTCACAACAGAATTCTACCAAAGTTACAAAGAAGATCGACAGTCATTACTCCCTTTATCACAGGTCCCAAATGAGGCAAATGCTATGGGACACCTGATTTGGAATAACACATGTCAACAAATATTCCTGATCCCTTTAGACTGAGACAGAAAGGTTCATCAAAAGTGAAAGGAAACGCCCTCACCTGATCACAAATCAAGAAGATTAGACTGAACAGCTGGGTAAATCCTGGTTGTCCTGATCTGAATCTGTTAAATAGAATTTTTCTTATCTTTTAATTACATTTTCAAAGAGTTTATCCTACCCATGTGGAGAAGTTGGACAAAACAAAAGTATTTGCTAATTATTGATAAATATCCTAAGTAAAGTAAAATCTTTGTTGACAGGTAGCTATTATTCCACCAGCAGGTGAGAGCATTTACTTCTTTGAGATTCTAATGCTTAAAATTAGTTTCCTTTTCTGTTCCAGGAATGTTTGAAAACAGGAGTCCCAGGAGATGAGAAAGGTGAACATGATTTCCAAAGTGTCATATTAAAACTGCACACTGTATTTGCTGCTCAAGTAGTGGCAAATGCATATTCAGTATCTCAGAGTGATTATTAATTGGAATTGCTATAGCTATTGTCCATTTATTTTTCAAATATAAAATATATTCACTTATGTATGTGTATCTAAATAAATCGAGGGCCAGCTAGATGGCTCAGCAAGTAAAGATGCTTGTTGCCAAGTCTATGGTGCCCACACAGTGAAAAGAGGGAGCGGTCCTGCACATTGTCACTGGCCCTCACACATGTATCTATTTATTTAGGGACATAAATAAAAGAGTATAACAAACATTAAATATGCATATCTGACATAATTTCTTCATATGGCACTCAGGATCTCTGATGTTACAATGCTTCTTTTTCACCATAAAGAGACATCTATGTGAGTTTCTCTTTCCTATTTGAATTTATGAAACTGCAATGCCCACTTCAGCCAAAACTATAGAATAATGACATTATTATAGCCATATATCACCTCACACTGGTGTGTTCTATAGGTTTAGAGCTCTGTACCAAACAATGTTGTGTAACATTAATAACTGCCATCGTCTGATAATTTACATCTTTATTTTCAGTTAGCTCTTGAAAGCATCTACTCCAGTTGGAAATGTGTCATGTTAGTATATGCAAGGGAGAGGGCTGTCTTCAGGGTGATGAAGTAGAGACTGATGTTTTGCTCCACTTGACTGATTTTCACTGGAAAGTGTGAGTCAGTTTCCCACCTTCTATAATAACTATGCATTTGTGGGTTCCTACGTTGACAGGCAGAGACAGCTTCAGCCAGTCCTGATTTAGGTAGCATCTAAAAGTCTTGCCCGACAAGGCAGATTCAAATGATGAAGCAATTCTTCGAACACTGAGACCTTGTTAGCTAGATTAGTAGTGGATTGGCTCCTTGTGACAGCTTGCTTGCTAGAGCTGAGCTATCTGCATTTCCAATGCAGGCAGGTTATGTCATCATTTAAAGGGGGGCGGGAAGCTAAAATAACAACAACAAAAAAAAAACCCCAAAACCCAAAGATGTCATTTTTCTTGTTTGTCATAGAGTTCATGTAATATTCCCTCTTGATTTTCTCATTGTTGACTTCAGAAAGAAATAGCAGCAGGTGTGTACCTTTGAGTGCGACAGCTAATTTTGTTATGGATGAACAGAGTATTGTGACAAAACAGTGGCACAGCTGTCATAACAGCTGTCACACATTAATCATGACAGTGACACATAGCATAATTACCTTATCTAGAATTCCTAGCATGAGCAGTCAGTGGGCCCCACTGCCAAGTGAGCATACCACGCAAGGTTTAATTAAAAAGACATCAATACAGGTTAGTTAGACAAGGGCTACAAGACATTGATCCAAAATGAAAGTAAAATTATTTATAGGTTGGTGTTTAGGGACAGCCAAAGACCAATTACTTAGCTGACATGATAATTTGAAACTGTTTGCCTAGCTGAGCCATCTCAATGTGTTTTTTACATGTTAAATCAGCTATTATGGCCCCAAACTCACAACCCTTCCTTCATTAAACATTTGTTCTTCTCATTTTCCTGACTTAGCAAAGTTCCTAGGGAGCTATCTTTGCATTATTTTAAGTGATGAAAAGGACTCTACTGATATGTATTAGATTACCAGTGGGGCAGGTATTGCTGACTTTTTTGATTAACTTGTTTTTCAGGGAGGGCACTGAACAGAAAGAAAATAATGTTAAGAAGAACAATCCTATTTAGATATTTTTTCCAAGAAAAGAATCAAGTAAATTCAAAATAGGAGAGACTGTGGTTTGATCCTAAAAATTACATTTTGATCCTAAAAATCTTACTTTTGAGGTTTTTAATATATGTACCTGTATTCCTGTGCATATGTGTGTCACTTCCATATGCATAAATATGCATGCACACCAAATATATGTATATTTCTGCCCTCCTGGTATTTTAAGCTCAACAATTCATTGAACTTGCTGATTGAATTCCTGGGAGTTGGTTCTTGAATTGCTCTGAAGCTGCCTTGATGAAATATTAATGAATCAATTTCCATAGACATGGACTCATTATCTTCCTGGATGCCACAGTCCTGCCTGTGGTGTCCTTCCACCTGCCTGTGACAGGCTTTGCTTTTTTTCTTCTCTCTCTCTTTTAATCAAATAGAAATTGCTATCAAGAAATTTTTGATAACTTTGAAACAGCTATTTCCATTTCTCCTGATAGACACTTAAATGGAGGTTAGATGTTTAAAATGCATTTGTGTGCCAGTTAGACAAAATACTGAAAAGTGAGATGTGGAGACAAAGGAAGCAGTGGGCAGTCTAGTGCCGTTGCATCCTGCATGTGCTTTGGAAGTAAGGAAACTCCACTTTTCCAGAACAGCTGATCTCCTTCAAGAAATGTCTGTGTTACATGAAGGTGGGCCAAATTCACAGATTTAGAAAATTTATCAACTTCAGAAAAATGTTTCTGAACTCAAAAACATGGCCATTTAAACTTTAGAATAAAAGGAACTAGATGTAATTACTCAGGCTGTCTTCAAATGGCAAAACAGCTTTTAGAGTATAACATAATTCAGTAAGTCAAGCAGTGATTGTCTATATATAACAATGAATTGGTTTTTGTTATTTCAGGATTTATTTACTGAAATTTACTGGTTTCCTGTGCTTTATGCAAGTCAAATCACAGTTGTAGTAAAATACATTAAACTTTAATTACGCCAAACAGTTTTTAGTTTCCTTCCTTCCCATCCATTGTGTTACAGTAAAGATTAATGCCTGCTAGGGTACCATCAACACCCGCTTCGTAGAACTCTAAAACTAGACTAGAGAAGGCTGCCAGTATGGTTATATTGATGTGGTCTTCTCACCATGTCATTTAGAAGCAGTGCCGTAACTGAGTAGTACTGGATCTGAGGATTAACAGTTCCACACAGACATGTTATTGTACATGGCCTGTGGATGATGCCATTATTTCAACACCAACATTCTTCTAGAAAAAAGGCAAAAACAGCTTGAATACCAAGCTTTCCACCTCTGTTCAGAGAAAAATTTGTTAATAATTTACTACATAGACTCCATCTTCCTTCTCATTTCAGGGGCCTCTACCTATGACTCTGCACACCTTCTCCCAGGATGTCTTGCCATAGACAGCACTACAAGTTTAGGAATGCAGATCTTGGCTTAAAATATTGTGGTTTCAATCTATGAAAACTAGGATAAATGCAAAACAAAATACCTGCATATCACCTTTCAAGCAACACCAAGGAACCCATTTATTGGGTATTCATTTATAAACCTTAAAATTAGATCCAGACTGAACACATAAAGGTTCATAAATAGTTCAGAATACTTGGATCCTGGACACTATTCTAAAACTTATTCTGGTCTCTTGACTAGGCTTCCTGTTACAGCTAAAGAGAGAAAGCCATGTTTCTTGAAAATTAACACAAGATCATTTACTGAGAAATTTCCAAGGAGATATAAAAGGGTAGAAATTAGTTTTATTATTGATACAATCCAGAAAAATACAAGTGCCTTTAGCCTTTTTTGAGCAACCTTTTAAGAAGGAATCTGTAGCTGAAGTCTTCTCCAATCCTGCCCAGCCCCACAGAACCCGCAACCGCTTGTAAAATAATCACTCAGAAGCTTATATTAATTAAACTGCTCGGCCATTAGTTCAGGCCTACCACTGACTAACTCTTACACTTAAACTCAGCCCCATTTTTGTTAATCTATATGTCGTCATGTGTTCCTTGGCTTTACCTGTTGCCTTTACATGCTGGATGTACATGTCTTTACCCTGGATGGCTGCATGGCAGGCTGGCATCTCCCACTCAGCCTTCCTGTTCCCAGAATTCTCTTCTCTGCTTGTCCCGACTATACTTCCTGCCTGGCTACTGGCCAGTCAGCATTTTATTTATATAGAGCTATATCCACAGGAAGAATCCCATGTTTCACTTAACTATGGTCTTGTGAGTTCAGAATGGTGAGTAGTGTCTGCCATCTGAGTATAACACAAGCTCTTTGAATTTTAATTCTGGGGCTAGGGAGATAGCTCAGTAGGTAAAGCATTAGAAACTCAAGTGTGAGAACACAAGTTTCTATAAGATGTAAAAGCCAGACATGATAACTTGCATGTCAATTATTCCAGTGTTCCTACTATAAGGTGGGAGGGAGAGCCAGGGAAAGCCTGGGAAACTTGAGGGTCAGGTAGCCTGGCATATGTAGTAGAAAATACCAAAAAGACTATTCAAACAAGGTGGAAGCAAAGACTCACACCTGAAGGTTTTTTTCTGACATGGACAAAAGAGCTATGGCTAGTAAGCATTTACATGTGCACACACACACACACACACACACACACACACACACACACTGTATTAGTTATCTTTGTACTTCTATAATTAAACACCATGACAAAAGCAATTTACAGAAGAAAGGGTTAATTTGGGCTTACAGTTACAAAATGATAAAAGCCTGTCATTGTAGGGAAGTGTCACAATGAGCAGCAGGCATGTTGGCTGGAGAAGAAGTTAATGGAAGATTTACATCTTGAACTACATGTAGGAAGCAGAAAATGTGCACAGGGAATGGTTCTGGACTTTTAAATCTCAAAGCCCACCCCCAAGGACACACTTCCTTTATCAAGTCTATACCTCCTAATCCAGTGGTTCTCAAACTTCCTAATGTTGTAATTCTTTAATACAGTTCTTCATGTTGTGGTGACCTCCAGCCATAAAAGTATTTTCATTGCTACCTCATAATTTTTATTTTGCTACAGTTTAGAATCATAATGTAAGTATGTGTGTTTTCTGATGGTCTTAGGCGACCCCCAATAAGGTCGTGACCCACAGGCCAAGAGCCAATATGATCATTCCAAAATATCTCCACAAATTGAGGATCAAGTCTTAAACATCTCATTAAAATCACTCACACATATATGCACAGAATAAAAAGGAGACAGATGGGAGAGAGAGAGAGAGAGAGAGAGAGAGAGAGAGAGAGAGAGAGAGAGGGAGAGAATGCGTTAATTCTGTATTGGAATATGTTTTTCTGTTCCATAGCATCTAGTATTGTTCCCACATATTGCAAACAATAAGCACATAGTAGCAAATAATATATTTGTAATTAATTATTGGCAAAAAGGAATGCTTTATACTTCGTTGTTTCTTGACTTTGGTCTATTGCTTGGCTAAAATCTCAGAGATAGAAAAAGAGTTTGCTTCAGCAGCAATTTATCTCCCTGTCTCCTTCAAAAGATAATTTTATTCTCGTATTGTGTTCTAGATAGTATACTAACTTGTTTGAAAGTTGGGTTAATTTCTGCTGCTTCTGTTAGAGTAAGGTCAATGATCTGCTGGCTGAGATACCAATATATTATTCCCTCATAGCTTTCATAGTTTTTCTTTACTTGACTTTCAGTTATAACTGTACGAACTTCAAAAACTGTTTTCAATTGTTTTATAATACAAGTTTTATGATTGTATCCTCCTTAATGTGCTTCATACTGAGCTGAGTGGATTCTAGGGGAATATTGTCACTGCCTTGAGAAAATTAGTATGAGCAAAGCATTTTGCATTCTGCTCTGCTGCTAATTCTTAGATTTGTGTACAGGATTTTTACTCTCTAAAAGTCACCATATTTCAGTGACTTCCTCCACTGGGCAGTGATAGTCCTCAGGTTTCCCCATAGAACCAGTAGTAGCAATTGTATTTAACTCCTTAAGAGTCTTCCTATTCATCTTCCTTCAGATGTCCATGTGGCTGTCCTAAGATTGAATAGCTGGGTGAATTACACCCTGGAGTCAGTTCTGTAGACATATAGATTGAACACACTTTTGTTGCTTTAAAGCACAAGAAACCCTCTTTAAGATTTATTCTGTTCTTCTTGTTTTTTTGGCTCTTTGATCCAACTTTGTTTCCCATTATCATCTAACTTATTTGGCTTTAAACCTTATTAGCATGAGCTGATCTAGGTTACTAATCGCTGCTTGGTTAGTTTGGACTCTTGTGATGATTAATAAGAATTTCTTTTAGAGCTTATGTAGAGGAATCTTGATGGTAAAAAATATAAACCTAAATATTTAACATTGAAAAAATAGCTTTATTTGTGAACATGCATGCCATTTATCTAGCTTATATTAGAGTTTTTCAGTTCATAACACACTTTCACTGACACTATCTCTCAACACTGTCTGTTAATTAGACAGAAACGAAATAAGATCTTTGACTTTCACAGATTTGAAAATCTTAAGCAAGAGGCCAAAACTCACGTCTAGAAAACCATATTATATTCAACTTCTTCCCACTGAGCTTCCACACACCTCTAAATAACTTTCCAGTAGAATGCTGGTTCAACATTTTTAAGAGTTAAAGTTGTTTATCTATTTATCAAGACTACAGGATGGCATAAAAATAGTGAGAGTTTTTGGAGCACTGATTTCATTAATGGTTTTTCATCTGCTAACACATTTGAATTACCTAAGGAATTTGGAAAATACATAATAACGCCCAAATCTGACATGCAGAGACTCTGGTCTAATTCCTCTAGTGTCAATGTACTGTAATAAGGGTTTATGCATCTGCTCTGAGGATTCTAATATGCATCATAAATGGAAAGTTCTTTCACTCACTTCTAAATGCATCTTTTTGATTACCTATCAGCTTTGGAGAAATGATGTAATACCCCCAAAACAACAAATTTTATTTCTTGGCTATGTAGGTATTGTTTCTCTAATATCTGCAGTCTAAATATGTGTGTGTGTGTGTGTGTGTGTGTGTGTGTGTGTGTGTGTGTGTGTCTGAATTTTGGCCACCTTGGTAGAAAAGGGATAATTATGGTCAAGAATTGTGGGAAAACATTACAGGCTAGAGGCACTTCACAGTATATATTTATGATCACTAGAATGCATACTAAAAAAATAATAGTGATTTGGTCTTCTTTCACAGCAGTTTTTTTTCCCCCTAGTAGGGTGAAAAGTACTTGGCACACAAACAGGAAGCACTCAGTGTTTACTAATACTCTTGCAGTTTGTCCTTACCCCCACTAATCTACAGTAAATACAACTTCTTGGAATTTTCCCATGCTGGGAGAACTCCAATTAAGTTGCCTTTCCCCATAAGTTTTCCACTTACACTATTTGCCTCTTTGTCCTTCCTTATATCTAAATTTTATAATACTTCCAGGGATAATATTAAGAACTATTTATACCTTTTGTGTTGTTAGAAACATGGGTGGTTAATACACTTTTGGAGAGATTAGTGGTGAGGTTTACTTTCACAATCTGTCTCTCCTTTGAATGACTAGAAACAATTGCCTGTATTTTGGTTGCCTCTGCCCCTACCTTCCTCTTGCCCTATATTGAAAAATATCAGTTATTTATGTGTATGCATTCTTTTCTTATGAAAATATGAAATTTTATTTTTGCATTATTCCAAATACACATGTAAATGTCTCAATAAATATTTTATTTAATAAAAAATCATTGCTTCTAGAATGAGACAATTCTATACTATAGAACAATGAGACATTAAATAGTATATTATAATATTTAATTGTGTGTTAAGCTTTTGGAAAGACTACCATATAAAGTAAATGATTGTTTACTTAGTACAGCTTGAATAATAAGAGAGATGAATAGTACCACATTATCAAATGTTCTGCTCAAAATGGTACCTCATCAATGGCAGAGTATAAGTGAATCAGGCAAGTATCCAGCTCACTCTCCATATTTAGCTAAGAAGTAATATGTTTTTCCTCATATGGTGTGTGAACACACCCACAATGTTTCTTTTGTTAACATTCATATTTCATGTGGATATTAGCTCTGTTATGAGACTTAAGTCAATATTTTATTCAAGAGGTTGAGACTATGGCATTCTTTTGATATAATAATCCGTGCTATCATTAAGTATGCAATTTACACTGGCAGTTCATTTTATCCTTACTGATATTTTATGCATTAGTGTACATGTCTTTCAAAGAAAATAGTAGTGAAATATTGTTAAATATGTTGGGGAGAAACAAAATTGTATCTTGGTGCATAAAAGATGTGATTATAGATTCCCTGCTTCCTGAGAACTGCATGCATTTCATGCCTCTTCTGCTTCCAGTTAAGGATACATGGCTTTGGTCAACTCTTTTTCTATTACATACTGCCTGAGGACCACTTTCCTGTGCAATTACCCAGGTAAAACAGCTCACTCCTACCATGCAAAACCACAGGCTTCTGAGCATTAGCAATGAGGATCTTCTACCCTACAAAAACCTTATCCAGGGCTGAGACTCTGTGTTTAGCCCTATCTGAGTGGGGGCTACTTCTGGTACCCCATTAAAATATCAGAACTGAGTTGTCCCAATACTGAGTACTAGGCACTTCAGCTTACCTATTACTGAAAAATTTAAGGTAAAAGAAATCAAAATTCTAACCATTCACTCAATGAAGTTGGGAACATATATCCAAAACAAGAAATACAACCAATGACCTAGCCTAGGTCCCACTGTACAAACATAAAAACCATTACTAGTCAAGACAACATGTCTCCTCTAAACTCAGATGATGCACAAAACTATAACTTCAAAATACTAATAACAAACATGCTCAAGGAACTCAAAGATGGTAAATGCTGGTATGAAAACCACAAAAACACAAACACTGGCATGCAATAATAAAAACAATTTAAAGTATGAAAATAGAATTTCATAAACAGAATTTCTGAAGGAAAGCTAAACTGAAATAATAAATGAAATGAAAATGTCAGTAAGTCAAATGAAAAGATCAACAGAAAATTTCACCAATAAATATAAGGTATTGAAGACAAAGCAAAGGAATTAAATCTCTCAGTCAAATACAATGTTAAGTCAAAAAGAACAGAATATGCAGAAACTTTTACACACTATAAAAAGACCAAGTCCTATATATCAGATATAGCAGAAGGATAAAAATCCATGGCAATGGCACAGAAAATATTTTCAAGAAAATCATAGAAGAAAAATTCTAAATCCAAGGAAAGTGATTTTTATTTAGGTGCAGGAGGCATACAGAACACCAAATAGAAAACACCAGAAAAGATCTAAGCCATTGCAAATAATAGTCAAAATACTAAATATAAAGAACAAAGGAAGTATATTGAAAGCTGAAAGAAAGACCAAATCACATATAGAGATAGCTCCATGAGGATACTTGTTGGTGTTTAAACAGGGAATTTGAAAGCTAGAAGAGCTTGTACTGATGTTATGCAAGTTCTGAAAGACTATAAATTATTATAAAAAATACTATACTACTATACCCCTCCAAATTACTAGTGTTAATTGAAGGAGAGATGAAAACATTCCAATGATAAAAACAAATTTAAGAAACTTACAACCACTAAGACAAATCTTCAGAGAATATCTACATCCAAAGAGAACATTAAACATACCCAAAAGAGCATAATGAGTAAAAACACAATTCCAGAACACTCATTCAAAAGAGATCTAAGAAAATCTAACAAAAATGACAGGAGTTAATGCACATTATTAAATAATAATTTTTTAAAATATACAATGATTGCTGATTATATTCACCCCAAACTTCTCCATCTAACTCCTCCCAGATTCATTCCCATCTCCCAAACTCTTAGTTCCTGTCCAATGTAAAAATAATTCATTGACACCAATTTGTGCTACTCATGCACTTTGTGGTGTCGGGCCATTTAATGGAGCATGATTGATCTACCAGGAACCACACATTTAAAAAAAATGGATTCTTCCTCCACAAGAAGCTATCAACTATCAATAGCTTTTTATATGAAGGTGGAGGATGCATTCTGACAAGTAATGCCAGAATCTTGATTGGTTTGATTTTGTGCAGGTTTTATGCAACCAACTGCAGCTGCTAGAAGTTCATGAGTACAGCTGAATTGTCATGTTCAGGAGGTACTTTTTTTTTCTTCTTCTTCCTCTAATTCTCCCTGATCTCTGGCATTTATAAACTTTCCACACTCTCTTCTGAAATGTATACTGAGTCTTTGGGAGGAGAAATGATATAGATGTCCTGATTTGTGGCTGAGCTCCCAGCTGAAATTTATACTGTATACTCTGACAATTTGTGCATTCTATATTAAATATAATCCACTGCACAAGGAAACATATTTGATAGTGCGTGAGAGAAGAAATGACTTAAACACACACACACACACACACACACACACACACACACACACACACACATTTTCTTTTTAAAATAAATTTAACCAACGAAGTGAAAAATTTGTACTTTAAAACCCTGAAGAAAGAAATTGAACAAAACCATCAGAAGATGGAAAGAGCCCATGCTTAGGGATTGTAAAAATGCCATCCTTCCAAAAGCAATCTACAGACTCAATGTGATCACCATAAAAAACAGTATTAATTATTTTTCACAAAATTTGATTTTTTTTTTTTCCGAGACAGGGTTTCTCTGTGTAGCTTTGCGCCTTTCCTGGAACTCACTCTTTAGTCCAGGCTGGCCTCAAACTCACAGAGATCCACCTGGCTCTGCCTCCCGAGTGCTGGGATTAAAGGCGTGCGCCACCACCGCCCGGCTCTTTTTTTCACAAAATTTGAAAAAAATAATCTTAAATTCCATGTGGAAACAAAAGGCCAAAGATAGCAAAAACAATCCTAAACAATAAACAAGCAAACGGGGAAAAAAGAAAGCTTCTGAATGTATCTCTATCCCTGATTTCAAGTTATATTACAGAACTAAAAAATCTATAGTAATTAAAAAAAAAAGTATGATGCTGGTGTAAAAACAGACACTTTTATCTGTGAAAAAGAATTGAAGACCCAGATGCAAGTGTGTTTCCCTAGAGTTGCCTAATTTGGGGCCACATATATACATTGGAGAAAGTTAACAACTTTCAACAAATGATGCTGAGAAATTGGTTAGCTACATGTAGAAGAACGGCAATAGACTATTGCTTTTCACTGTGCACAATTATCAACTTCAGGTGGACCAAGGACCTCACATAAGACTTGATACCCTGGAGCTGATGGAGAAGAAACAAAGGAATATACCTTGATTTATAGGTACAGGAAAGAGATTTCTGAATAAGATACTGAAAGTGCAGGCATTAAAACCAGTAGTTAATGTGTGGAATCCCCAAAAGTCTTCTGCACAGCAAAGGACACCAGCATTCCAGTAAATAGGCCACATATTAACTGGGAAAACATCTTTATTAGCTCTAAGTCAGACAGGGGGTTAGTAACTAGAATATACAAAGAACTGAAAAAACTAGGCACAAAGAAAATAAATGACCCAATTCAAAATCAGAGGATGAAACTACCCAAGTAGATTTCAAATGAAGAAATACAAAAGATTAAGAAATATTGCTGGGCGGTGGTGGCGCACGCCTTTAATCCCAGCACTCGGGAGGCAGAGACAGGCGGATCTCTGTGAGTTCGAGGCCAGCCTGAGCTACCAAGTGAGTTCTAGGAAAAGGCGCAAAGCTACACAGAGAAACCCTGTCTCGAAAAACCAAAAAAAAAAAAAAAAAAGAAATATTTTTAATCTAAATCTTCAATACTTTGTTGGGGAATATTAATGTAAAGATAGAAAGATGTGCTTCATTCTATTTTTTTTATTTAAACTCTTTTTTCATTTTACATACCATCCCCAGTTTCCCCTCCCCATCTCCTGCCTTCCCACCTCCCCACACCCTGCCCATGCTGCATTCTTTTATGTTGCATTTGTTTAATTCTGTAAAACTGTGTTACTTTGCCTGTTGACCTAAGAACTTTCCTGGGGCGGGGGGGCAGGGCTTATAAGGCACCTATACTTCACCAAGACTTTGACTGCTATACTTTTCTTTTCTTTCATTCAGTTTCTCTATTGGAGAGAAAATTCTCTTTTTTCCTGAAATAGAATTCCCTTCCAGGGAAAAGCAGTGAGAAAGGTGCCATACAGGTGACATGGCAAGTGATTCACATGACTCTAGAAACATGATTGTATCCAATTGTCACATGATTAACTGATTTATTATATTCATTATTCTTATCATGACTGTTGACATTATTTCCATTACCAGAATGAGGAAAGTAGTCAGAGATGGGTTAAATAAGTCTCTCCATGTATGTAGGGCAAGATTCAGCATTTGTACCATTATTAAAACTACTTATAAGGTCTACAATATGAGATTCTTATAAATATTGAATGAGATTAAGAATGTAAATTTCTTTAAAAACCATTTTTAATTACATATGCTTAGTTGTGTGTGTTTTTGTGTATGCATGCTGCCACAGGCATGTGAGATCAGAAGATAATTGATGGAAGTCAGCGTTTTCTCTTTATGTGTGGCACCTGGGAATCAAGTCATTACACTTAGCAGGAAGCAACTTTACCTACTGAGCCATCTCACCATACCCATAATATAAATTTTAGAGGAGTTTCTTGCCAACATGATTAATTCTGTGAGTTGAGGTAAATCTACCCAAAACCCACTGGAACTGAGCTTTTTCATCAGAGTAGAGAAAAGTGCATTGGGCATGAAACACCCTTTCAATCAGGCTCCATGGCTGCTCAAGAAGGCCTTGTGCTCCTGCAATGTGCAAGTCTCAAGACTAAAGCTAAAACTCCCATGGGGTGGGAAAGCTGGTGCTTCCCTGTGGTTCTGAGACCCTGGCTAATCTACGTCCCTTGAACTGTCTGTGTTGAGGGCCCAATGAAACAATCTTTGGCACATCATTTTCAACTTGACACCTCAAAGGTAATTTCATCACAATGGAGCTCATGTCTCTCATCTGTTCATACTCGTCTTTTCTACCAATAACTCTTTTTGATAAAATGAAGGTATATTTGTATCAGAAAAAAAGACTCATAAACAATAGAAATTTAGAACTACATTTTTCTAATCATGAATATACATTCATACTTGCACTCCAAAGATATCAAAGCATAGAATTAATATGTAGTCATCTACATGTTCAATTATCTAGCAAAAATGTTCTGTGATGTGTTTGATCAAATGAGAAGAGATGAACTCAGAGGAATTGTAAAATGGTGTTAAATCTGGATTTGCCACAAAACTTCTAACTGGCCAGGCTGTGGTGGCACATGCCATTAATCTCAGTACTCAGGAGACAGAACCGGGCAGATCTCTGTGAGTTCAAGGCCAGCCTGATCTACAGAGCAAGTTCCAGGACAGGCACCAAAGCTACACAGAGAAATCCTGTCTCAAAAAAAAAAAAAAAAAAAAAAAAAACCAAAAACAAAAACAACAACAAAAAAACTTCTAACTGGCTGTGGTCAAGATATGTGTTCAGCTGTGTCTTAACCAAGTAGAAATTACTTCCACTCACAGTTATAACTTTTCAAATCCTGTTTTATATTTAGATGACCTAACCCAGTTCATTTCTTGGAGTGGTCTATACTTAATAATATAAATATTAACTATATGCTGATTGTGTTGCTATTGTTTGGCCTTCTAGATTGCAAATTACTATAAAGTATGTCAAATGTATTAATTTAAAAAGCAATTTGATATGGCGGAAAGAACATTGAAATTCATCTAAGGGGTAGTACAAATGTTTTCAATTGAGGAAGTAAGTTCATAAGTATGCAAGAAATTGCAAGGAATTGTGACTGATACTAACATTGCTGTTTAGAGGGATTGGAATGTGACATCTATTTAATATTTTTTATGATTTGATTTTTTTTTAAATATGCAGGCACTATACATGATGAAATCATTTACGCATTACATTGTGTATCTCTCTTCTGTAATTTTCTAGTAAATATTGAAGATGCCAGAAAGGAGAGCTTCATTAAGGCTATGTATTCTCAGAAGAAGCAAGTTAGTGAGAAATGAGACATCTTGTTCAAGGTAATGCTTAGAACCCATAGTTAGTATGACAAAACATAATTCATACAAGATTTTCTTTTTACTTATCTCATATATGTACCCTCTTTACTCTTATGAATTAGATTCATCCACTTAAAGCATAATTATATAGAAAGCTATTAATTCTTCAAAAATTTTAGTACAGCATTTTGCATATTTCCAATTTACTGCCAGGACAATAGAACACAGAGAGTTTAACTACAGATATGGTAATAAAGTTAGTATTTAGGATGTAGAGGCACAGTTAAAGTAGCCAGTGCCAGAGTGCAGCATCATATGATGCCAGGAAGGGACGGTCTTGACCTATGGGTTGTAGCTAGAGTTTTTCTGCCTGGCCCACAGTCAGGACAAATCTCTTTCACCTGCCAGTCCCACAGCCGCTCAGACCCGACCAAGTAAACACAGAGACTTATATTGCTTACAAACTGTATGGCCGTGGCAGGCTTCTTGCTAACTGTTCTTACAGCTTAAATTAATCCATTTCTATAACTCTATACCTTGCCACATGGCTCGTGGCTTACCGGCATCTTCACATTCTGTTTGTCATTGTGGCGGCTGGCAGTGTCTGTCTGACTCAGCCTTCCACTTTCCAGCTTTATTCTCCTCCTTGTCCTGCCTATACTTCCTCCTGCCTGACTACTGGCCAATCAGTGTTTTATTTACCAACCAATCAGAGCAACACATTTGCCATACAGAACATCCCACAGCAATGGGTGAATAAAATTAATGATCTGTCCAAAATTTGGGAGAAGGGGCTTTCTTTCCAACAGAAACTACTATATGGAGTAATGCTTCCAGCCAATGTCCTCTAGAACTTGCAGGGCTGAGATTTTGAAAGGAATCATGGCATAGAGAAATGAGATAGGCATTTCATGATTTTGATATCATAATCTACACAAGAAAAGAAAAAGTTAAGCAAACAGTTACTAAAACAGGGATGAAATATCTAACAGTTTCATAGTTTGATGGAGTAAATAAAGTAAATTCAGCTATCAACAAGTGTACTTGGAAATTCTAAACAACTCCATCTGACAAATCAGAAGAACCTAGTTGTCAAGCTTTACTACCCAAACCAGTCTTGGTTTCCAACAATATTAAGTTTTATTTTGTTTTTCAGAAAACACAGTAAAAGCTTTTAGAAAGAAAGAAGTCATCCAGTGTTTCTTTTACAATTAATTAGAAGTCTAAAATCTGTTTATTTAGATCATAAGATTTTTTTGTTTTATTTATTTATTTATTTTTATTAAGGATTTTTTAAATTCAGTTTACATACCAACCACAGATCCCTCTGTCTTCCCTTCTCTTGCCCTTCCAGCCTTCTCCCCCAAGCCAGACCTCATTCCCTCCTCCCATAAGGAATCACCTCCCTAGGGAGTCAGCAGAGCTTGATATATTCCTTAGAGGCAAGTCCAAGCCCCTCCCCCTGCATCAAGGCTATACAACGTATCCCACCATAGGTAGTGGGCTCCAAAAAGCCAGCTCATGCACCAGGGATGGATCCTAATCCTACTGCTAGGGGGCCTCTTAAGCAGATCAAGTTACACAACTATCTCGCTTATGCAGAGGGCCTAATCCAGTCCTGTGGAGGCTCCATAGCTTTTGGTCTAAATTTCCTGAGTTCCTACTAGTTTGGTTCAGTTGTCTATGTATGTTTCCCCATCATGATCTTGATGCCCTTTGCTCATAGAATTCCTCTTTTCTCTCTTTTACTAGACTCCTGGAGCTCAGCCTGGTGCTTGGCAACAGATCTCAGCATCTGCTTCCATCAGTTATTGGAAGAAGGCTCTCTTGAGCCAATCAGAGCTGGTGGATTCTTTGTCTCAGGAAGCCTCTGAGGTCACAGGGGGATGGGTGGATTTGGGGTAGGGAGTGGGTCTTGTAGATTGCAGGGCCCTATGGGGATTGTTGGTGGGGAAGCCAACCTTCCGGAATCTTCCCTGCTGGTCAGCAACTGGGGCAGTGAAAGGTGGGCTTTCCCAGACCTTTAAGTCATAAATTATGCACATTAAAACAAAATGCATAAAGTGCTGACCAAAATACGCAGTGTCTAACCTTTTTTGGAATGGAACTCACTTAGAAACCAAATAAAAACTTAATAATAAAATTTAGGACTAGAATCTTGAATTTAATACCTACTAGAAATATTAGGCTAAGAGAATATTAGATACCAGGGATAGATCATTAGAAAATATCAAAACTGAAGCATGAAAAACAGAAAGATCAACAGTGTCAAAAAGACAAGCAGACATGTGTATTGAATTGAAAATGTCTAACAGGTTGTGGTAGTTTGAATGTAATTGGTTCCCATAATCTCATAGGGATCGGTGCTATTAGGAGATGTGGCTTTGTTGGAGTGGGTATGGCCTTGTTGGGAAGTGTGTCACTGTGGGTGTGGGCTTTAAATATGAATTGACTCAAGGAGAAAAAGCATATGGTTATTTAGTATATGCAGAAAATTCCTTTGACAAAAACCCCACATTCCTTCATGAAATAATCTGAAGAGACTAGGAATGGCAAGAAGGTACCTCAGTATAACAGTGTGTGTGTGTGTGTGTGTGTGTGTGTGTGTGTGTGTGTGTGTCACACACACACACACACACACACACACACACACACACACATATATATATATATATCAAACCCATAGCCAACATCGTAGTAATTGGAGAAAACTCATAGAATTTCGGAACCCACTAAGATCATGAGCAAGACAGGGTATCCACTCTTTCCACCACTATTCCATATAGTGTCTAAAATATCAGCTAAAGCAGTAACACCAGTAAAGGAAATAAAAGGGCACACATAGCAAAGGAAGACACCACAGTAAAATTTAAGGATGATATAATAATATTCATTAGAATTTACCCAAAACTCTCAAGGCTGATAAAGAGCTTTAGCTCAGTGACAAGATTCTAATGTCACATAAAAATTAATTGACTTTTCTATATACTAATGACAAGTACACATAAATAATTAGGGAAACAGCATTAAAGAATCAGAGAAGAGGCTATACAGCTATGCCACCAGACTTTCGACAGAGATATCAGAAGAAGATAATAAAGAAATATTTTACAGAGTGGGAGAAAATCTCTGCCTGCTAAACAACTGATAGAATAATAATATGTGTAATACACAAACAACTCAAAATTCAAACAGCCGTGTCAATCTAAAAAGGAGCTCCAGAACTGAGTGAAAAATTACCAAAATAGGAAAAAAAGTACAAATTGCCAATTAATATTTTCTAAATGTCCAATATCCTTAACCATCAAGGAAAAATTTAAAGCTACTTTAAGACTCCCTATCACCTCAAGTAGAATGTCTATCATCCAGTAAGCAAATGACAACACAGGCTTGTTTTTACATGTGGAAAAAGATAAACACTTAATCACTCTTGGTGGGGTATAAACTAGTACAGTCATTTTAGAATTCAGTGACAAGATTTGAAAAATAAATAAATACTAGAAATAGCATATGACTCAGCTGTACTACTCCTCACCATATACCCACAGGCTCTACATACTACCACAGCCATAAATATCTATCTGTGCATATTTATTGCTACTCAATTCTCAATAGCGGGGGGGGGGGGGGGGGGGAGAAAAGAAAGTAAAAAGAAAAGAAAGAAACAACAGCCTAGATTTCAATCAACCAAAGTGGATAATGAAAATGTGGTATATCTGCGAAATGTCAACTTATTTATGTGTAACAAAATTAAACCATGAAATTTTCAGGAAAATAATGGAACCAGAAAATATTACATCAAGTAATGCTCATGAAATCATGCTCATGAAGACAAACACGACATACTACTTCTTTTTTTTTTTTTTTTTTGGTTTTTCGAGAAAGGGTTTCTCTGTGTAGCTTTGCAGCTTTGCGCCTTTCCTGGAACTCACTTGGTAGCCCAGGCTGGCCTCGAACTCACAGCGATCCGCCTGGCTCTGCCTCCCGAGTGCTGGGATTAAAGGCGTGCGCCACCACCGCCCTGACATACTACTTCTTATATGTGGATTTTAACTTAATTTTTTTTCCAGTTTTTAAAAAAAATTATTTATTTATTTATTTTATTTATTTATTTTTTTTATTTTGCAATACAATTCAGTTCTACATATCAGCCACAGATCCCCTTGCTCTCCCCCTCCAACCCCCCTCACTTTCCCCCCAGCCCACCCATCATTCCCACCTCCTCCAGGGCAAAGCCTCCCCCGAGGACTGAGATCAACCTGGTAGACTCAGTCCAGGTAGGTTCAGTCCCCTCCTCCCAGGCCTATCCTGCAGAGGCCCCAGGTTTCAAACAGCCAACTCATGCAATGAGCACAGGACCTGGTCCCACTGCCTGGATGCCTCCCAAACAGATCAAGCCAATCAACTGTCTCACCCATTAAGAGGGCCTGATCCAGTTGGTGACCCCTCAGCCATTGGTTCATAGTTCATGTGTTTCCATTCATTTGGTTATTTGTCCCTGTGCTTTATCCAACCTTGGTCTCAACAATTCTCGCTCATATAAACCCTCCTCATTCTCGCTAATTGGACTCCCAGAGATCCACCCGGAGCCTAGCCATGGATCTCTGCATCCAGATCCCTCAGTAGTTGGATGAGGTTTCTAGCATGACAATTAGGGTGTTTGGCTATCCCATCACCAGAGTAGGTCAGTTCGGGCTGTCTCTCGACCATTGCCAACAGTCTGTTGTGGGGGTATCTTTGTGGATTTCTGTGGGCCTCTCTAGCACTTTGCTTCTTCCTATTCTCATGTGGTCTTCATTTATCATGATCTCCTACTCCTTGTTCTCCCTCTCTGTTGTTGATCCAGCTGGGATCTCCCGCTCCCCCAAGTTCTCTTTCCCTTGACCCTTGCCCTTCACTACCCCCACTCATGTCCAGGCTGTTCATATAGATCTCATTCCATTTCTCTGTCATTGGGCGATCCCTGTGTCTTTCTTGGGGTCCTGTTTTCCAGGTAGCCTCCCTGGTGATATGAGTAGCAGTCCAGTCATCCTTGTTCCACATCTAGTATCCTCCTATGAGTGAGTACATAGCATGTTTGTCTTTCTGAGTCTGGTTTACCTCACTCAGGATGATTTTTTCTAGATCCATCCATTTGTCTGAAAACCTCATGATGTCATTGTTTTTCTCTGCTGAGTAGTATTCCATTGTGTATATGTACCACATTTTGTTTATCCATTCTTCAGTTGAAGGTCATCTAGGTTGTTTCCATATTCTGGCTATTACAAACAATGCTGATAGCTGAGCAAGTGCTCTTGCGGTGTGGTTGAGCATTCCTTGGGTATATGCCCAAGAGTGGTATAGCTGGATCTTGGGGGAGATGGATTCCAAATTTTCTAAGAAAGTGCCATATTGATTTCCAAAGTGGTTGTACAAGCCTGCATTCCCACCAGCAGTGGAGGAGAGTTCATCTAGCTCCAATATCCTCTCCAGCATAAGGTGTCTTCAGTGTTTTTGATCTTAGCCATTCTGACAGGCGTAAGGTGGTATCTCAGAGTTGTTTTGATTTGCATTTCCCTGATGATTAGGGATGTTGAGCAATTCCTTAAATGTCTTTCAGCCCTTTGAGTTTCCTCTGTTGAGAATTCTCCGTTTAGTTCTATAGCCCATTTCTTAAATTGGACTGTTGGGCATTTTGATGTCTAATTTCTTGAGTTCCTTATATATTCTGGATATCAGGCCTCTGTCAGATGTGGGGTTGGTGAAGATCTTTTCCCATTCTGTAGGCTGTCGCTTTGCCTTGTTGACCGTATTCTTTGCTCTACAAAAGCTTCTCAGTTTCAAGAGGTCCCATTGATTGTTTCTCTCAGTGTCTGTGCTACTTGTGTTCTATTTAAGAAGTGATCTCCTATGCCAATGCATTCAAGACTACTTCCTACTTTCTCTTCTAGCAGGTTCAGAGTAGCTGGATTTATGTTGAGGTCTTTGATCCACTTGGACTTAAGTTTTGTGTATGGTGATAGATATGGATCTATTTGCAGCCTTTTACATGTAGATATTCAGTTATGCCAGCACCATTTGTTGAAGATGCTTTCTTTTTTTCCATTGTGCACTTTTGGCTTCTTTGTCAAAAATTAAATGTTCATAGGTGTACGGATTAATGTTAGGGTCTTCAATTTGATTCCATTGGTCCACATTTCGGTTTTTATGCCAGTACCAAGCTGTTTTTATTATTGTAGCTCTATAGTAGAGCTTGAAGTCAGGGATTGTGATGCCTCCAGAGGTTGTGTTATTGTACAGGATTCTTTTGGCTATCCTGGGTTTTTTGTTTTTCCATATGAAGTTGAGTATTATTCTTTCCAGGTCTATGAAGAATTGTGTTGGTATTTTGATGGGGATTGCATCGAATCTGTAGATTGCTTTTGGTAAGATTGCCATTTTTACTATGTTAGTCCTGCCTATCCATGAGCATGGGAGATCTTTCCACTTTCTGACATCTTCTTCAATTTCTTTTTTCAGGGACTTAAAGTTCTTGTCATATAGGTCCTTCACTTGCCTGGTTAGTGTTACCCCAAGGTGTTTTATGTCATTTGTGGCTATAGTAAAGGGTGATGTATCTCTGATTTCCTTCTCAGCTTCTTTGTCCATTGTATATAGGCGGGCTACTGATTTTTTTGAGTTGATCTTGTATCCTGCTATGTTGCTGAAGCTGTTTATAAGCTGTATCAGTTCAATGGTGGAATCTTTGGGATCGCTCAAGCATGCTATCATGTCATCTGCAAATAGGGAAAGCTTGACTTCTTCTTTTCCCATTTTTATCCCCTTAATCTCCTTATGTTGTCTTATTGCTCTGGCAGGAACTTCAAGTACTATATTGAATAAGTATGGGGAGAGCGGACAGCTTTGACTCATTCCTGATTTTAGTGGAATTGCTTTGAGTTTCTCTCCATTTAATTTGATGTTGGCTGTTGGCTTGCTATAAATTGCCTTTATTATGTTTAGGTATGTTCCCTGTATTCCTGATTGCTCCAAGACCTTTATCATGAAGGGGTGTTGGATTTTGTCAAATGCCTTTTATGTGTCTAGTGAGATGATCATGTGGTTTTTTTTCTTTGAGTTTGTTTTTTATGGTGTATTACATTGACGGACTTTCGTATGTTGAACCACCCTTGCATCCCTGGAATGAAGCCTACTTGATCATGGTGGACAATTTAACTTAATTTTTATATACAATTATTTATATGGGAGCATTTATGTTTTGAACCCCAAAACTTAGGAAGGGGTTTGTGAGAAGAAAATGTGAAGCTTTAATGGTGTGTGGAAGCAGTAAAAGAACATGTCACATGCAAGTGGATAGGTGTGAACAACTGGGCAGGAAGGCAGAAGTTGGAGGAGAGGTACGAGGGGATGAGAAAGTGGGTCAACCAAAGCTAGGAATTTGGAAAATAACATAAAGAAACATAATATGTGGTCAACTAATTATTTTGTCTTTTTTTTTTTCAGAGCTAAGGACCAAACCCAGGACCTTGCACTTGCTAGGCAAGCACTCTACCACTGAGCTCAATCCCCAATCCCATAGTCAATTAATTAAAAATGAATTTAAATGGTAGGGTGATGACTCTGTCAGTAAAGCATGATGACCTGAGATTGATGCCCGGAAGCCATATAAAGTGCAAATAATGGCAGTGCACACCTGCAGCTTCAGTGCTTGGTAGAAAAGTGAAGCTCATTGGACAGCTAGTTTAGCCAAGCCAATGAACTTCAAGTTCAATGAATAATCATGCCTCAAAAAGTAAAGATGAAAAACATACAAGAAAAGCTATCTGGTGTTGATTTCTGTCCTCCATATGCATATGTGTGCACACTCATGTGCATACACCAATACTAACAAATGCATGTAATACATATTTATAGCACATCAATCATGAATGCAACACAACACATGCACACACACAATTAAGTAGCAAAACCAAATGAATAGAAGTACCCTGCATGTCTGAATAAACTTCCTATAATCCATAGGTTATTAAATAAAAATTCCTGAGTCCCAAGTGTGCCACCCCAGTTTGTGAGACCCTATTGCTGAAGACAATCACATGTTGTGGTTATAGGACATAGATTAATCAAGTTAGAACTTAGCTGGAAGCTTCTTCCTTGCAGGCTTGCCCTCAGTGCTGGTAGAAGTAATGTCAGCTGCTTCAGGAGAACTGTCATTAACAGTCTTAATCCAGCTATGAATCCTGTTCAACTCAATCAACAAACCTACTAGGCAAGATGTAACTACTGATACAGTAGTGGTTAAGTCCATTAGTGGCGTAGGGTAATCATCTGCCTTCTAGTTGTATTTGAAGTACACTCCACAGGAAGGAATTCACATCTGGCATTGAAAATCTGGTCAAATGCCTGTGACTGAGGATATCATAGGTCCTAATGAGGAAGATACTGTTGTTTTACTGAATGAACATTTGATATGCTTATCAAATTGCCTTTGAAATAACTATACTTATGGTCTTAGATTAGTGCTGCTGTTAGCTTTGATCAGAAGCTTATTCACTTCAAAGTGGTTAGAATAAGTGACTGTTAAATGCTGAGCACTAAATCAGATGTATCTACCACCCTCTCTAGGGCTCAATGAACCTTACAGAAGAGGCGGTAAGAAGAATGCAAGAGTCAGAAGGAAGGGTGGAACATTTCAGAATGGTGTTTTATGGAGAACAGCCTAATACGTCTTGAAGTTAGAGCAGCTGTGATGACCTGAACAAGACCTGTACACTATTGGGCCTGGCCACATACCATAATGAGTTGGAAGAACTCATGTGACTACAACCCTCCCTGAGTGTTTACAGCCACTTAGTAGTAGCTAGGAAAGGGAGCTCATGAGGCCCCTCCCCCTTGAGGGTCTGTAGGTAATTGATGGTTTCTGAGTGCTGGAGAGGCATCATCTTTGCTGGTGTAGTCATTGGTAAGATGCTCATGCTTCCATAAATAACACCTCAGCCAATGGTTCACAAAAACATGGAACAGAAGGGAAGTTAGCTGCAAAGAGGATCAGGATCAGTGAGAGTGGGATAGGACAAGATCTGGTCATGGAGTTTTAATGCTATCAAAATATACATATGCATATGTAAAAATGGCACAATAAAACACTTTGTTCTGTACAACGTGCTAATAAACATTTTAAAAATGTGCTCTGGAGTACTAGAAAGGTTATTCATTCAGTTAAAGTGTTGACTGCACAAGCATGGAGAACTGAATTTGATGTCCAGCACCCATAATATCTCTAGGCATGGTGGCCCACATCTGTAATCCTGGCACTTGGGAGATGGGCGTAAGGGGATACCTTAGTCTTGCTGGTCATTTAGTGCTGCAGAATTAGTGAACTCCAGGTCAATGAGAGACCCTATCTTCAAAATTAAGGTGAAGAGTGATAGAGGAAGATGTTCAGTTCCTAGTTCCAGCCTCTGCTCACAGGCATGTACACAATACCCACACACATGTGCATGCTCTCAGGCTCATGCACATGTGCTCCAGTTAGAATAGAGGGCCTTCATATTAAGGTTTTTAAGTATGTGACTAGAAATCATAGATATTTTCTTACTTTAGCTCTACCAAAATGTCATGTGTATTTAAAGGTATCCCTTAATTTTTCTGAGCCACAGTTAACAATTTGAAGAGAAACACCAATTTTTTCTTGAATTTATTGTGAAGAGTACCATTTCCTCCATAATTACTGGGAAGATTCATGAATTCTGAAAACATTTTCAAAGTTGCATTCAAATGTAAGTAATGTGAAGAAAGCATTGGGCATTGCTAATCATTTTTGATTACCTCACAGCTAGCAAATAAGCAAGGAGCAAGAGATTGTAAATATATAGGCGAAATCAATATCTGACACTATCTTATTAGTCATAAAAACCTGATGTGTGGAAAATAAAGCTCATAAGAACCCATGAAATCAATGATCCTTATAAAATGGCTTGTATGGCTTTCCTTCTGGGCTCTTAGGATTTAGTATCTCTGCTCTTCTCTATCTCTCTCTTGCTCAATCTTGTGTGTGCATATGTGTGTGCATCTATGTGTGTATGTGTGTCTGTCTCTCTCTCATCACACATAGCTATATAGTAAATTTAAATTCCTGTTTTTCTTCACATTCAATCTCATTAACACTATTTGAAAATTTTATGCAGATACACCAAGTTAAATATTTGATGTGTGGCTGAAGTCAATATTTCCTTCCTCAGCATTTGACTCTGCAGTCAGTTGAATCAGCTGCTCTATTATGCTCACAGTCATATATACCAAAGACAACATACACAATATAGTATGTATATCACAGAACATAGTACAACACACACAAAACAATAAAAATATTAGCTGAAAATTTCGACAAGACTTCTGGATAACATGATGTGCTAGAAGCTGCTTCTGATGTGCAGACAGTATTAAAAGAGGAGAAAAGAAAATATTCAAAGAGGAAAGGAGATGAAGAGATGGGAAACCTACAAAGTAAGTGAAATGAATGATGGGACATATTGTGTAGAAAAAACATGTCAACATAGATCAGAAATGAGCTGAATAGAGTGGGGAGAAGGGAAGCAGTATCTACCTTAAAAATATAAGTTACACAAAAGATGGGCAATCCCACCCACAGGACAAGCCCACAGATGATAAAAATCCCACTTTTGGGGTTTAGTGGCAAAAAGATTCTTCTGGCAGACAGGTGAGTGATGAGGACAAATCCATTGTGCCACTCTGTTTGAGGTGGGTTGTGGCCATGTGGCATCTTAGTAGAGAAACAATTGGTAAAATGAGCTACTTTGGGATCTTGAGATCAGAAAGTCCCAATTTGTTCTGTCATAGCCTCTAAATACCCAGGGAGACATTGTGGAGAACAGAAGCTCTGATTCTATGAAGCCAAAGGGTTCATGGAGATGGCAGGTGAATCAATGAAAGATATTTCTGATGACCATAGAAGATCATAGTAACTGAGAGTAAATCTGAAGTTTAAGAGTTCTGAGCCTGAGGGGCTGGAGAGATGGCTCAGAGGTTAAGAGCACTGACTGCTCTTCCAGAGGTCCTGAGTTCAATTCCCAGCAACCACATGGTGGCTCACAGCCATCTGTAATGAGATCTGGCACCCTCTTCTGACCTGTGGTCATACATGCTGTATACATAATAAATAAATAAATCTTTAAAAAAAAAAAGAGTTCTGAGCCTGAAATCAACAGGTAGATCAGCCTCATAAGCCACCTGTCTGCTAACAGGTGCCACAGAACCTCAAGTTACAGGTTTCAGGGTTATATTTAACATGTGCAGTGGAAGTCCCCCAATAGGACAGTTAACTCTCAAGAACTCTTGAAACTGAGGACCCAGCCCTTTTGTGTGTGCAGGTCTGAATGGAGGTTGCTTTTTACATTCTAGATGCATTGGCAATGACTTCCCAGTCAAAATATTAGTCTCCAAGCATTGTGACCCAGGGACACTCAGAGGATGAAAGAAAAAGACAAATTCACCAACTGCAAAATAAAAATATATACTAATAAGCAAAACAGATCTGAGGAACATCACCACTTGTCAGACGCTCAGCAACAGCATAGACCATGGGAACATCAGGAGTGTACATGTTCAAGTTAATTTTTTCTCTTGCTATACACAGCAGCATTATTCTAATTTGGAGGAACCAGAAAAAAAACTCTCCCAGGGGGCAGGGGAGATGTCTGAGTTGGGAAAGTGATTGCTATGTAAGCTTGAGTATCTTAGTTCAATCCTTAGCCTACATGTAAAACCCAGCCAGTTTTCTCTATCAGTGGGATAAGAGTCAAAGACTTCAATAGTAGCTAAATCAATGAGAAGATATGAAAGGAAACCAGAAGAGACATCCAGACTAACAGAAACACACAAATGCAGTGTGACTCCCCAAAATTATCAAAAATTCTTAAATACATAAAGATTCTGAAAAAGGTAAAATGTTAGATGAAAATGTCAAAAATTAACCAGTGAATAGATCAATAATTTGAAACAGAATTCAAACAACCATAATTCATTAAAGGCCTTTGTCTTAGGGTTAGTATTGATGTGATGAAACACAATGATCAATATGAGTTGGGGAGAAAAGGGTTTATTTGACTTACAGATCTCCCTCTTAGGACGTCACTGAAGGAAGTCAAGCAGGAACTCAAACCGGATAGGAACCTGTAAGCAGGAGGTGATGTAGAAGCCATTGAGGAGTGCTGCCTACTAGTTTGTTCCTCATGGCATGCTCAGTTTACTTTCATACAAAACAGAGGATCACCAGCCCAGGGGTGGCTATCTCCACATTTGCATGGTCTATCCCTTGTCAATCTCTGATTTAAAAAATGTCCTTTGAGCTTGCCTACAGCCTGATCTTATGTAGGCATTTTCTTAACTGAGGCCCCTTCCTTTCCAGTGACTCTAGCTTGCTGACTCTAGTCAGCACAGCCTTCTAAAGGAAAGTCAGCAACATGGAAGATAAAGTCAGCAAAATATATCAGAATTTCAGCAATGTGGACAGAAGAGTCTGCAATATGAAAGAAAAATTGGACAAGCAAATATAGATGCTTATGAATAAAATTTACAAGTGTTGGAAAATGTAATGGATCAAATAAAATACACAATGGAAAGTACCATCAGTAGACTTGACCAAGCCAAAGAAAAAATGACAGTATAGAGACAACATCACACAAAACTATATTTGAACATTATAAGAGAAAAGAAGTAAGCATGATCACTGCATGTAAGATGTCCAAACATATGAATACACAAATGTTAGAAAGTGCTGAAATAAATTCTGAAAGGCATATGGAATTTATTCAAAGAAATTAGAGCATGTTGTGGTTGGAACAGCAATAGCCCCCATAGTTTTATGTGTTTGAATACTTGGCCCATAGAAGTGGCATTATTAGGAGGCATAGCCTTGTTGGAGTAAGTGTGTCACTGTAGGGAAGGCTTTGAGGTCTCAGACTTTTTCTTTTTCTTTTCTTCTTTTTTTCCCTCTGTCTTAGAGTTTCTATTGCTGTGTAGAGACACCATGACCACGATAACTCATAAATGAAAACACTTATTTGGGACTGGCTTACTGTTTTGGAGGTTTTATTCATTGTTATCATGACAGGAAGCATGGCAACATACAGGCAGGCATGGTACTTGAGAGGAAACTGGGAAATCTACATCTGGATCTGCAGGCAGCAGAAAGTGACTGCTACTCTAGGGCTAGCTTGAACATCTTGGTTAGGCAGCCTGAACTAAAGAACAAGAAACATGCTGATGTGGAAGGGGGACTCAAAAAGGATCTCAATTCTTTGAGAAATAAGACAACTAATGATTGTTATAGAGGGATAATTAGTCTCTGCCAGAGAGAAACAATGATCTTTTTTTTTTTGATGTTATGTTAGAAATGGAACATTCTTTGTATGCAAATTTGTGACTAACCCCTATTGGCAATGATTTATTATTTTTTGGAATTGCCAAGGAATTTTTCAGTATCATAATAATAAAGATATTCTCCAATAAATGTTTAGGTATGGACTTTATATTTAACTGATAAATTTAGGTAAAATATATGTGGGTTTTGCTACTATACAAGGGAGGAAGCATATTTAAATAGTTTGAAAATATTCTTCCTTTCATCCCATACTAATGTTGCCATTATTAGCAGTAGATACCAAATTTTAGATACACTGAATCTCAGGCTTTTAAGACTATTTTACTAAAGATTGTAAGTCTTCCATGAATAACAGTATTATGACAATTTATTTGCTTTATTATTTATTTTACATCATAATTTGTTTTCAATGTTGCATATTTTTGTATATTTCCTGGCTACTCTTGAATTTCCTTTAAAATAAACTTTAGAATCACTCATTGCACTGGGAGAAAGAAAGTGACTGATATTTGCATTATAATTATGTGAAATAATCTGAAAATGACTTTTGTAATTAAGCTTATAAATCTCATTACTCATAAACTGAGATTAGATAACAAGTACACTGGCTTTTAACATTTAAATGAGATATTTTGTGACTTACTACTTATCAGTACTTTATTATTAAATAGTATTAAAATACTATTATTAAATATTATTAAATGTACTATTTGCTACATATGTGTTAAATGTATACTAACATTTTTACATGCTAAACTTTTCTCTCTATATAAAAATTTTGGACTGAAACATTACTATACAACTGGGACAAAACATATACAATATCACAATTCTAGGCCAAAATGCTTTACACCCAAAGAAATAAAACAGGTTACAAAATGTGGAGAATTTAGCAGGCAAAACTGTATTACAAGCAACATTTTAAATCGTCATTTAAGCCATTGCAACTATTTAAAACATCTAAAACAAATATAAAAATGAGCTTTTTAGTATCTTATGTGATTTTTGTCTTTAAATATTTGCTAAAAGTTGATGTTATACTCAAAGTACATATATCATGTTGCTAAAATGTCAAGTGAGAAGAACAATTTTACTAAAACATTGCTTTGTTTTCCTTCTTTTCCAAATAAATATAAAATTACATAATTTGATTATTATAGTAGTTTATTAATCTGTGTTATTATGTTAATTCACTCATATATAAATGGAAAATATATATTATTTACTTTATTGGAAAATTACAATATTGTTTTCATTTAAAAAAAAGCTCTAGAATATGGAAAGGCTTTCCATTTCAATGGACTGACAGAAGCAAAATTGTGAAGATCGTCATATGTTCTAGTTTGTGTCAATTTGGCACAAGCTGGAGTCATTGGAGAGGAGGGAGCCTCAATTGAATAAATGCTTCCATAAGATCAGGCTGTATGAAGGCAAGCAATTAGGGCATTTTCTTAAGCAGTGATTGATAGCAGAGGGCCCAGTCCATTGTGGATGGGACCATCTCTGGGCAGGTGGCCCTGGGTTCTATATGAAAGTAGGCTGGGTAATCCATTAAAAACAAATCAGTAAGTAGCATTCCTCAGTGGCTTCTGCATCAGCTCCTGTCTTCAGATAATCTTTATAACAAGTAGTACTATAAATGCTGGATTTCCACATGAAGAGGAATTAAACTAGATCCATTTTCCTCTCTATGTCACCTAATCCATTCAAATTAGGATTTAGGGTAAAACCTGAAACTTTCAAACTAATTGGGGAAATGTGTACAAAACACTTCAAGATAGAAGCATGAGTAAGAACTTTCTGAAAATGACTCTCATAGTACAGGAAACAATCCCAGGAACAGAAAAAGTGAATTTAATAAAATTAAAAAGTTTCTGCATAGTAAATAAAATAAAGCAGAGTGAAGAGACAGCCCACAGAAAGGGAAAACATCTATGAACTGTACAAGAGAGAATTGCTAACTTGAATATTTAAAGAACTGCAAAAATTAAATGTCCCAAACCACAGATCACCCAGTCATTAGAAGGCATAAAGCAAGAGACAGTTCTCTGAAGAAGATATGTAAATGGCCAATATACTTTAGAAAAAGTCGCCTGGACTGTGATGGTGCATGCCTTTAATCCCAGCACTGGAGAGGCACAGGCAGAGTGATCTCTGTGAATTTGAGGGCAGCCTGTTCTGCAAAACACGTTCCAGGGTAGCCAGGGCTGTTATACAGAGAAACCCTGTCTCAAAAAACCAGAGGGGAAAACAAGTCTTATTCACTAAGAAAATGCAAATTAACATAGCACTGAGATTTTCATCACTGCTGTGAGAATGGCTATCAAGAAGAAAGAAGAAATGCTGTTGAGGATGTAGTGAGACAGAAGCCCTTATACCCTGCTGGTGAGAATATAAATTTGTGAATCCAAAATGGAAATCAGTAAAAGGTTCCTCATAAAACTAAAAGTAGAATCACTACATATTCTGTTGTCCCAGTCTGGTTTATATGGCTAAGGAACCTAAGAGCACAACACAGGGATGCTTGCATATGTTCACTGTTGTATTGTTAATAATATCTAGAAAGTAGAAGCAGGCTAGATGCCTCTCTACTAGATAACTGCATGAAGAAAATGTACATGCACAAATTCAATTTTACTTGGCTGTAAAAAGAATAGAATTCATAGCACTGGATGAAAATTATAGATGGATCCAGAAATTACTGCTGAGCAAAATAAGCTAGTTTCTGAAAGACAAATACTGTAACATTTTTGCTTTTCTCTCATATGTGAACTCAAATATAAAATTGTATATACAGAGAAAGATTGTGTCTGGGATCATAAAGCTAGAAAGGGGGTCCTGAGCAGAGGGAGAAATCTAAGAGAAGGGGTAGTGAGAAGGTAGAAGGATACATGTGTCATGAAACAGAAGGGGTGACACTTTGGAGGAAGGAAGAGAAGTAGCCCTGAAGGGAGGAGGCACTGTTGAAAAGGGATAACATAGAAGATAGCACAGTGACCATTATGTATGAATATGCCATTATGAAACCTATCAGTTTGCATGCCAGCTTAAAACAGATTAAAGCACAGTGGATATAATCTTTATAAATGGTCTGAAGTACTAAGAGAGTAAAAATAAAGTTGAGTTGTTAACAATTGCAAAAGCAATATTAATTCCAAGTATATCTTACTAGTTCCAAACTCTATATTAACTTTACTCTTTCCCAAGTTCCTTCTGTCCCGAAGGAGTCTATGTGAGGTTAACTTTCCTCACAGGTCAGCTGTCAAAACTGATCCATGTGCACTGTAGGCAGGTCATCTATTTCTAGGTCCTGACTTGTGGCCATCTTAGTCTATAATGCCAGTGTCATGTTGTTCTGTGTAAGTGTTTGTCCCTACTCTCCTTACTGAGCTAAGCTCACCATATGCTACAGGCTATTACACAGGGACAAGGTAGAGGCAAGACAAGAGTTAAAGATATAAAATATTCCAAAGTTATGCATGCTGACCACTTGGTATTGGATAATCAAAAAGGGATTCTTGCATGGGTATATCTCCTATTCTCAGCATTCTTTACTCTTTTATAGTTTGTGATCTAGGGGAGTGTCCCAATGAGATTTCCTATCAAACATTAACATATTTATTGGAGGCATAGATAGATAGATAGATAGATAGATAGATAGATAGATAGATAGATAGATAGATATAGATAGATATATACATATATATTTTGTATGCTTAAAGTATTAATTAAGTAAACTTACTTTAGAATAATAAGAACAGCTAAATTACACCTGTGAGGCTAATAATCTAGTATTTGTTCTATCCTTGGTGTTAGATTTCTGAGACAGTGTAAAGAGATAGAAGACAGAAAAAGACCAGAGTCTGACCTCAGCAGGAGAGAATATTTAAAACAGTGAGGAGCAGCCTCTCTCCTCTGGGAGCAGAGGGATCTTCAAAGAGAGGCAGGAATACCTGGAGTTTATATACTAGGCTTGGGTAACAGAGAATGAACAGAGAATGCTGCTTCTGTGTCTTTTATCCACTGTTGAAGTATCTTAGTGAGACAGTATTTTAAATAGGATCAATAGGCTCTACCCCAGTAAGGGTTTTCTCTGGGGACTCAGGGAACCTTACTGTGGGCCCATACATTGTTGATGGAATTAAGCAATGAGGTGCATGCTTTTTCCCCACTGGACAGTGTTCCTGTGCATCATGATGATGATGACAGAAGCACACATTTGTTGTGTATCATAGTGACATTCAGTCTTCTCTAATTTCAATGTACTTCAACAGTCAAAGAATTGAGTTAGTCCTGAAGCATATTAAGCTGATCTGAAATTTCTTTAAAGTTTTTGAGAGTTGGTGAAGGAGAGGTTAACTGATGCAAAGAAGGCTTCAGTTTAGCTCTTTTAGTTCTGAGTCCTGAAAACATGCCCAGAGTGGATGACTCATTGCTCCTCATCTCAAAGGCCATCCACACTGCCTTCAGGGGATTGGGGGCACCAATCTCTCTTAACTTCTTCATTCTGAAAAAGGGGGCAATGTGGAAAGAGAAACAGTAACTCAGAAGAGGGTTCCTCCAAGGAGCCAGGACAAAATTCAACAAATGGCTAAAGTCTAAAACACACAGGGCAGCCATTTGGTAATGGTGCGTGTTTTTGGTGTTTGCTATATGAAGGCAATACTTGCATCTATGATATATAAAGGATGAAACTATTAATGCCAGAACTTTTCAAGTCTTTAGTACTGGAGACAAAAGCAGAAGATTTAAGGCAGTTTTTTTCTTTTTGTTTATTAAGGAATTTTTAATTCATTTTACATACCAACAACATATCCCCCTTTTCCCTCCTCCCACCCCTCCAGCCACCACCCCTGCAACCCATACCCCATTCTCTCCTCCAACAAGGTAAGGCTTCCCATGGGAAGTCTGCAGAGTCTGGTACATTCAGTAGAGGCAGGTCCAAGCCCCTACCCATGCATCAAGGCTATGCAAGGTATCCCACCATAGGTTGTGGGCTCCAAAAATCCAGTTCATGTACCAGGGATGGATCCTGATCTTACTGTCCTGGGACCCGTAAGCAGATCAAGCTACACAACTGTCTTGATTATGCAGAGGGCCTAGTCCAGTCCTGTGGGGGTTCCACAGCAGTTGGTCTAAAGTTTGTGAGTTCCCACTAGATTGGTTTGGTTGTCTCTGTAGGTTTTCCCATCATGATCTTGATGCCCCTTATTCATAGAATCCCTCTTCTCTCTCATCAACTGGACTCGGGCAGTTTTGCCTGGTACTTGGATGTGGATCTTTGCATCTTCTTCCATCAGTTACTAGATGATTGATCATGTTGGTCCTTCTAGGTCTGGGTTACATCATTCAGGAAGATATTTTCTAGTTCCATCCACTTGCCTGCAAATTTCATGATGTCATTGTTTTTTTACTGCTGAGTAGTACTTCATTGTGTATTTATACCACATTTTCTTTATCCATTCTTCAGTTGAGGGGCATCTAGGTTGTTTGCTGGTACTAGGTATTATGAATAATACTGCTATGAACATAGTTAGCTTGTGTCCTTGTAGTATGATTGAGCATTCCTTGGGTATGTGCTCAAGAGTGGTATAGCTGGGTCTTCAGGAAAATTGATTCCCAATTTTCTGAGAAACCCCCCATACAGATTTCCAAAGTGGCTGTACAAGTTTGCAATCCCACCAACAATATAGGAGTGTTCACCTTGCTCCACATCCTCTCCAACATAAGCTGTCATTAATGTTTTTGATCTTAGCCATTCTGACAGGTGGAAGATGGTATTTCAGAGCCATTTTGATTTGCATTTCCCTGATGACTAAGGATGTTGAGCAATTCTTAAATGCCTTTTGGCCATTTGAGATTCTTCTGTTGAGAATTCTCTGTTAAGCTCTGTAGCCCATTTTATAATTGGATTGTTCAGTATTTTGATGATTAGTTTCCTGAATTTTTTACATATTTGGGAGATCAGCCCTCTGTCAGATGTGGGGTTGGTGAAGATCTTTTCCCATTCTGTAGGCTGTTGTTTTGTCTTATTTACTGTGCCCTTTGCCTTGTAGAAGCTTTTCAGTTTCAGGAAGTCTCATTTATTAATTGTTGCTCTCAGTGTCTGTGCTACTGATCTTAAATTTAGGAAGTGTTCACCTGTGCCAATATGCTCAAGACTGCTTCCTACTTTCTTTTCTATCAAGTTCAGTATAGCAGGATTTATGTTGAGGGCTTTGATCCACTTGGACTTGAGTTTTGTACATGTCCATAGATATAGATCCATTTGCAATCTTCAACTTGTTGACATCCAGTTATGCCAGCACTATTTGTTGAAGATTTTTTTTCCATTGTACAGTTTCAGTCAAAAATCAGGTGTTCATATGTGTGTGGAATAATATCAGAGCTAAAATTTGATTCCATTGGTCCACATGTCAGTTTTTATGCTGATACCAAATTGTTTTTAATACTATAGATCTATAGTAGAGCTTGAGGTCAGGGATGGTGATGTGTCCAGAGGTTGCTTTATTGTACAGGATTCTTATAGCTATCCTGGGTTTTTGTTTTTCCATATTAAGTTACTTGTTCTTTCCAAATCTGTGAAGAATTGTGTTGGGATTTTGATGGGGATTGCATTGAATCTATAGATTGCTTTTGTTAAGATTGCCATTTTTACTATGTTAATCCTACCTATCCATGAGCATGGGAGATCTTTCCATTTTCTGATTTCTTCTTTGATTTCTTTCTTCAGAGACTTAAAGTTCTTATCATACAGGTCTTTCATGTCTTAGAGTTACCCCAAGGTATTTTATATTATTTCTGGCTATTGTAAAGGGTGATGTTTCTCTGATTTCTTTCTTAGCCTACTTATCATTTGTATATAGGAGAGCTACTGATTTTTTTTTAGTTAATCTTGTATCCTGCCACATTCCTGAAGGTGTTTATCAGATGTAGGGGTTCCTTCATAGGATTTATGGAGTCACTTCTGTATATTATCATCTCATCTGCAAACAGCAGAAGTTTGACTTCTTCCTCTCCAATTTGTATTCCCTTGATCTCCTTTTGTTGTCTTATTGCTCTAGCTAGGACTTAAGTATTGTATTGAATAAATATGGGGAGAGCAGACAGACTAGTCTTGTTCCTGATTTTAGTGAAATTGCTTTGAGTTTCCCTCCATTTAACTTGATGTTGGCTGTTGGTTTGCTGTAATTGCCTTTATTATGTTTAGGTATGTTCCTTATATTCCTGATCTCTATAGGACCTTTATCATGGATGGGTGTTGTATTTTGTCAAAAGCTTTTTCAGCATTTAATGAAATGATCATGTGTTTTTTTTTTCCTTTCAGTTTATTTACATGGTATATTACATTGACAGATTTTTGTATGTTGAACCATCCTTGCATCCCTGGGATGAAGTCTACTTGGTCATGTTAGATAATTTTTTGATGTGCTCTTTGGTTCAGTTTGCCAATATATATATATTGGTTTTTCGAGAGAGAGACAGGGTTTCTTGCACCTTTCCTGGAACTCACTTGGTAGCCCGGGCTGGCCTCAAATTCACAGAGATCTGCCTGGCTCTGCCTCCCAAGTGCTAGGATTAAAGGCCCAGTATACCAATATTTTATTGAGTATTTTTATATCAATGTTCATGAGGGAGATTGGTCTGTAATTCTCTTTCTTTGTTGCATCTTTATGTGGTTTGGGTATCAGAGTAACTGTAGCCTCATACAAAGAGTTTAGTAATGTTCCTTCTGTTTCTATAGTGTGGAACAATTTGAAGAGTATCAGTATTAACTGTTCTTTGAAATTCTGGTAGAATTCTGCACTAAAATCATCTGGTCCTGGGCTGTCAGGTTTTTCTTCAACACAACATCTTTATCATATAGTGAAGCCAGTATACAATTTACTATGGTGTGACTGTGTCCCATCCAAGGGAAAGGAAACCCCTTGAACTTGGGGATAACAATGCTAATGTATTGTATATTTAATCCATTTTAATCAAGCATCCAATTTTTCATGATCATTTTAATATACCTGATTATGAATATTATTTTATATCAACCAAACTTTAATTTTGAACTTTAAGTTACTTGATTTAGCCATAACTTTGACAACATATACAGGTGTCTATATAGTGGAAGACTAATAAATACACACACACACACACACACACACACACACACACACACACACACACACACATGCACACCAAGCTCTTCTCTATAAATTAGTTAAACTTAGAATGACTACAAACAGAATTCTGAGCTCATTAAAGATTCTGGACATTCACAAGATAACTAATCATTAACATTGTTTTAATTACCATTATTATGACAGTTTATAACAAATTAGTAACTCTCACAAGATTAAGATTTTTAAATTTTGTCCCAGTTGAGATTTTGAGCCTTAAAAATACAATTTTGAATTGAAACTCTTTTAATAACAAAATAAACTTTAAATTATAATATAGTCCAGGGAGAAACACAGATCCTTATTTTCCTGATTATTTTGTAGTATACTTTTACAAAATATCATATAACTCAATTTCTCCAATTTGCTAAAGCATGTGTATGCATGCAATAACAATAAGTTTAAAAAGAGGCAATACATTTGAAGGAAAGTGGGGAGGTCATATGGGAGGCTTGGGGGAAAGGAATGGAAAAGATGTTTCAATTAAATTGTAATCTCAAAATTTACAAAAAGGGGAGGAACTTCTTGTTTTCCTTTAGTTCTGCCATGCCATGCCACAGAGTCACTTACACAATGCTTCCTCCAGAAGAAATGTCCTGTCCTCAGGCAGGAGAGCTCCTTGGTAGCATTCCCATCCTTTTTCTACAGGTATTTCTTTTAAAATTTTTATTCTAATTTCATATGTATGAGTATTTTATCTGCATGTATGTGAATGTTGTGCCCTTGAATGCCAGAAGAAGGCATCAACTCTAATTTCTGAAATTAGAGTTACAGAAAGTTGTGAGCTATTATGTAGGTGTTTGGAATCACACCTAAATCCTCTGCAATAAAAGACAGTGCTTTTAACTGCCAAGTTATCTCACCAGTCCCAGATACTTCTTTTCACCAAAGAACACAGAGATAGTAAAGCCCATGTTACAGCTTCTGTAACATAGAATGTAGTTCAATAACAAAAAAATTAAACAATAGAGAAGTAATCTTAAAAATAAATTTCTAAGTGCTATAAATGCAATCTAATTCCAAAGACTGAGTGCACAGTCATAATTAACAGTGAGATAATTATGAAAAAGTAAATATTTACATGCATATTGTACAATTATTAAGGTTCACAGGGAAATGTTTTTCATCTGCACAGCTTTCCTTTGTAATGATGTTGTTATGAGGCAATAAATGTAGTTACAGTTAATAACAGATGCTAAGTGATATAATTCATTCTGAACTTCACTAATTATTGCAGAAACATGAGAAAAATACATGCATCAGATGGGAATAATCTCTTATCTGTTATACTGCAAACTGAAAAAAAATGTAAGATCGCTTGTAGAAAAAGGAAATATTTAAAGTAAATCTTTACTTATTTTTTTTTTTTTTTTTTTTTTTTTTTTTTTTTGGTTTTTCGAGACAGGGTTTCTCTGTGTAGCTTTGTGCCTTTTCCTGGAACTCACTTGGTAGCCTAGGCTGGCCTCGAACTCACAGAGATCCGCCTGGCTCTGCCTCCCGAGTGCTGGGATTAAAGGCGTGCGCCACCACCGCCCGGCGAATCTTTACTTATTTAAATGAAAATTTTGATCGTTTTAAAATCAAAATGGCTGTGCTTTCCAGACAGTACATGCTTCATTTAGTGAATGAAATTAGCCTGAATAAGTTTGAATTGACCTGGCTACTCTATGGTAATCATTTTATAATGAAGTGCAGGGAGAATGTTCTGTAGTTTAAGCATGATGTGCCAGCTTTGGACTGATGATTACCATCCAGTGCTAAATTTTCCTTAAATTCAATCCTTTTTTTAAAATAAGGGAATTGGTACAAATAAAAGCCTGGGAATACAAATACACTAGCACATGCTGCAATTTATTTTGTATAAATTGAAGAAGAGTAGGGAAATGAAAAAGCTGGGATAAATTTTTATAACAAAATTGAGGTTGATTAGAAAAATTAAAAGTCAAGTGACATTTTCTGTTATCCTTAGAAAGTACAAAGCCTCACATTAGTATGACTTTCTCTTGCCTTCATGACACAGACTTTCATTCCCTCTTTAATGGTCTAATGTTTGCACCCATTGCATGGACTGCTTCCTGAATCCGCATGTCATTGTCATGCATCTTAATAAGCACATCCTTCAAAGTAATGGTGGATGATTTGAGCCATATTTCATGAGCTTTTTTTCTTGAATGAAATTCTATGGACTTCCCATCCAAAAATCTTGTTGTACATATTGATCCAATTCAAGACTATGTGTTCAAATAGAATATTTACAAGGACTTTAGTCATACAAACACCTATTTTTGTCACACATAAGGCAAAGAGAAAGCAAAATGGATATTGTAACTGAGATAGAAATAACAACTGCTCCTCCTCCCATGAAATACAAAGTATTATTTCAAATACTCTTACTCATGAAATAATGTCCTGTTTCTTTGTGGAAAACCTGGTAGTTAAGTGAGTTTTTTTTTTAATGCTGTTGATTTGAGACAATCTTGAATCTCTTTGTTGATTCATTGGAGAATGATCTAATAAAATAAAAATTTGTCTATAAAAATAAACATATACCCATATTGCAACCATTGACATCAAGATAGAATATAGTTTTTTGTTATTTTTTTTGGGGGGGGGGTTCCTTCAATGTTATATTTTGGAAAAGTTTGTACTAAAATCATGAGAAAAATGGCAACTACTCTATTCTATAGACAGGGAGCATGGAGTGAACCAGCAACAGAAAACACTTGTGAACTACTCTCGCACTACAATCTCAGTTTACCCATTTCTTCCTCCAATTAGTGCAGACAGAGTTGGTGCTTCTGTGGTTTCCTCTTCCTCCAGTCGGTGCAGGTAGGGCCTGTGGCTCTGAGGGTCACTGAGGCTTCCAGGGATGGCTGAGGGGGGATGCTGCTGCTGGGTCGCTGGGAGCTCTTCCCCCAATTGGTGCAGATGGGGCCTGTGGCTACCCCAGTTATCAGTCTTTTGTCAATCTGGGACTCTTCAGCCAATCGGGAACAGGTGGGTCACCGATGCTGCAAGGATGGTTGACAGAGCATGTTGCTGCTGCCGGGTTGCTGGAACTCGTGAACTACTCTCTAAACTCAAGTATTATTCATTAATATGCACTCTCTCATATTCTACTCTTAATATTAAGATACTTAGTATAGTTTAGACTTTTCTTAATGGCACAATTTCAGCCTTTTAATCATCTAAGTTATCTTATGCAGATTATGTCACTCTTTCTAGAGAGCAATTTATTCTATCCTCAGTTAAAAATATTTTTTCTACACTTAGTGTTTTCATTATTTTGATCCTTTATGGTCTGTTTCTATTTAATGATTTTTGTTTCATTTTTATGAATGACTGTCAACTTTTTAACACATTTGATGAATAACAATCAAAATCTCAATGTTACTAAGAGATTTTCTTACTAAGAAAAGAGGCCACAATTAGCATACAAATGACAATAATTTCTATTTGATGTAAACGCATTTTAATATTTGCTTCTAAAAAAACTGTTTTCTACATGTTTCCTAAACTAGCCACATAATAAGACACATGGGCTGAGCCAAAATATACAGATTTTGATGCAGGTGATGGTGGCACATATCTTTAATCCCAGCACTCAGGAGGCAGAGGCAGGAAGATCTCTGTGAGTTCAAGTCCAGCTTGGATTATAAATGAGTTGCCAGACAGCCAGGGCTACACAGAGAAACCCTGCATTGAAATACCAAAAACAAATTAAAAAGATTTTTGAAATGAAAATGATGATTATTATGCTCATATTTATTATGGTGATAATATACAGACTAATATTTGGTGTTCAATGTATAATAACGGTATATGAGATACAAGTAGGTGCAAATCTTTTTCTACTTTTATTAGTTCTTTGACTTTAGTCAAATTAATATCACTGAGTAAATTTTTTTCTTATTTTCAAGCATAAATAAGATGGCCCATCTCACAGAAATTTCAATATATTATATCAGAAAACAAATAACATGCTTAATATAAATTGTGCATTCAACAAACAATATTTCACTCTTCTACATGTAAAAGAACTTGCAACATACTAATCAGATATCAGTATCATTTAACTAGCATTTTCCACATTGCAAGAAGTTGATATGTGTGTTGACTATATGAATCAAACTATCAACATTTTCTAGCTGAGTCTGGATAAAGAAAAATTGTTGGATTTTGTTGAGTCCCACTGATAAACTCACATCAGTTTCTCACACTTAGCATTTAGATTTTTTTCACAATTGAAAAAATTATCAAAAATTAGATTTGTGATTTAAATTATTCTAGTATCTATCTAACTTGCTATAATCACTTTTATAAAAGGCTATGCAAATGACTTCAAAATTGTTAATGAATGATATATAAACAAATTTATATTATCTTATGTAAGGGCTATATTAATATAGAAAACTTGTATTTTGAGAGGACTGCAATCATTTACTTGTATAATATTGTCTTCAAATATTATATTTATAGCAAGTTAATGGCCAAGACTCATTAGAAAGGTGGTCATGGACAAAATTGACTGGTGGGGTTAAGTAGACTGCTATGTCCAGGAGAAACACTATACCTTTGAATGGCCACTTTTAGAATATGGACGTGATTGTGGTGGTATTTTATTTGTGCTGAAATGTAGTGATATTTTATTTGTATGTTAATAATTAAAGTTTGCCTGGAGATCAGAGGAAATAGCAAGCCATTTTTAAGTAAACACAAAAGTCAGGCAATGGTAGCACACTCCCTTAATCCAATCACTTGGCAGGCAGGGTCTCCTTGTTTTCAAGGCCATACTAGGGAACAGAGCCAAGCATGGTGACACATGCCTTTAATCCCAGTACCAACCACAGAGACCTGGAGGTCTGTATAGACAGGCAGTGACAAGGAAGTGAGGTAACTGGGCTAAGATAGTCAATGAGAGGGCAGAACAGCAAGACAATAAAAGCCTGAGTAGACAGGTAGTTGTGGCATTTTAGAAGCTGCAGAGCTGGTAAGGTAAGGTTGGTTGGTGGCTCTCACTATTTCCCTGATCACTAAAGCTTTCACCCCTATATTTGGCTCCATGTTTTTTAATTAATAAGACTGCTTAGAAATTCAGCTACAAATTGACCTAATTCCCTGTTAACTAATGAGTGGATAAGAAAATGTAGCACATGCATTTAATGGAATGTTACTTGAACATGCAAAATGAATACAGTCATTTGTGACAACATGATGAAACTCAGAATCATTATGCTAAGGGAAATAAGCCAGGTGTAAAATGGCAAAGGCTATATGATCACACTTATATCCTGTGTTAAATCTCCACATGATATTTGATGCTCTGAACTTTTTAAAAATATAATCCTCAGAGCTGGAGAAATGGTTCAGTGGCTAAGACGGTAAACTATTATTGCAGAGGACCTGAGTTTGATTTCTAGCATCCCTGTTAGCAATGAAAGTATATCTTGAAACTCAAGTTCCAGGGTTGATTCATGCCTCTGCCTTTTGTGGGCACGGAACTCATGTTCCAATAGACAAATACACACACAGATACACACACACACTCACACACATACACACACAATTTAAAACTAAAAACACATTTTAAATAGAATATATATATATATATATATATATATATATATATATATATATATATAGTCATTGCACTTCGTTATTGCAGCCACTTTGCTTGTGCATGCAACAACAACAACAATAATAATAATAATAGATATATCTGTGGTTTTTAATTTCACTGTCCTTATCTATCCTCTGTACTTTCTATTATTTTTGTTAGCTAGTTCTGATTTCTGGTATTTGTTAGCTATTTCCTGTGAGTGCATGGTGGCCCCTTATAGTCTGTTCCAATTAATAACAAGATTACTAGAAATCTGACTGGATGTTCTTTATTCATGGGTAAAGAATGCTGACTATTGATTTCACTTTAAGATCTCATTATACTTTTCATTTTTTAGACAAATTCTGATGTCAGTAACATGTACTTAATTGGTCTGGTTAGTATAAAACCTGCCTGTCCCTGATGTTGCCTGTTATTTCTTTTTTTATTTTTTAATTTTTTATTTTTATTTTGCAATACAATTCAGTTCTACATATCAGCCATGGATTCCCTTGTTCTCCCCCCACCGGCCCCCCTCACCTTCCCCCCAGCCCACCCCCCATTCCCACCTCCTCCAGGGCAAAGCCTCTCCCGCGGACTGAGATCAACCTGGTAGACTCAGTCCAGGTAGGTCCAGTCCCCTCCTCCCAGGCCGAGCCAAGCGATCCTGCATAGGCCCCAGGTTTCAAACAGCCAACTCATGCAATGAGCACAGGACCCGGTCCCACTGCCTGGATGCCTCCCAAACAGATCAAGGCAATCAATTGTCTCACCCATTCAGAGGGCCTGATCCAGTTGGTGACCCCTCAGTCATTGGTTCATAGTTCATGTGTTTCCATTCGTTTGGCTATTTGTCCCTGTGCATTTTCCAATCTTGGTCTCAACAATTCTTGCTCTTACAAACCCTCCTCTTTCTCGCCAATTGGACTCCTGGAGCTCCACCTGGGGCCTGGTCATGGATCTCTGCATCCGGTTCCCTCAGTCATTGGATAAGGTTTCTAGCACGACAATTAGGGTGTTTGGCCATCCCATCACCAGAGTAGGTCAGTTCGGGCTTTCTCTTGACCATTGCCAGCAGTCTATTATAGAGGTATCTTTGTGGATTTCTGGGGACCTCTCTGGCACTTTGCTTCTTCCTATTCTCATGTGGTCTTCATTTATCATGGTCTCTTATTCCTTGTTCTCCCTCTCTGTTCTTGATCCAGTTGGGATCTCCCACTCCCCTAAGCTCTCTTTCCCTCGAACCTTGCCCTTCATTTCCCCCACTCATGTCCAGGTTGCTCATGTAGATCTCATCCATTTCTCTGTCATTGGGCAATCCCTGTGTCTTTCTTGGAGTCCTGTTTTCTAGGTAGCCTCCCTGGAGTTGTGAGTAGCGGTCTAGTAATCTTTGTTTTCCATCTAGTATTCTCCTATGAGTGAGCACATACCATGTTTGTCTTTCTGAGTCTGGGTTACCTCACTCAGGATGATTTGAGAAAACGAGTCTTAAGGAGCAACACCTTTGCCTGGAAATGGAAGCAAAGTTGAGTCATAGTTCATTTTATCGTCATCTCTAACATCTTTTGAGTACATCTTGGGTATGCATTAGTCTTGATATCTCAACTCCAAAGTGACTCTGTGTCCCCCGGCTTTCTGGGTGCATGTTTCTCTGTGCCCCTCCTGACATACCACAATAGGAGAGACAGGACTGTTATTGGAACCAGAGAGCCAAGTGTGCACACCTTGATTCTCAAACTCTTTCAGCTGTGCCTGAGGTGAGCTATGTGGGATTTACATTCTTTAAATGCAAGAATGCTCTGCCTTTGACTCTAGGATCTACTCATGAATTCATTTGTTCTAGGCAAAAAGTATTTAATGTCTCAACTTTGATATTATTTGAGCTTCTGTTTAATGTGTGTTCATAGCCACCTGTTAATAATCAAATCTGATCATAAGACAGTCAATTCAGGTTCTAGTTTTTTGGAGGAAAATACTCTTGAGGTAATATAAGAGGATAATTGTATTTAAACAGAAGGGATTTACTGGGAGACAAAGCCTGAGTCTGTCTTTAACTGCTTAAAAAGAATCTCCTCCCTGGTGATGTGAGTAGCAGTCCAGTCATCCTTGTTTCACATCTAGTATCCTCCTATGAGTGAGTACATACCATGTTTGTCTTTCTGAGGCTGGGTTACCTCACTCAGGATGATGTTTTCTAGATCCATCCATTTGTCTGCAAACCTCATGATGTCATTGTTTTTCTCTGCTGAGTAGTATTCCATTGTGTATATGTACCACATTTTGTTTATCCATTCTTCAGTTGAAGGGCATCTAGGTTGTTTCCATGTTCTGGCTATTACAAACAATGCTGATATGAACATAGCTAAACAAGTGCTCTTGTGGTGTGGTTGAGCATTCCTTGGGTATATGCCCAAGAGTGGTATAGCTGGATCTTGGGGGAGATAGATTCCCAATTTTTCTAAGAAAGCACCATATTGATTTCCAAAGTGGTTGTACAAGCTTGCATTCCCACCAGCAGTGGAGGAGAGTTCCCCTAGCTCCACATCCTCTCCAGCATAAGGTGTCTTCAGTGTTTTTGATCTTAGCCATTCTGACAGGCGTAAGGTGGTATCTCAGAGTTGTTTTGATTTGCATTTCCCTGATGATTAGGGATGTTGAGCAATTCCTTAAATGTCTTTCAGCCATTTGAGTTTCCTCTGTTGAGAATTCTCTGTTTAGTTCTATAGCCCATTTCTTAATTGGACTGTTGGGCATTTTGATGACTAATTTCTTGAGTTCCTTATATATTCTGGATATCAGTCCTCTGTCAGATGTGGGGTTGGTGAAGATCTTTTCTCATTCTGTAGGCTGTCTCTTTGCCTTGTTGACTATATCCTTTGCTCTACAAAAGCTTCTCAGTTTCAAGAGGTCCCATTGATTGATTGTTTCTCTCAGTGTCTGTGCTACTGGTGTTCTATTTAGGAAGTGATCTCCTATGCCAATGTGTTCAAGACTACTTCCTACTTTCTCTTCTAGCAGGTTCAGAGTAGCTGGATTTATGTTGAGGTCCTTGATCCACTTGGACTTAAGTTTTGTGCATGGTGATAGATATGGATCTATTTGCAGCCTTGTACATGTTGATATCCAGTTATGCCAGCACAATTTGTTGAAGATGCTTTCTTTTTTCCATTGTGCACTTTTGGCTTCTTTGTCAAAAATTATATGTTCATAGGTGTACGGATTAATATTAGGGTCTTCAATTTGATTCCATGGGTCCACATGTCAGTTTTTATGCCAGTACCAAGCTGTTTTTATTACTGTAGCTCTATAGTAGACCTTGAAGTCAGGGATTGTGTGATGCCTCCAGAGGTTGTGTTATTGTACAGGATTCTTTTGGCTATCCAGGTTTTTTGTTTTTCCATATGAAGTTGAGTATTATTCTTTCCAGGTCTATGAAGAATTGTGTTGGTATTTTGATGGGGATTGCATTGAATCTGTAGATTGCTTTTGGTAAGATTGCCATTTTTACTATGCTAGTCCTGCCTATCCATGAGCATGGGAGATCTTTCCATTTTCTGACATCTTCTTCAATTTCTTTTTTCAGGGACTTAAAGTTCTTGTCATATAGGTCCTTCACTTGCTTGGTTAGTGTTACCCCAAGGTATTTTATGTCATTTGTGGCTATAGTAAAGGGTGATGTATCTCTGATTTCCTTCTCAGCTTTTTTGTCCATTGTATATAGGAGGGCTACTGATTTTTTTGAATTGATCTTGTATCCTGCTATGTTGCTGAAGGTGTTTATAAGCTGTATCAGTTCAATGGTGGAATCTTTGGGGTCGCTCAAGTATACTATCATGTCATCTGCAAATAGGGAAAGCTTGACTTCTTCCTTTCCAATTTGTATCCCATTAATCTCCTTATGTTGTCTTATTACTCTGGCTAGAACTTCAAGTACTATATTGAATAAGTATGGGGAGATTGGACAGCCTTGTCTTGTTCCTGATTTTAGTGGAATTGCTTTGAGTTTCTCTCCATTTAATTTGATGTTGGCTGTTGGCTTGCTGTAAATTGCCTTTATTATGTTTAGGTACAAATAAAAGCCTGGGAATACAATATGTTCCCTGTATTCCTGATAGCTCCAAGACCTTTATCATGAAGGGGTGTTGGATTTTGTCAAATGCCTTTTCTGCATCTAGTGAGATGATCATGTGGTTTTTTTCTTTGAGTTTGTTTATATGGTGTATTACATTGATGGACTTTCGTATGTTGAACCACTCTTGCATCCCTGGAATGAAGCCTACTTGATCATGGTGGATAATTGTTTTGATGTGTTCTTGGAGTCTGTTTGCCAGTATTTTATTGAGTATTTTTGCATCAATGTTCATGAGGGAGATCGGTCTGTAGTTCTCTTTCTTTGTTGTATCCTTGTTTGGTTTAGGAACCAGGGTAATTGTAGCCTCATAGAAGGAGTTTGGTAATGTTCCTTCTGTTTCTCTCACTTTGGTAATTTCCTGGCGTCTATTTTTCCTGGGAGACTTTGTTTCTTCTTGTTCTAGAGCTTTCAGGTGCGCTGTTAAGTCACTAGTGTGAGATTTCTACAACCTATTTATGTGGGCAATTAGTGCTATGAATTTCCCTCTTAGTACTGCTTTCATAGTGTCCCATAGGTTTGGATATGTGGTGTCTTCATTTTCATTGATCTCTAGTAAGACTTTAATTTCTTTCTTTATTTCTTCCTTAACCCATTGGTGATTCAGTTGAGTATTATTCATTTTCCATGAGATTGTAGGTTTTCTGTAGTTTTTGTTGTTGTTGAAATCCAACTTTAGACCATGGTGGTCTGATAGAACACAGGAGGTTATTCCAATTGTTTTGTATCTGCTGAGATTTGTTTTGTGGCCAAGTATGTGGTCGATTTTAGAGAAGGTTCCATGGGGTGCTGAGAAGAAGGTATATTCTTTTTTGTTAGGATGGAATGTTCTATAGATATCGATTAAGTCCATTTGAGTCATGACATCAGTTATGTCCTTTATTTCTCTGTTAAGTTTCGATTTGGGAGATCTGTCCAGTGGTGAAAGTGGGGTGTTGAGGTCTCCCACTATTAATGTGTGGGGTTTTATATGTGATTAAAGCTTTAGTAATGTTTCTTTTACATATGTGGGTGCCCTTGTGTTTGGGGCATAAATGTTCAGAATTGAGACTTCATGTTGGTGGATCTTTCCTGTGATGAGTATGTAATGCCCTTCTTGATCTCTTTTGATTGATTTTAGTTTGAAGTCTATTTTGCTGGATATCAGGATGGCTACACCTGCTTGTTTCTTAAGACCGTTTGATTGTAAAGTCTTTTCCCAGCCTTTTATTTTTAGGTAGTGTCTATCTTTGTATTTGAGATGTGTTTCTTGTATGCAGCAGAAAGATGGGTCCTGCTTTTGTATCCATTCTGTAAGCCTATATCTTTTTATAGGTGAATTAAGTCCATTAATATTGAGGGATATTAATGACCAGTGACTGTTCATTCCTGTTATTTTTTGGTGGTGATGTGTGGGTACTTCTCTTCGTTGGGGTTTACTGCTGTGGCTTTATCTATTGCCTGTGTTTTCAAGGGTGTATCTGACTTCCTTAGGTTGGAATTTTCCTTCTAGTGCTTTCTGTAGGGCTGGGTTTGTGGTTAAATCTGGCTTTGTCATGGAATGTCTTGTTCTCTCCATCTATGATGATTGAAAGTTTTGCTGGGTATATTAGTCTAGGCTGGCATCCACGGTCTCTTAGTGTCTGCATTACATCTGTCCAGGTCCTTCTGGCTTTCAAAGTCTCCATTGAGAAATCGGGTGTTATTCTGATGGGTTTGCCTTTATAAGTCACTTGGCCTTTTTCCTTTGCTGCTCTTAATATTCTTTCTTTATTCTGTACATTTAGTTGTTTAATTATTATGTGGGGAGGGGACTTTTTTGGGGGGTCTAGTCTGTTTGGTATTTTATAGGCTTCTTGTATCTTCATAGGCATTTCCTCTTTAAATTGGGAAAGTTTTCTTCTATGATTTTGTTGAATATATTTTCTGTGCCCGTGAGTTGGTATTCTTCTCCTTCTTCTACCCCTATTATTCGTAGGTATGGTCTTTTCATGGTGTCCCAAATTTCTTGGACATTTTGGTTCATGACTTTGTTGGCTTTAGTGTTTTCTTTGACTGATGAAACTATTTCTTCTACTGTATCTTCAAAGCCAGAGATCCTCTCTTCCATCTCTTGCATTTTGTTGATTATACTTGCATCTGAAGTTCCCGATCATTTACTCAGATTTTCTATTTCCAGCATTCCCTCTGTTTGTGTCTTCTTCATTTTTTCTATTTCCCTTTTCAGGTCTTGGACTGTTTCCTTCATTTGTTTCATTGATTTTTTTTTTTTAATTTTCTTTCAGTACTTTATTGTTTTCTTCCAGGACTTTATTGATTTCTTCTAATTTGTTTGCCCTTTTCTCTAGTTGTTTACAGCGTTCTTCACATTTTTTTTTTGTCTTTTCCTCTACACAAGCCTCTAGCTTCTTCATGATGTCATTCATAAGGCTGTTTTCTTCTGCTTCTTCCAATTTCTGATGTTCAGGTCTAGGTGTTGGAGGAAAGCTAGGTCCTGGTGATGCTGTATTGCTATTCATTTTGTTGTATGTGTTTCTGCCTTGACGTCTACCCATTTCCTTGTGGTTCGTTCTTGGCCTTATCTGCACACTTGGTTCAGACAGAGCTGACAGATTCTGGAACTCTCTCTCTCTTGTCCAAATGGGAGCTCTCTTGTCCAAATGGGAAGTCCAGGGCAGAATGAGAGCTCTTGTCAGAAGGGAAGTCTGGGGCAGGATGGGAGCTCTTGTCCATAAGGGAAGTCAGGGGCAGGATGGGAGCTCTTGTCCAGAAGGGAAGTCGGGGCAGTATGGGAGCTCTTCTCTCTCTCTCTCCTCCAGAGGGGAAGTCCAGGGCAAGATGGGAGCTGGGGGCCGGCCTCTACATCTCAGGAAGAGGTTGGGGGCTGGGGCAGATGGGCGTGGGGGCAGGGCATGGAGATTGCAGGGTCTGCAGGGGGTCTTGGAGAGGGGGATCCTTCCTTGTTGGGCTAGAAGGGAATCTGCCCAGTGGCCAGAACCTGGGGCCAAGTTGGGTAGGTCTTCCCCAGAGTGGATGGTGCCCAGGGATGGGGTCTGGGCCCAGCTAGGGCACTCACCTGTGCTCCAGAAGGGAAGTCCAAGGCAAGACGCCTGTTAATTCTTCTTCTTTTTTTTTTTTTTTTTTTTTTTGGTTTTTCGAGTTTTTCGAGACAGGGTTTCTCTGTGTAGCTTTGTGCCTTTCCTGGATCTCGTGCTGTAGACCAGGCTGGCCTTGAACTCACAGAGATCCGCCTGCCTCTGCCTCCCGAGTGCTGGGATTAAAGGCGTGCGCCACCACCGCCTGGCGCCTGTTATTTCTTAACCCAGTGAACCTCTTTTACTTCTGAGACTAAATTTCTAGACTACAGTGCACATGACAGAGGTAAACAGAACTATCTGTATCATAAATGCTTTGTTTTCCAGCTAATTCTCTTGTGCTTTTAAGCTGATTTTTAAGATCTACTTTAGAGTTACTTAGAAATACAAGTGGGTGAAAATACAATGGACTCTAAAGTATATCAGGTATTTTCCTTTCCCTGATGAAAGTTTAAGATTTTCTTATATGTTATGTTTTTACCAAAATTTCATATTAGATTTTTCTGCATTAAACCATTTACCTATCTGCTTTTAGTCATTAAAAATTTGCTGTTCTTTTCTTGCTTTTACCTTGTTGGTCTTTTAAAATGTATAAAATTGTTGCTGTTATAGCAGTGGATGAGGAAAAAGTGAAAATAAGTGGCAAAGTTCTACTTTACTGCCTTTAACTGAAGGCTCTGTAACTAATCTCTGTACTCATGAAACGTTAAAGAGCTACAGGCAAGAAGGATCAGTCTTTGTATTGCCTTTGCTGTTATTGCTGCTCTCATTCTCATTGTAATAGGACATTTCCTAGGATTATTCAATATGGGAGAAGAGAACCTTAATTCATACCAGTGGGTGTGAGATAGTTTGAGGAAGTTTCTATATTTTTCAAGCTTATTGAACTGCTGGTCAATACATGGTTAATAAGCATCCCTTGATTATGTTTATTTCTTTTACACCTGGACTTTCTATTATAAAACCAATCATCCAACAATTCAACTGATCCTTCTTACTTACATGGATGGAACTTAGTGGCTTTTAGCTACCCAAAGCTTCTTTGTTAATGAATTATTTTTGCTTTACAAAACAGAGTAGCTGCAGCCAGTCAGCATCATTCTGGCTTCTAAATGGACTTATGTGACATATTATTTCAGTAGAAAAACAATTTGAGAAAGGGTTTCTGGTTCCCGGAAATACTTGATCTTTGTGAATGGTCTCCTTCGGCCCCTTCATTTCTTGAATAAGTATGGAGAGATTATGCTTTACAAAGACATTATATCCTATGGTTCATTGAAAGATCCACATTTAAGCAGAAAGAATAAAAGAATAAAGAAAGAGGGGAGAACAGGTGGGAGTGTTGTAGGAGAAAGGACAGGAGGCAAGGAGGGTAGGAAGTAAGGAGGGTGTAATGATGGAGGAGAGGAAGCAGTGGGGAAAGGAAGAACGGAGGGAGGAGTGATATTGGCTGGCTTTCAGGCTCAAGCTATGTGAGTTTTATTATTTTATGGCTTATTTCCTCTTAATTCATGCTCTACACATCTATCTTGTTTGCCAGCATCTTAAGAATGGTTTCACAAATCTATCAAAGTTTACAGTAATTTTGAAAGGTAACGTTTCCAAGAAGATTTAAAATTACTGGTAGTAAAACAATAACCACAACCCAGACCAGCCCCTCTGGAGAAGGCTGAGGTTTGCTTTTCCTGAAATATCAATTTTAGATAACATTGAGGCAACTTCTTGAGTGCCAGTGAATTAAGGACAAAGATTTTACCACCTCGTGAATCTCAGGGTCTGTGATCTTAATCTCGTGCACAGATTCATGTATCTATTTCAGAGAAGTATTTCTGGTTGTTCTTTTTTTCCTAAACACATAACACATAAGACACACGTAACATATAACATGCATATAACATATAAAACATGGTTGCAGTAATTTTGTTGTTGTCATTTTTAACTAAACAATTGTTAAAATGGAGCTAGTTAAAATTATATCTTATAATTTGAAATACTGTTGACAACTTTAAGTGTTGGGGGCAAAGCTCAAACAGCCTCTATAAGTCCTTTCCATTTTCAGTACAACTAGTTTATTCTTTCATTTCCCATGTAGTGTGGGTGGGCCATACCCTGGCTTAAGTTAAAAGGCTAGCAAGCCTTAAACAGATGGTCATTATTTATCAATTTCTACTGATGGAGAAGAAACAAAACAGTGTTGATTTGAGGGCTTAGCTCACATGTGCCAGTTCCCCACATATATGTTCTCATTTGAATTAAAGTATTTGTTCGTTAGCTCAAGTAACTGGAGACTTTTTCCCCCACAGTACTATACAGTAAATGAAGAACAAATTTGAGAGCAACTTAGTAGGCATTCATTTAATGGCTGAAGAACTCTATCGAATCTTAAAAGAGAAACAGCAAGCATCCTTGCTACACATCCTCTCAGCTGCATAAAACATGAGAATGGTCAATTAGGAATTAGTTACAGGCACCCTCTGATGGGTTGACTTTGTCCTGAACTCTAGCTAACCTGCCTCTCTGGTGTGTGAAGTGTGTATGACTCTCCAATAAGGTGGGAGGGTGGCATCAAAATCATGAAATGTCTCTTGAGACAGCCCAACTGTCTCAGTCAGTTTTGCAGCGGAATTAATAACCAGGTGATCTAACCTTTTATTCCTTATAAAACTCATTTATGCATATGGAAATTGTCTATTGAAATAAAGTGCCTAACATGAGCTATTGTCAATTCCCTCTCCTAAACATTACTTTTCTGCAATAATTTCATGTGCAAAGTCACACAGGAGAATATTTGCTTCTAAACATGGAAGTAAACTCACATTGAACAAATGTTCTTCCTGCTCATCCCAGACTGACATTGTGAGTAGATTTCAGCTGCGTTAAGTGCCCGTGTCCAGGTTTCTTCTTCTTACACATATTTCAGCACAGGATGCTGGAACCATTAAATTTACATGAAGTACAAACTGAACTTTCTTGACTATTGGGTGTGAGGAGGTAGCTCAGCTGAGTATATGGAGGCATTTTCTCCAAATGTTCTCAGATCACCAGCTTCCTTATCTGGGTGAGATGCAGGAATAAGGATCTGAAAGCTTGGCTCCCACTACTTCAGAGAACACAATGAAAGGTAGCTGCCTTGGTTATTCAGGTCTCTTTCCATGCCATGGTAGTCCATTGAGGCCAGCTTCAGGATAAAACCTGAATCCAGGACTTAAAAATCAGTGAATATGGAACAGATTCACACAGATTCTCCCAGCAGTGTGCTATGAGGGCAGGTATGAACGTAGTTAACTTTCAAGGTCCTTGAGACAAAGTAGATAAGAAAAGATCAAATCCTCTGCTCTAAATACCGCCAAAAATTCTAAGTATATTCTCAATATTGGCATTTCCCAATTATTCACACTTATAAAAACACTTAACAGCATTGATCAGGGAGCATCCTTATCTTCGGGGTTTTAGTTAATTGGGCCATGCTAGCTAGCTGTGTTTGCTACAGACAAATGGATGGCACACAGTGCATCCATTTTCTTATGAAGTTTCAGACTGTCCAAAGAGGGGTTTTATTTGGTTCAGTGTTATAAAGACACATGCTTTTCTTTAACGGTATTAGGAATGGAAATCAAGACTGCAGTTTTGGAGGCCCCTCATTATTCCCCAGACATTCATTTTTCTATTGTATTGGATTTGTTTCAATGAACATGTCATATTTCTCATTAGGAAACATGATTTTCTCATTCATTTTGATCTCAGTTTAAATTCCCTTCCCCCTTTTCTCCTGTGCTCTTTGGAAGCTGTGTTTTTGTCTGTGGAGTACTAGGAAGTCATGTCCAAGTTTCCTTAATTAGACTCTATTTGTCACATGCCTTTGCACACACAGGAGGTAAATCTGGTCTACCTGTTGAACCATGTAGACCATGATGAAGCTTAAAAGAGAACCTTAGAAAAGATTCCATAGTGGATATGACTCATGACTTGTCAGGCAACTTTTAATTTTACATTGATACAATGTGCAAGAAGTGGGGAAATATTTATTTCTATTGCAGTGTGAAGAATAAAGTTTTACATGAGTTGAAATCTAACCATTCCTAAACCTATCTCCTGTGAACATTCTCAGTTGCTGGAATTAGCAAAACTGCCCAGTAATTCATTACTTCTAAACATAGTCATCAGCCCTTTACTAGAATTATGCCAGTTTGCATTCTGTATGTGCAAGCATGAACCAACACCCATACACCCATATTTCTTTCTTTTTTTGTTGTTTTGTTTTTGTTTTTGTTTTTCGAGACAGGGTTTCTCTGTGTAGCTTTGTGCCTTTCCTGGATCTTGCTCTGTAGCCCAGGCTGGCCTTGCACTCACAAAGATCTGCCTGCCTCTGCCTCCCGAGTGCTGGGATTAAAGGCATGTGCCACCACTGCCCGGCTATATTTCTTTATTTGAAGACAAATGCTGTATATAAAAATGTAGGCATAGAAAGTGAATATGATCTCCATGTGAACATATTCAAATACACCTTTACTTGCTTATCTGTCTTTCTAATCATTTGAATTTGATATTTACAATACTCTGTCATGTAAGCAAACCTTAAACCACTCTGATATAATTTCATGTATAAAGATGTACAAATAGACCCTGGATGATAGGCAAATTCCATGCAGGATATTCAAAGGAGCACCTGAAAGGTGGCAAAACTTCAGTTCAATAGAACTGGAACAAGTAAAAACCTGAACCAAAATACTAAAGTGACCCTTCAGTCCCAGAAAGAATTATCTGGATCATCTTCCACCTTGGCAGCAAACTAGACCAAGCTTGTAGAATGCTTCCCATTTCTGAGAAGCATCAGTACTGCTTTCTGCAAAGGTAAGAAAGTACAGGTATAGCTCTTTCTATTTATAAAATGCAAGAGCAATTCTCATCAGAGTGATACTACAAGAAGAAAAGTTTAATATTTGTAATGTTTATAGAGAGATTTATCACTGAGATGTGCCTCTCACATACATTATTTCCTGGTATAATCTAATATTTGTAGGATTCCTTCCTCATATTCAATACTCTTGAGAACTATAATAAATTATCCAGTTCATTAAAAAAGTAATAATATTTACTGAAAAATTCTAATAACCCTTTGATCCAATCTGTCCCCAGTTAAGGTAACATGTAATAATTACTTTTTTCTTTAAATTTTTTTGGTTAAATTCTTTTCTTAGTCCCAGTAATATTTCTGTCAATATAGTCTCTTATTTCAAATGGGTTACAAGATGCTGGCCAGGTTATTTGGGGCTCATAGTTTCCTGGTATCTTCTCAGTTTATTTATTTAATATTCAAATAATAACTAAATGTAATGTTATACAAACTAACCTATTCAGTTGAGTTTGAATGAATAAATGAAACATTAAACACAGACATCAGTGAGCCCCATATCTCAACTCTTGAATCATCTCATATCAATTCTAATATTCTTTCCATAGAAGATACTTGAAAATGAAGCCAGTGATACTTAAGCTTTAGGAACTTCACTTGCATGATTTCAAGTTTTTGAAAAGATATGTTCGCTAATAGATACGGTATATTTGAAAAATAAGATATTTTAATCACAATTGACTGAATCATTGTCCATCCCTATGCTGTTTATTTTTTCTTTTTCCTTTGTAGGTGCAGACCAAACCATAAGCTTTGAGGTTTTCAATCATCTGGCTTTGGTTGATACTTTATTTGGGTTTAGTTTAATATATCATTGTGGTTTGTAGTCTTGTCACTATGCTATCACTAGACATCTCACCACATCATAGTTCCCAGAAAAATATTCTATTATATGCTGTGGTAAGTCAATTGGCATCATGACAGGAAAGCATAGGATTCAACTAAATCCCCATTATTATACTCTACAGAGGACACTGGTGACCTAATAATGATGAGGGTCCAAGAAATTTTAAAACATGAAAATTTTACACACAGGCTTCCAAGTCTTATCACCCAAATCCATCCCATAACTCTTTGGGTATTGTGACTGTATTAGCTACATTTTTCAGTATTGTGATCAAATTCTAAGTGCAAACAACTTAAGGAACAATTTAGTTTGGCTCACTGTTTGAGGGTACAGTACACATCATTTGTGGCAAGACATGGCAATAGAGCATGATGTAGTAGCTGGTTATGTAGCATCTGCAGTCAAGAAGAGAGAGATGAATGCTGCTGTTCCATTCAGTTTTCTTCTTTCTATCCTGAATGGCACCTGAGCCCAAGGGGTAGTGGAGGTTACACTCAGAATGGATTTTCCTTTCTCTGTTAAACAGATTCATAATTGTATCACCTATCCAGTTAAGATTGACAATGAGCCGGGCGGTGGTGGCGCACGCCTTTAATCCCAGCACTCGGGAGGCAGAGCCAGGCGGATCTCTGTGAGTTCGAGGCCAGCCTGGATTACCAAGTGAGTTCCAGGAAAGGCGCAAAGCTACACAGAGAAACCCTGTCTCGAAAAACCAAAAAAAAAAAAAAAAAAAAAAAGATTGACAATGAAAATTAACCATCATGATTGTTTATCTGTCTTTATTTTCTCATTATTGTGTATGTGGGAGAGTTATAAGGCACAAGTGCCTTAGCTATTTGAGGGTACAGTTCATCATTGGCAGGAAGACATGGAAGACTAGTGGTAGATGCTTCTGTCTTCTACCACATAACTTTTGGGGATCCTTACTCAGGCCAGCAGCTTTGACAATCGGCACCTTTACCCATTTCTGCCTTTCTCTCATTCTCATACTCCAAATCACATACGTAGCAGAATTATACATGAAAAGTTACTTCATGTTTCTTAATTGTGCTTTCATATTTTCATTTATCTGTTTCTCTTTGCTAAGGTATATTTTCCTTCAGATCCAACTTCTAATGCCCTGGTTTAAACTGTCAGTTGTTAATTTTTTTCAGCTGTTAATTTTTTTAAAAAAAATATAACATGTTTACTAATTCTTTGAGAATTACATGTATACATACAGACATGAGAATCTTATATATACATGTGATGGCTACAATTTATTAAATGGGAGTAGATGATAAGTAAATAATATAATGAAAAAATCATATTTTAAGCTTTATTGAATAATAAATAGTGCTTTTTAAATTCTGAAATATTATTGAGAAGTACAATGTATTTTGATAATATTTGCCCCATTCCTCTATATTTTTTTCCAGATGCATTCCTCACTCACGACCTCCATCAATTTATGTTCTGGAAGGGGCTTGCCACACAAGCTTCTGTTTCAGTTTTCCATACCATCTTTACAGTGACTTCTTCCTTGTTTATTTGGAGTCCATGTTTTGCATGGAAACACTTTGTGAATACCTGCCATTTATTATATGTATGATCATTTCAGAATTTGAAGTTCTGAGATGATGTTTACCAGATCACTCTACAATGCAGCTTTTAGTTTGTATTAATGATCATTGATGAAGAACTGACCTTTGGCTATTTTAGAGAGCATGGCTTCCAAATTCTTAATGAGGAGAGGATTCTTTCAAGGATTACTGTTTCTTCCTACAATGCTCTCCACTAGGGAACTCACAAACTCTCTCCAAGGACTCTAGTTTTATGTGAAAGTAGCTGATCAGCATTTGTGTGAATCACTAAATGGACTTGTTGATTATATTCATGGGTGTGTTTTCAGCATTTGTGTGAATCACTAAATGGACTCATTGATTACATTAATGTGTATGTGTGTGTCTACGTATATCAATCATAATTAAAGAAGAAGAGACTATGAGTTTGAGAGGAGTTGGGGGAGAACATAAGAGAATTTGGAGAAGAAAAGGGCATGTAGAAATAATGTAAATACATATTCTTTTTGGAAAATAGATGGGGTGGGTGAAAAGGAAATACAGGGACAAAAGGTAAAATTATTAAGTCTAATTAGGGACTGGATAGATGGCTCAGAGATTAAGAGAACTGGCTGTTCTTCCAGAAGATCTTGGTTCTGTTTCCAGCACCCACATGGCAGGTTACAACCATCTGTAATTTCAGTTTAAGGAGATCCAATACCCTCTTCTGGCTTCTGCAGGAACCAGACACACATGTAGTACATAGACATATATGCAGGCAAAACACTCACACAGATAGATAAATAAATAATATTTAAAATGTCCAAAATGAAATAACATATAAACCAAATTAAATTAATGTATAGAAGGAAAATACAAATAATAATTATTTTAACACTTCTACAAATATAAGAAAGACAGATGGAAGATGTTCCAATGAGTAATGCGCTTGCTTTGTAAGCATAAGGACATAAGTTCTAATCCCTATTATCCATCCAAAAGTGAAGCATGGCACAGACATGAGTTAGCATCAGCTCTGTGTAGTGGAGTGTAGGATGATTAGTTAGATTTGTTATCCTCCCAGCCTAGTTGAAACAGTGCACTCTTGGTTCAATAAATAAGAGAATTTGTCCCAAAAATGTAAGGTAGAAAACAATGGGCACCTGGGTCTGTCCTGAATTCTTTATTCATATTCATGGGTGTTTACAAGTGAACCCAAATGTGCATATACATCTATACCACATACACACATAAATAATTTAACTCATCTATTAATAAAACACCCAAAACATGTGAAAATAAAAGTACTTCTAAAAGTACAGTAAAAATATGAAAGAATCACAATGAGTTAAAGAAAGAATAAAAAAGAATTTTGAAATGGTAAAGTTTTTGAGAATCTTTTTTCTGGGTCCTAAGAAATTGAAGATTGCCAATTACATGTATGCACAGGAACTTGGTGTTGGGGGAAAATGTCTATAGAAATTGAGATCTCCCATACGCCATTGTGTATACAGTTGTTGACTCTGTATCGAGTGTCTAGTGACTGCTAGAGATGTCATCACATAAGCAGGTTTTCTTCTTCAAATGCAAGGGAATTCTACTGGCCACCCACTGATTTGCAGTTTGGGGGCCAGGCAGGTTCTCTCACATCGCAGAGACTCCTAAGATCATATTCCCTAAGGTGGCTAATTTTCTTGCTCTGAGGATTCTCTCAAGTGCATTGAGAAGATGAGATGCAGCAACAACAATCAGGTATGTCCATATGGAGGACCTGTCTTTGTCTTTGAAGACATCCTGAGTATTAATTACCCTGTGTTGTGTGACATTATACCTCAGTAGAAGTGAACAAATGCCTGCTCATCCCAATCATGAAACTAATGACAAAGTATATGTAGCACTAAAGTTCAATTTGATTAACCAATAAGCTTTATTGTGGTTACTTACAGAAATATGAGTGAGGGGATGCTTATAGTAACAAAAATGACTCAGAGACAGCTGCGTCATCAAAGCCTACTCCAGTCTGGGTGACTATTCCCAAAAGCTGGAAAACTCAAGCACACTACACAGACTGCAGGTAGCTCACCAGGTTGGAAGGTGTCATTTGTCTATGGCTGAATTGGTCTGAGCTCTTTCCAGGCAACTTGTCAGGTCTTTGCTTCTGCTAGGTGGTTCAGCTGGTCTGTGTTTCTTTCAGGTGCCTGGGATTTTCTGATACTGCTTTGTAGCTTAGCTTCTCTGAGAGTGATTTATATACTTGTGGTGGTTTGAGTAAGAATGACTACTGGTATTATATTTAGGAAGTGATCTCTTATGCCAATGCGTTCAAGACTACTTCCTTCTTTCTCTTCTAGCAGGTTCAGAGTAGCAGAGTAGCTGGATTTATGTTGAGGTCCTTGATCCACTTGGACTTAAGTTTTGTGCATGGTGATAGATATGGATCTATTTGCAGCCTTGTACATGTTGATATCCAGTTATGCCAGCACCATTTGTTGAAGATGCTTTCTTTTTTCCATTGTGCACTTTTGGCTTCTTTGTCAATGGCTGAGAGACAGCCCGAACTGACCTACACTGGTGATGGGATGGCCAAACACCCTAATTGTCGTGCTAGAAACCCCATCCAACTACTGAGGGATCTGGATGCAGAGATCCATGGTTAGGACCCGGGTGGAGCTCTGGGAGTCCAATTAGCGAGAAAGAGGAGGGTTTATATGAGCGAGAATTGTTGAGACCAAGGTTGGATAAAGCACAGGGACAAATAGCCAAACGAATGGAAACACATGAACTAGAAACCAATGGCTGAGGGGTCCCCAACTGGATCAGGCCCTCTGAATGGGTGAGACAGTTGATTGGCTTGATCTGTTTGGGAGGCATCCAGGCAGTGGGACCGGGTCCTGTGCTTATTGCATGAGTTGGCGGTTTGAAACCTGGGGCCTATGCAGGGTCGCTTGGCTCGGCCTGGGAGGAGGAGACTGGACCTGCCTGGATTGAGTCTACCAGATTGATCTCAGTCCTTGGGGGAGGCTTTGCCCTGGAGGAGGTGGGAATGGTGGGTGGGCTAGGGGAAAGTGAGGGGGGTGGGAGAGGGGAGAACAAGGGAACCCATGGCTGATATGTAGAACTGAATTGTACTGCAAAAAAAAAAAAAAAAAAAGAATGACCCTCCATAGGTTTATATATTTGAATACTTGGTCCCCTAGTTGTTGAAACTCTTTGGGAAGGATCAGAAAGTATGGCGTTGTTGGAGGGTATGTGTCCCTGGAGTTCTGCTTTGAGATTTCAAAAGATCATGCCATATCTAGTTAGTTCTCTGTCTACTCCTTGCAGTTAAGGATCTAATCTCTCAGCTGCTGCTCTACCACCATGTTTGGCTGAATGCTTCCATGCTCCATGCCATGATGGTCATGGACTCTAAACCTTTGGAACCATACCCTACAGCCCCCAATTAAAGCTTATTTTTGTAAGTTGTCTTGGTCCTGGTGTTTTGTTACAGAAATAGAAAAGTAACAAAGAAAATGCTCACAAGTAAGGAGGAGCCTAGTGAATCTTGTCAGTTATATGATCTTCCTTAACCTATTTTGAGTTGTTTACTTCAATTATGTGCTCTTCTGAATGATAGTGTCTTGCCTCGCCTAGAACATCCTGTTGTTTTACCTCTTCATAAACATCCTGTTCTAAAATATTCTGTTGTTTCACTTCCCTTTTACATCAAACTCCAGAGTTATTCCAAGTTGAAGAGAAAGTTCCTTGGCCAACATGATCAGGACTTTCTATTCCTCTAAACTTCTCAACATGAACATAGCTTCCTTCCTCTTGGCTTCCACCAGGTCCTCTGCCCCTTCCCCATTGCCTCCTTCAGCCTTCTCTTACTCTAGGGATCTGTCAGAATAAACTGAGGCTCCTAAACTCTGGCCATTCCCTTTTTCCATGCCTCAGAGATAACTCCGTTCTTTTTTTTTAAAAGAAAATTATCTTGCTTAATACATTTCTACTAATATACATCAATAGTCACAATATCCTTTAATATTTATTATAAGAAGTCAAAATAAGATATGCATCAATATCAAAATAAATGTCTTTGGAATAAAATCTGTATAAGTTTAAATACATATGTTTCAATTTCAGAATTATCATTTAATTATGAATCCTAACAATTTGAGAAACATCTCACTTTGAAATTTCTAAAAATGATTTAGAGGGAATTTCTGAAGTATAATTTGCATAATCCACCCTTTCTTGCATTATGGTGCATCAAGTTTTTTTTTCCTCCATCTATAACAATTTTCAATCTCAGTTTACATAATTTTGTAACATCATCACTTTTCTCTTTAAGTCATGGATTATCTTCAACATTTCTTTGCATCTTGTTTTGTTTTGTCTCATGGGAAACCATGTATTTGAGAATTTGAATCATTACCTTGTTCCAAAGTGACTCTTCTGAACATGATTTGAAATTCTCATATGAATGTGGAGGACAATTAAACACGTGTGTTCTGAACTTCACTATAAAGTAAGGCAATGTAGCCGGGCGGTGGTGGCACACGCCTTTAATCCCAGCACTCGGGAGGCAGAGCCAGGCGGATCTCTGTGAGTTCGAGGCCAGCCTGGGCTACCAAGTGAATTCCAGGAGAGGCGCAAAGCTACACAGAGAAACCCTGTCTCGAAAAACCAAAAAAAAAAAAAAAAAAAAAGTAAGGCAATGTAAACATGAACTCAAGAATATTGTATGCTTGATCTTCAGATTCCCTATAGATATGACACTACATGTAAATATTTTATGTAAATATATTCAGTTAATGCCTATATTAATTATAATTTATTACCCCAGATGAGAAATAATACAGGCAAATACTATGATTTATTCTGTAAACTAAAATCATATTGAGGAAATGCAGGCAAAGTGAGATAACTCGGTTCTTAACAATAGAAACTCATTCAAGATATTTCCCAGATGCTGGCTTCTAAGTCATAGAGTTACAGCATAGGATTTCTCACTGCTACTTACCTGTCCAAAAAAGGTATCTGTTTCATGAACATAAACAGCCAGGGTTGAGGCTCATCAGGGCCTTGTCCTGAGGATAGGGATTTTAATTTTGGTACTTGGCTTGGTTACATGACTGTAGCTGTGTTTGGCTTATTTTTTATTCCTATATCCCCACTCTTTTCTTCATTTTTTTTCAGATGTATTTTCATCTCCTTGTGGAATTTCAAAGCTCTTTTACTTTGCTCTTTAGAACAGGGTCTTTTCCACGTACCCTCCTCCCCTTATTCTGAATTTCTTCTTCACCAGTTCACATGGAGGCAACATGTAGCCCAATTTCTAACCTGCAAGTGTCTCTGTACCAAATTTTGTTGAAGAAAAAGTAAGGAATAATATTTGATTATGCTAACATTAAGGAAATTAAAAGAGAAGTAAACTTGAGTGAGTCTAAGAATAATCAAGCTAGAGAAGAAAACAGTCCATCTGATTTGTGGCCTTTGAAGTAAAGGTAACTAGGGAATAAAAGAAAGATCTAGTTCTGCGGCCAAAGCTGCCAAAACTCTTAAAAGAATTTAGTAAGCAAGACTAGAATTGTTTTTTTTTTCCTGTTGGTGAAGTGTCTTGGTTCATCAAATTGACATATGTAAGATGAGATAAACAGAAGAGCTCTTTCCTGGAAAATTGAAGAGAAAAGAAGGTGCATAAAGGTAATTGTAGAGGTACAGTCACAGGAATGGAATACCAGTGGAACCACCTTCAAATACAGTTTTATGAACTATACATAGTCCAATAGAAGTTGTGCCTGTATATGCTGCTTATGTCTTACTGTTATCAGGATTGCTGTCAAAAGCAATGGAATTCATCAGTAGCCTTGGCTCCTCTGTCTTTTGTGCCCAAAGAATTTGCAAAAAAAAATGTGTAGGATTTCACAATGGATTGGTGGGGTAAGCAAAAAAGACACCAGAGGTCAGAAATAATGACCCATTGTGTGCCTACAAGAAAAGTCAGAAAAAATGTTCCAAACAATAGAACTAGAAAACTTAATGCATCAAAGTTGTGTAGTTTTGACATCCAAATAAGTTGCAAGATTATCATATACCAATCTAATTTTATTATAGTGATGTCCTGAGTCTAAACATTAAGAGACAGTTGTATTGATGTTGTTCAGGCTAACCAAATGCTGATCACCAGAATGATGGACACAATGTTCACATAAAGTGAGGTTATAGGCATTAGTTTTTCTGCTGAAGTTTCGTTAATGTTCTTTTGTGAATCATTTCAAGATCAATTCATAAAAATTACCACACCATATTTGTAATTTCATGAAATTGGAAAACCTCAAAAATATGTCCTGTCAAAAACCTCAGTTCTTAAGTGGGAATTCAAACATTCTAATTTCTCATCCTTCTGTCATTCACCAACATCTTCAGATGCTGTGGACATCATTGTGTATAAATAAAACACTGATTGGCCAGTTGCCAGGCAGGAAGTATAGATGGGACAAGGAGAGAAGAGAAGTCTGGGAAGTGGAAGGCTGAGTGGGAGAGTCATTGCCAGCCACCGCCATGACAAGCAGCATGTGAAGATGCCGGTAAGCCACGAGCCACGTGGCAAGGTATAGATTTATGGAAATGGATTAATTTAAGCTATAAGAACAGTTAGCAAGAAGCCTGCCATGGCCATACAGTTTGTAAGCAATATAAATCTCTGTCTTTACTTGGTTTGATCTGAGCGGCTATGGGACTGGTGGGTGACAGATTATTCCTGACTATGGGCCAGGCAGGAAAACTCTAGCTACATTCAGAGGTCATTTATGTTAATGGCACAGCCTAATTCTTCTCTCCTAAACACCATAACAGCATGACATTCCTTGACCATCATGAATGAACATTAACTCTAACAGTACCTTTCCTGTTACTTGGTCTCTTTAAGAGGTGTTCAGTCTGTCTGATTCCTGCTTCCTCTCTCTGTGCTTCCAACATGGCATCCACAGCAATTCTTCAGAGCAGTTTGTGTGAATAGGCAGCCATGGGCAGAGCTGATTTGAAGTCTAGAGGAATGCCTGCTTATGGTGCATTGGAGGGCTCAGCTTATTGTGTGTGGTGCTTCACCTAAACAGAAAGTCCTGGATGGTATAAAAAAGCCAGCTGAGTAAGCCATATCAAGAAAGTCAGTAAGTAGCACTTCCCCAGTTTCATTTTTAGTTTCTGCCTTTGGATTTCTGCCTGGAGTTCCTGCCCTGACTTCATATCATGCTGAACTACAGCTGTAAGCTGAAATACTGTCCTACCAAACATCTGATATTGGTCATGTTGTTATATCACAGCACAGAGACCTAACTAACCTGGAAAGAGAATGTGGATGTTTCAAAGATACTGAACTTTTTGTTTTGTAAAACACCAAATCTATATTTACATCCACACATAATAACATAACTTTAAGCTGAAATATATCATAAATAAAGCATGTCTGTACTTGCACAATTTAAGTATCAACAATGAAATAAATATATACACAACAGGGGGCAAAATTAAACCTGTATTTAAAAAAAAAAACACCAAATCTTTTAGAAGACTTTGAACTTTTAAAAGATGTGAGTTTTTAAAATTTGAAATGTTTTATGTTATGGTATTGATATTAACCTGACTGCTTTGGGACAAATGAGAAAGGAAAAGTAGTAGTTGAACATCAATGTGTTCATGTGTCAAATTAACAAGGCCTGGATTATGCTGGCTACTTTGTCAACTTGACAAAGGCTAGTAGTTATCTTGAGAGGGAGGATCCACAATTGAGAAAACATTCCTATGAGAGCCAGCCATAGGCAAGCCTGTGGGAAATTTTCAAGTGGAAGGGGCATGACTCACTGTGGGTGTTGCTGACTCTAAGCAAACAGTCCTGCATGGTATAAGAAAGAAAGCTGAGCAAGCCAAAGCAAGCGAGCCAGTAAGATGCTCTCCTCTATGGTTTTTCATTTATTCTTGCCTTCAGTTCCTGTCCTGACTGCCCTTCATGCTGAACTACAATTGTAAGATGAAATAAGCCCTTTCTTTCCCAGTTTGCTTTTGGTCATGGTGTTTATTATAACATAGAAAACTAAGATATCCATCAAGTAAAGAGTCCTAGAACAAGGAGTTTGCAGTCCACCACACAGAAGGTGGTTGTGCCAAAGACAGCACGTAAACACACATAGCACACAAAGCCAGAGACCATTTATTACTCATGAGGCACAGGAGTGTCTAGAAACAGATCACCTGCCCATGGACAGCCTGAGTTTATACACTCTTCAATAGGGGTTGGAGCAAAGCTTGGCTCTGTTTCTCATTCTTGTATTGGATTGATCTGGCTACATATAACCAGTTGGATCTTTTTAAAAATATGTTTTTAATTGAAATGGAATTACATCACTTTCCCCCACCATTTCTTCTCCCCAGCCCCTTTCAGGTCTTTTCCTTTCTTGCTCACCAAGAAGGCTTTAGAGTAAGAACAAGCTTGGTACAAAAAGAAACTCAATAGCTGTATTGTGAATGCATGAATGAATGAATGAATGAATAAACAATTTTTTTTTTGATGAGAAGACCAAATTTGAGAAAGGCCAAGGATTTGTGTATTGTCACATCAGCTGAGGAAGCCTGTCTCCTAATTCTCATTTGTCATTTGTCAACACATATCCTGACCTTAAACCACAGAAGAACTAACCTTTGTGTCCTGAAAGAGGCTTCTAGGATTATATTAAAATGTGAATAAGTAAACAAAGGCAGAATTAATGGTTAGTTTCACCCAGTAAATGGATCAGAAAACTGAAAAGCATATTTATTTACTCACATGTGTCAAAGACACTGTGGAATTCGTTTGCTGTTATGTGGTTAATGTAACATTTTTCTGTTCCAGTAAAGTGTGCATTGATTAGAAATTATTGTTGGAAAAAAATTATCACTCAAACAGAAACTCTGAAGTTGACAAGACATATGTGACCAGAAGTGCCTCCAGGGGGCTATAAAAGCATATATCTTCTTTTCGTTTATTTTATTCTAAGATTTAATCCACATAGAATCTGAAGCTTTTGTCTGTGGTCATATTGGTGAAATGCAGCTGTTAACTTAGTGAAAGAGAAAGAGTATAAGTTATCAGAATCACATGGGACTAAAAGAATTACTCATCAGTGTCCCAATGGCACAAGAAAAGGAGTATATATTTTCAAACACTATTGATTATTTGGATTCTTTCTCTTTGCTGTGTTTCACTCCAGATATTCAGTCTCAATCTTTGCTTTCCAAACTGGGTTAAAAGCATATTTATTTATATTATATAGGCAATTAGCAATGGGTTTATTGATATTTGATAATAGCATCAATGCATATGAGCAAACAGGCTTAATATGTTTTTTTTTTTTCTAAGTGTCCTTTGTGGAGTGTTTTAGTTAGGGTTTCTATTACTCTGATGAAATACCAAGACTGATAAGGAAGTCTGGGGGGAAGGGGTTTATTTGGCTTACACTTCAGCATTGCTGTTCATCACTGAAGGAAGTTAGGACAGACAGGAAATCAAACAGGGCAGGATCCTGGAGTACAGGAGCTGAAGCACAGAAGCTGCTTACTACATTGCTTACCATGGGTTGCTCAGCCCATCTTCTTACAGAATCCAGAACCAGGAGCCCAGGAATGTCACCACCCCGTCATGGGCTGGGCTCTCTCGTACTGATCACTAAATGAGAAAATGCCTTACAGCTGGATCTCATTGAGGCATTTCCTCAACTGAGTCTCCTTCCTCTGATGATTTTAACTTATGTCAGGTGGACACAACAAACCAGCCAGTTCATGGAGTAAAGTTTTCATGGATGCTTTCAGGCATTTGAGGTTCAAAATTGTGGTTTCTGGTGGAAAAAATGCTCCAAACATGAGAAATGTCTTCAGTTGCACTGTGTGTTAAGTACCCTCACCTGCATGATTCTGTGCATTATGGTTGAACGTAATGAGCATTGGGGAAAAACTTAAAAACCAAGCCGAGATATGCCTTTCCCAAATTTCTGCACTGATAAACCTCATTTGAAGCTGTTATGAACTTGGAACCACTCTACCATGTCCACATCATTTAGGAATCATTTGTATGAAACTCTGCATAATCAGAACTCTGAAATTGGCCTGTTTTTCCCCAAAACAGTAACAAAAATTCCACCTACCCCATCAGGCCACCACAAAATCAATGCATTCCATGTCACATTGAGTCAGAGTCATAAGGACATTCCCTCACTTTAATTAAAAATCAATAGTAACTTTGGCATGACCAGTCCACATTCTGTCCCCTGCTGCTGCTATTTTCAGGTTTTTCTACCTATGAAGCCTTTCTTTTATGTTCCACTCATCAATACTCATGAAGTATTACTTGATTCAACCAAATAGACAAATAGATAGTGAAGCTATATTTCTGAGTTACTTTTGAAGCAATCTTTTTTTTTGTGATAAGTAAATTTTGGTCATAGTGGAAGAAGGGAGAGAGGTGGACTTTAGCCTATTTCTTTCTGACAAAAGTAATACCATAATTTTAAATCCAAGTCCTCTCTCAGAACTGCTACTTATTCTAATTTAAAAAATCTCTCAACTTTCACATGAGTTACATTGCTTCTCTTACTTATGCCATACTTCTGGTGAGGCCATAGCAAACTGGGGTTGCAGCAGTAAGCTACATGTCTCTTCTTCATGGAGTCAGCTAGGGAGAGACTGTTCCTTAGCACACCTGAGGACTTGGGTGTCAGCAGCTTAGCCAAAGCCAAACTGACATTGCCCTGAACTCTGGTGGAGCTACAAGAGAACTTTCATATCCAGGAGTCTTCAACTAAAGCCAGCAAAAATAGAATGAGAGTGAAGAAGTGAAATAGAAAACAGTGAGCAGTAGAAAATAGAAGAAAGGCTTTGTCTAGTGATTTACACCTCTTATATCTCCATTTTTCTTCTCTAAAATGGACACTAGTCACTGCTGTCAAGTGACAACCTAAGACTAAAGCACTGCTGTCACCTTGGAGCTGATCAGGAAAGCAGAATGTCAAACCATACTAACTTAAGCTTCCTGGGTGAGGTCCTAAATTTTAACAGGAGCTACATATGTTACAACTGGGGAAGTTGTGTTGTGAAATGCTCAGGTCCAAGTGCCAAAGGCAGATCTCTAATACCAGACTTCCTTCTCCACACAGGTTAAGGCTGAAAAGTGATCGATTTTCCTTTAGATAAGAATTACTTCTCAACCTTGGCCTATTTATTGATTCTCCGCTGTACAACAGTGCACACAGAGGTTGATGTGCTAGAATGGCCCTTAAAACCCCAACAGTTTGAAATATGATTGTAAAATTGAGATAAGCAGAGAATAAAAATCTATTCATACATTCAGGAATATAAACCAGAGGTACCATGAAAACAAAATTTGTAAATGTACCTTAGGATAAAGGCCCCAGCTTGGCTTTAGATGCTTAGCCATTACTGTTATAACTTCTTAATGAATTTATGTTTGAATTTTTGTTGTATAAAGAAGTTCAGTTGAGGGGTGGCAATAAATATGTACCATGTCTTGGAGTCTTGACATATATATATATATGCATATATATATACATACATATATACATATATATGTATATATATGTATATATATGTGTATATATATACATATATATATGTATATATATGTATATATATGGCTTTCTCTGTGTAGCACTGGTTGTCCTGGAACTTGCTCTATAGACCAAGCTGGTCTTGAACTCACAGATATCCTTTGCTGTGGTCAAAGTACTTCAAGGTCCAAGTACTCTGGAGGTTAGCTAGATACCACCTGTTGAAAAAGCCTGTGGAAGGATATTTAGAGTACACAACCTCTGACTGAATCCCCACATTTCTCATTCCCTACATTTTCACTTTATACTGTAAATACTCAGCACATTATGCTGCTGAGGTCCAGCTGTAGTTTTCTAGGGCCAAAATTGTTACACTTATAAAAATGTCAGCACACAAATTTCTTCTGAGAATTCACAGGAATCAATCTTAGACCTCACTTCTTTCAGCCTTCTTTGCCCCTCTTTGGGTATCTGTGTAATTACGGTTGGTTTAGTTGTCTGATAACAACAAACTATAATCACCTGAGTAGGGAGCCTCAACTCAAGAACTGCTCTGATCTCCTTAATTAATGTAGAAGGACCCACTTCCAATGTGGGCTTCTCCTTCTCGTAGCAGCCCAGATAAAAATTGCTATGGAAGAAAGAAGATTATTTTGTCTTTTGTTCACATGACCTTCCCTCCCCCATGACCAATTGATTTAAGCTGTTGCTGCTGATGATGATTTATTTGAAAACTATGAACTGGTAGAACCTCCTAGAGTAATCGACAGCATTCTTCAGGAAAATTCCAGGGTTTGGGCACCAAGATTGAGACCACTGAGGTACCCAGTCTTGTAGAATCTTGTGTCCCTCAGCCTATCACACTACTGAAACAATGAACCCCAAAGAAATTCCCCAAAGGAATTTCCCTAGAAATCTCACATTGGGAGAAGTAAAGGGCTCCGGACAGAGGGGAACTTGTCTTCCTGAAAGAGATTTCACACAGTTCAAACAACTTCCCAGATCACCTAAAACCCTAGTAATGGTGGGTGGTGCCACACTTTAACTGGGGCTGCTTAGATGTGCAAATCATTGGCCCTCCATTTAAACTTTTATCTTACTAGAGAACAGGGAATGCAGAGTCTTGAGGACTTTGCTGGATTTCTTTGTCACTCTTCCCAGTGTGGCCACATTAAATAAATTTGCTTTTTCTGCTTTCTACTTTAAATACTGATCTTTATATTAACTTATTGAGGAATGGTGACAGGATCAGACTTGAGATACAGGTTGTGACCTCCAAATTCATTAAGAATTCTGTTTTATGGAGAAATAAGAGAGAAAAGGAAATTTTTATCAGCTTTGAACGAAGTTGCAAAACAAAAGTGAGCCTAGTGCTAATATTGACAAACTCCAGACATACATTAAACAGCCTAAACATTTTTTTTTTTTGGTGTGTGTGTGTGTGTGTGTGTGTGTGTGTGTGTGTGTGTGTGTGTGCGCCCTGGAAGAGATTCTTTTCTTCAATACCAAAATACATCTCAAGTTGCAGAAATCCAAACCCAAGACCTCATTATAAAATTAGCTGACTTATAATGCAAATGTAATTTCCAGCCTCCAAGAAAGTCAGCAGTTAAGAGAATGGAATCCTCTGTCTTGGATGGCAATATGAGGGAAGATGCTAAGGAGTTTGAGGTGTTGAATCCTCAGATTCCAATGGGCTCAGTGTTCCAGAGGAAACAGACTTCTCATCTTTAGCAGAGGATGTATCCTTAACTCCTACCACACCTCCTGCAATATTGCCCTCTGCCCTTGTCTGAGGGAATTCTGCCTCAGCTTTACAAGACACAATGACTTGTCCTAATGAAGACATCAGAAAGTATAATTTTGATGTGCCTCAGGAACCTCTGTTGTACAGACCTATAACTAGATGCAGGCTCCTAAATATGAGGTAGAAAGTGTGATCTAACAGGAGGTACACTACACCTCTAAGAACTTTGTGGTTTTGAAAAATTCACTGAAGCAAAAGTCTGGGGATTATGTTTGGGAATGGATTTTTTTTTTTTTTTTTTTTTGGTTTTTCGAGACAGGGTTTCTCTGTGTAGCTTTGCGCCTTTCCTGGAACTCGCTTTGGAGACCAGGCTGGCCTCGAACTCACAGAGATCCACCTGGCTCTGCCTCCCGAGTGCTGGGATTAAAGGCGTGCGCCACCACCGCCCGGCGGGAATGGATTTTTAAGGGTAGGTGCAAATAGTAGAAGGAAAATAAACCTGGATCAGCCTGAGTTTATCTATATAGACCAATAATCAGAAATTCTATGTTTAACATTGCACTTTCAAGTTTAAAAATAGGTACCAAGAGTTTATTTGATGGTTAGGCTGAAATATTTGTGAAATGATGGCCCACTGAGAAAGTTTTGGAAATGCCTGTTTATCCTTAGCATAGTGTTAATAAAAGGATTTTAAGGCTTAAGGGAGTTGGAACTGGTGTGGACTCAGTGTTTAAAACTTAATCTTCCACAATTGAAAGGCCCAGAAAACGTGCCCTTCACGAATACTGTAAGACACAAACTAGTGAGAGGGGCACTGACATGTTTGAAGATCTCTGTTGATGCCCTTTGCTATAGCTGAAAGTTTTCCTGTGTCCCACCTGGTCCCTACTGCCCCAGGTCCACAGCCACTCAGATCCGAGTAAACACAGGGACTTATATTAATTAAAACTGCTTGGCCATTAGCTCAGGCTAACTACTGACTAGCTCTTACACTTAAACTCAGGCCATTTCTGTTAATCTATATGTCACCACGTGTTCCGTGGCTTTACCTGTGTGCCATTACATGCTGCTTCCTGGATGGTGGGCTGGCATCTCCTGACTCAGCCTTCCTCTTCCCAGAATTCTCCTTGTCTGCTTATCCCGCCTATACTTCCTGCCTGGCTATTGGCCAAACAGCATTTTATTAAACCAGTAGTTATGTTTTATATTAAGAAATAAATAGGAGACTTCAGTGAAAAGGTTATATATTTATTACTTACTATTATCATTTAAAATTTATTCATTGACTGATTATTTGTTTTCATGTTTAGGTGTATGTGCCTGCAGGTTTTCTGTTTTAAATCTTACTTTACATTTTTTCTTCTTATTTATTTATTTTTATTTTATCTGTCTGGCTATCTAGTTAGTGTGTATGTCTGTAGACCACATGTGCATTTTGCCCTGAGAGGCCATAAGAGGGCATTGGGTACCCTGGCACTGAAGTTATATATGGTTGTAAGCCACCATGTATATAGATGCTAGAATTTAAGCTATGTCTTCTAGAAGAGCAGCCAGTGCTCTTAACCACTCATCTATCTCTCCATCCTCAAGGTTATCAACTTGCAAATGATAAATTTGTGTTTTAAATTAACAAAGGACAGGTTGCAATCACCTAAGTAGAGAGCCTCAACTGGCAATGGTCGAGAGACAGCCCGAACTGACCTACTCTGGTGAGGGGATGGCCAAACACCCTAATTGTCATGCTAGAAACCTCATCCAACTACTGAGGGATCTGGATGCAGAGATCCATGACTAGGCCCTGGGTGGATCTCTGGGAGTCCAATTAGCGAGAATGAGGAGGGTTTATATGAGCGAGAATTGTTGAGACCAAGGTTGGATAAAGCACAGGGACAAATAGCCAAATGAATGGAAACACATGAACTATGAACCAATGGCTGAAGGGGTCCCCACTGGATCAGGCCCTCTGAATGGGTGAGACAGTTGATTGGCTTGATCTGTTTGGGAGGCATCCAGGCAGTGGGACCGGGTCCTGTGCTCATTGCATGAGTTGGCTGTTTGAAACCTGGGGCCTATGCAGGATTGCTTGGCTCGGCCTGGGAGGAGGGGACTGGACCTACCTGGACTGAGTCTACCAGGTTGATCTCAGTCTGTGGGGAAGGCTTTGCCCTGGAGGAGATGGGAATGGGGGGGGCTGGGGGGAAGGTGAGGGGGATGGGAGGGGGGAGAATAAGGGAATCCATGGCTGATATGTAGAACTGAATTGTATTGCAAAATAAAAAAAAATAAAAAATAAATAAAATAAAAAAAAGAAAAAAAAGAATTACATTGATTATCTTAGTGAATGTAAGAAGTCTCACCTTCAATGTGGGCCTCACTTTGTGGTAGCATCCCATAAGAAAAGAGGTTGGCAGAATGAGAATGAAGATTATTCACTTTTCTTACTTGGTCTTCCTTCTTGCCACCAAGTTGGTGTACTCTGTTCCTGCTGTTGCTGATCCCTTTGAAGACAACAGAACCAGCATTTAGCTTGTTGCCAAGCTCAGCCATCTCCACTCTTACATAGTCCTGGTTTCCTCTGATTCAGGAAAGGTAAACCACAGAGTGGGTTGTTCACACCATCTCAGTTAACATAATTAAGATAATCCCATACAGATACATATACAGAAGCCCATGTCTCCTGTGCTTTTTATGTATGTCAAGTTGACAATTAACACTACTATCAAAATAAGTAAACTTGGAGGGATCTCTGAGCAAAGTATAAATAAAGAAGTATAGGTGTGTATGTGTGTGTGAGAGAGAGACAGAGATAGAGAGAGGGGGCAGGGAGAGACATGTACTACAAGTGTTTTCTGTTTTATTGAGTGAGGATAATATATTACTAGGAAAAATAAGATGATAGCTTTTCTGAAATGGATTAGCAATTATTAAAAGATTTACTACTTGGCTACTAAAGATTAACTGAAATTTAGAAAATTCTTAAAATTATAAAATTATAAATATGGTTCTCTGAACTAAAAGAAAAGGCTGTGCCTGCCTTCGTCAGGGTTTCTATTGCTATGAAGAGACACCATGACCATTATGGTGATATTTTATTTGTACTGAAATGTGATTTTATTTGTATGTTAATAAATAAAGTTGCCTGGGGGATCAGAGCTAATAGCAAGCCACAGCAGAGCTGGGCATTCATGGCACATGCCTTTATTCCCAGCACTTGGTAGGCAGAGCTAGGTAGATCTCTGTGTGGTCAAGGATACAGCCAGCATTGGAGACACACTCCTTTAATCTCAATACCAACCATACAAGACCTAGAGGTCTGTACAGACAGGCAATGATGAGGCGGTCATGTGGTTGGGTTGGGTTTACAACCAATGAGAAGGCAGAACAGAAAGTCTATATAAAGACAAACACACAGGAAGTAGGTCTCTCTCTTGGCTGAAACAGGAAGGGTAAGGCTCTTAGCTCTGACCTCTTGGACATGGTGCTGGCTACATCTTGGTCAGAATACAACAGGAAGTGGACTGTGAGAATGGGTGATATCTTGAGCATAGGAAACCTCAAAGCCCTCCCCTGCAATGACACACATCTTCAAACAAGGGCATACCTATTCCAACAAAGCCATATCTCCGAAGAGTGCCGCTTTCAATGAGCTTAATGGCCAATTACATTTAAGCTACCACATTTCACCCCATGCCCCCCATAAGCTTTTAACAGTATCATAATGCAAAATGCATTTAGTTTAACTTCAAAAGTCTCCATAGTCTATCACAGTCTCAACAATGTTTGAAAGTCCAAAGTTCAAAGTCTCTTCTGAGATTCATGTATTCTCTTAAGTTTAATCCCCTATAAAATCAAAATCAAAAAACAGATCACATACTTCCAACATATAATGGCATAGGATATATATTACCATTATAAAACCTAGGGAAAGGAGCATAGTGAGGAAATGCTAGACCAAAAGAAGACCGAAAAACGGCTGGGTAAACTTCAAACTCTGCATCTCCATGTCTGATGTCAAAACACTCTTCAGATCTCCAACTCCTTTCAGTTTTGTTGACTGCAACATGCTTTTTTTCTCTTGGTTTAGTTCTTCTCCCTGTTATCAGCTTTCCTTGGCAAGTACCTCACAGCTCTGGCATCTCCAAAATCTTGGGGTCTCCAAGGCAATTCAGATTTCACCATCACAGCTTTGAACAGTGTTGGCTACATGTTTAATGGAAGAAAAAAAGTGAAAATTGGATAAAATTTATGTTAAGCAATTAGAACATGCTTTAAACATAAGGTTATTCTCCAAGTAGTATTTCCCGTCTATAAAAATCCCTAATTAAGATCCCCATTTTTTCCACAGGCTTTATGGAATTTTCAACATTTCCTGGTTGCACATGTAGGTTTCTGAAGAAGTTATCTAACTAGAAACCTAGTATAGATAGTCAAATTAAATATCTTTATGATACTTAACACCTAGAAGGATTGTACAGTAATCTCTGTGATGATGCAGAAGGGTCTTCACCTCATTGGGCAATAAATGTAAGAGTGTGTAACTTGCTATTACCCCTGATCTAGTGTTCAGATGTGAAGGCAGAGAATTAAAGAGAACACTGAGAGAAAGACTAGCAAAGGAATAATGAGCACCACTGGGTTCCATGTGAGTTTTGTGTAGGACAGTGTTTAAAAGTTTGAACATACTGTCTTATTTTCACCCTTAAAATTTATTTTATTTAGTGTTTGTCTAGGCTAGTTGATCTGTCTTTCCCTGAATATTTACTTAATATTTACCCAAGGCATTGTGTATATACTAGATTTATAGTTGCAAATTAAAGTATCACACTTCACACATAACATAACATAAATCAATTTGTTGTTAAATGCATTCTAATTTTTAAAAATATATTTTATGAATCTCTGTGCTGAGTACAATAGGGTGCTGAGAATATTGGGAACCGTTTTTATTGTTTTTGTTTGTTTTTTTGGTTTGGTGTATTACCCACTCTTCTTCTTGCTCTCAGTTCGTGAGGTAGATCTACACAGTATATTGATGATATCTCTGCAAAATGCCTCATCTCTATAGTCTGTTTAATTAGTGGAAGGAGACTGAAAAAGGCTGAGTCGAATTCTCCTGCCTCCTTGCTTGTTGGATCATCCCAGGTGAGCAGCTTTCCTCATAGTGCTATCCTCTTTGGGGTAGGGCTATCATCATTGGGGTAAACACTGCTTAAGAGCACTGGAAGTAATGAATTCTGGGTGCTTTTACCCATTCAAGGCCAGAAGGAAACCCACAGTTGCTAATATTTCATTCTTCTTTTGTTCATGCCTCCTGTTCATGCTTGTTCCAGTTGTCTCTTCATTCAACATACACCATCATTTGTAAATGTAACCACTCTTAACTGACTGGATCTAAACTTATGCCAAGGTAAATCAGATAGATATCTAGTGGTCAAGAGACAATATGTTTTACAGTTTGTCAGGGGAAAAAGGCTACTATATAGTGGGATAATGAACTTGAAATTAAGCTCTGTAGATGTTCAGTCCTGATTCACTTGTAAGTAACATTGAGTTCCTAAGTAAGACACTGCTTTGGATATCAGTATCTTTAAGTATAAAAATGAGGGACAAAATAGATGTTTTTCTAGATCCTAACTAATGTTCAGGGTCTGTGACCATGTGCTCTCTTTGATGACTGAAGCATGTGGCAGATGAATGACTGAAGAAAGTAGCAAGTGAGATACCAATGGAAACCTGGAAACAAAAGTAATTAGCACCCAAACTAATAAGTGCAAAGAGATTTCTGGGGAAAACAAAATTATCATTTTAGTGGAAATTTCAAAGAACAAACAGAACACAGAAACTCTTTATTCCACACACTGAATTAGAAAGTCATTGATTAGGGTGATTAAAATGATGAAAATATGAATTAGCAGAAACTGCATGAATGTGGGCATCCCATGTAAAAAGCAGCTTAGTATATCCAGATCCTAAAATGAAGCAGAAGAATATCTTGTTGAAATGTAGTTGAGCGTTTATGGGCTATCTAGGTATCTGATCACAAAAAAATCCGTATTTGTCTGAAAAGAATGATTTTTAAATGTTTCTAAATATTTTTGTAATTAATATAATTACATTGCCTTCCCCTTTCTCTACTCCATTCATCTCTTCTCATGAATCTCTTGTTATCTCACAAATCCATGGTTTCTCTTTAATTATTATTACATACACACACACACACACACACACACACACACACACACACACACACACGTACCAGGCTTTTTCTTTTGGACCACCAACCAACTCCTAAAATTATGACACAGAGACTTTTTATTAGTTATGTATGCTCAGCCTAGCTTAGGCTCGTTTCTGGCTAGCTTTTCAGTTTTTAGCATAAATTAACCCTTTTCTTTATCTAACTTTTACCTTGGGGCTTTTTACTGTTTTTTATTTCCTTCTATATATCTTACTTTCACTGCTTCTCATGTCTGGATGGCTATTGGTAGCCTGGCTTCTTACCCCACGTGTTTCCATCATCCTCTCCTCTCTTCTTCCCTTGTTCTTCCTGGGCCTAGATTTCTCTTCCTATTTATTCTCTCTGCCTGCCAGCCCCACCTATCCTTTCTCTGCCTCACCATTGGCCATTCAATTCTTTCTCAGACCAATCAGGTACTTTATGCAGGCAAGGTGAAACAAATGCAACACATTTTTGCATAATTAAACACACACCCTTACATCATTAAAGAAATGCAGGATAAACAAATATAACACACCTTTATATACTTAAAGTTAATATTCTATAGCATAAACAAATGTAACATATCTTTGTTCAGTGAAAATAATATTCTACAACACACACAGATCCCTTAATATATAAATACAGCCTTATCAGTCCATAAAAACTACTTGTGTGTATATAATTTAATGCCTGAACATTTGTTATAGGATGACCAGTTTGGGGAGTTCTTCCCAGGATAAGAAAATGTGTGCCACTCTCTGCTTTCGATAGTTGTCTGTAGAACTGTCTAGGATTGAGGTCCCAAGAGATTTCCTTCTTTATATTAGCCCTTTCAAGTCTACTGTTATTATTTGTTCTTGTCCAAATCTTGTTCAGGAAAACATGTTGATGAGACGTCATGTGTGTACCCTCTCTAACATCTCTAGGAGGTGAAGTCTCACAACAAATTGCCTGATCCTCTAGCTCTGAAACATTCTGTATCGCTGCCATGAGGAGCAGCCTCTAGCAGCTCAGGGATTGAAAGAGAGCCACAGAGTTGGTGGACTAATCACGCAACTTGCCTTTTCTATCTGAGGGAATAAAACTAACTCCCTGGGACTGATGAAAAAGGGAAAACACATACACACACTCATAGGGTATTTCTATCATCTTTTGTCTCTGTTCTTTCATGTCTTTATTTTTTCCTTTACAGCTTATCTATTCCAATGAACTCTTTCAGGCAATGTAGTTCTTTAGCTGACCCACCCTTTCAGGAAGCCTGCCAAGCAGTGGCTCCTCCCCTCAAGCTGCTGGCTGTTCAACACCATGCCTACAGGGTATTTAAACACCCCTTCTTGAGAGCAGCCATATGATTTTTCTGGTCTCCTTTCCCCATCTCATCTCTTGAGGCCAGAAAGGTCACCCAGGTTTGCTTTGCCCAATAAACCTGGTCTTTTATTTTTTAATTCGGCTTGATTTAGTTTACTGCATTGGCAGAGAGACTTAATATCAGGCACAGAAACATTTCAGTAGTTACATTCTATTTTTCAAGTGAATGGTTATAATGAATACAGGGAAAAACTTGTTTCCCGTTTTCCTTATGTAATTGAACATCCTAGGTACTATAGATGAAAAACAAATTACCCTAAGAACCCACATACATTCATATCCAAGCAAATTGTTATAGATTAACAAAATGTAAGACAGCAAGGTATTTTTTTCAGCCAGTTCTTTTACTGGAAGGCTGCATTTTGTGGTTACAAAGAAAGCATCAATCACTTTATTACTTATCTCAAAAGGTAATCTGATAAGGAACCTTAAAATAATCACAAACCTAAACTTTTATATATGAAAAACAATCAGTCATCTCTACTTTAAATCCTCTGGGTGCATACCCATTCATCAATAGTTTCTTATATCAGGAAGCTGAGGACATAAATGGACACAAGGAATTAATCATCATCTTTGATAGTCAGACCATCTTAACAAGAAAAGCTAATAATAACCAGGCTGTTTTGTTCTTGTTCCTTGACTTCAATGAGTCCCTCACTCAATTATGGACCTTTATAAACTTTAAATTGTTTCCCTATCCATGGCCTTTGGAGAGCCTGCTCCAAGGCCACATCCATGGTGTGTAAAAAAAAAAATCCACTAATGTGGCAAGGGATTGGGAAAAATTATTACCTATCTGAGTGCTAGAATTGTTCTATCTCACGAGAAAAATAAAGAAACACACAATTTCTGATGGTAACTTTCTTTTGTACTTTATCTTTAAAAATCTCTTACTCTGAAAATCTCTCTGGCTCCACATAGATACATTCCACATTGTTACATTCTTCATACACTCACATACCTCTTTTGCACAGTTACATCTCTTTTCTATACAACTTCATTTTCCTTGACATCTCTTTTTTACGTAGTTCCACGTCTCTCTTCTATACACATTTCTTCTTTCTACTCTGCTACATTTCTCTACATATTATATCATCCATTCACTCTTTACTCATTCATTCACTCTCTCATATTACTCCTTCTGCACACTCACACACACTCTAAAACACTGTACAGCTCTTTTCACAGCAGCTCTCTCATGCTCACACACACACACACACTCTCACACCTCTTCTCTCTGCCCCTTCACCCATATCCCTCACTCAGCACATACACCCCACCCTTGACACACACATTCACTCATTCTGCCACTCACTGCCCAGCTCCTTTTCACAGCTCCTCTATATAGCTCTACACAGCCACCTCTCTATATATCACCACTTCTCTTACAGTCAAATTCTGGACCATTATATGTTACATTTTCAGGGTCTGACTCATTCTCACAACATAAGTCACACAGTTTTTCTCAGGCTAGGAATACTGAGCTGACTGACTAATGAGTAATGCTTGGGCAACCATGTACCTCTAAATTGGTAAGGATTGCCAGACAGAAAGTAAACAGTTAGCTTAACCTTGAGCTTGTAACATAAACTGGGTCTCATGGGTCAACCTGTTAAAAACTAGTTGTTACCTGCTGTATACTTGCACAGCCTTGTGCATTTCCCCAGGTTTTTCTCCTCAAAGCTATTAATAAAAACATCTTAATCTAACCTTAAGTAGTTTTTAAAGTTTTGTCTCAGCTGTGATGCACATTGAAACCCATGAACACATCTTTCCATATTAAGATTAAAATAACTTGAGCTAACTTAGTTCTGGGACTCAAATGTTTTTCTTAATCATTAACCTAAACCACACAGTCTATACAATTCCTCAGGAGACACTAGCTGTATGACATTTCCTAGGTCATATTTTTTATCCTTTGTAGCACGTGTTTTATGAGGGGTGGAGAGGGAAACACTTTAAAAAGTACAGCTTAGGAAGAAATCATCTTCATAATAATCCACAAGTAAAAATGGCCAGTAGAACTAGATATTTCCATGAGATAATCACAGTACACTAAAGGCAGTGGGAATTCCCCTGTATCCATTCACACCATGCCAGATAACAGGGGAAAATGGCAGTGGCAAACATGTAAAGGCACAGCAGTAGCAAGAGACATTCTTGAGCTGAAGCCCTTGGAGCCTTGCCTATCCAAGATTCACTGATCAGAGCTTTGCTTCCTGGTGGGCCGACTTCTGGAAGTTCAATTGCCACCTGCTGCTCCTCTGAAATATCCATCAGCATTTCTGCCTCTTCTTATGCTTTCCTCAGCCTTAGGTTTGGAAATTGTGATGCAGATGTATCAGTTGGGGATGGGTAGTACACACAATCAGTCACTTGTTCTCTGCATTTTGATCTGTGTGAGCAAATGTGTTTCTATTCAGAAAGTTATTTCCTTTACATATATTCTATGGTGTACTGACTATTTTTCTTTCTAGTAGTTTCAGTGTTTTAGATATTGCATTTGGGTCTTTGTTCTACTTGGATTTAAGAGTTTTTTGTTGTTGTTAGAATGCAAGGATGAATATAGATATAATTTCATCATTGTGTGTGAACATCCAGTTTTCTCAGGACCATTTTTTAAAGATGCTGTCTTTTCTCCCTTGTATGTTTTTTTCCATCTTTGCACATAGACTATTAGATGGTTGTAGTCATGAATACTTGAGTTTGAGTATCTGATTTTGTTTCATCGGTCTACATGTCCTTTTTGTACCATTATCATTCTGCTTTACATATGGCTTTGTAATATATCTTGAAATCTTAATGCTAACCTCTCCAGCATTTTTCTTTTTACACAAGGATGTTTTGGCTATCTTGGGTCTTTTGTCATTCCATATATATTTTAGGATATGTTTTTGTTGTTGTTTGTTTGTTTGTTTTGTTTTCTGTACAAAACAAAATAAGGATTGCACTTGTGACTTCATTGAATCTGCAAATGCTTTTGGTAGAATGGTCATTTTCACAATATTAATTCTATGAATTCATAAGTATGGGATTCTTTCCATTTTTTAATGTTTTTTTCTCTTCATAGATTTGAAATTTTCATTGTACTACTGTTTCACTTCCTAGCTTAGTATTATTCCTAAGTATTTTATTTCCTTGAGGTTATTTGAACAAAGGTGTGTCCATTGTCTCATTGTCTGCATGTTTGTTGATGGAGTGTATTATAAAAACTATTGATTAGTACAAGGTATTCTGTATCATACCACATTGCTGAAATTGTTAATTATTTTGATGTTTTCTGATAAGTTTTTCAATGTCTCTTAGGCAAAATATCTAATTTGCATTCTGCAAATAGGAAAAGTTTGATTTCTTCTTTTCCTATATGTATCCCTTTAATTTCCTTCTCTTTTCTTAGTGCTACACATAACATTTTGATCACAGTATTGAACAGGAGTGAGGACAGTGGGCAACCCTGTCTTGTCCTGGATTTCACTGGAACTGCATCTAAGTTTTTTTCTCTGTAGAGGATGATGTTGACTACAGTTTTCTCATAGATATATTATTACATTGAGGTATGTTCCATGTATCACTACCCTCTCTAGAACTTTTATTATGAAGACATTGAATTTTATTAAAGCATTTTCCTGTATCTATTTACAGGATCATGTGATATTTGTCTTCAAGTCCATTTTGTCACTTATTTAATTTCTTAACTCTCATACGTTGAACTATTACTGCATCTCCAAGACCAAGACAAAGCCAACTTGTTCATGATGAATCATTTTTTTGATATAAAACATTGTTCAATTTGTAAATATTTTATTGGGAAACTTTGAATCTATATTCATCAGTGTCATTGGCCTGTAGTTTTTTTTGTTTTGTTTTGTTGTGTGTGTGTGTGTGGTGTGTGTGTGTGTGTGTGTGTGTGTGTGTGTGTGTGTGTGTGTCTTTACCTGATTTGGGCATTAGTGTAATACTGTCTTCTAGAAGAATTTGGGAGTGTTCCTTCTGTTTCTTGCTTTTTTTTCTTTTTTGAATAGTTTGAGAAGAGTTGGCTTTAGATGTGGAGTCTTGCAGAATTCTGAGTAAATCTGAGCCTGGACCATTTTAGTTGCAAGGGTTTTTACTACTGTTTTAATCTCAGAATTTGTTATGGGTCTATTTTTATTGTTTTTCATTTTTTTTTGTTTAATTTTGTTAGTTTAGTTGGATCAATAAATTCAGCCATTTATCTTACGTTTTCCTTCTTAATAATGTACAGACTTTTAAAGTGTTACCATATAACATTCTGAATTTCTTTGATATTTGTTTTAATGTTTTGCTGTTCATTTCTGTTTCTGTTTATTTCGACCCTCTCTTTATTTCTTTTGTCAGACTAAGAGTCTATGAGCTTATTTATCTTCTAATAGAACCGGCTCTTAGATCCATTGATTTTTTTTTCATTGTTTCCTTTGTTTCTATTTCATTAATTCCAGCTCTGAATTTTATTATTTCTTGCCATCTAGTGGTTTTGGATGTCATTTATTCTTGTTCTTCCACATTTTTTGTTGCATAATCAATAATTTACTTGTGCTTTTTATGACTTTTTAATGCAGCCAGTTACAGTTATAAATTCCCTTTGTAAAATTGCCTTTAATATCTTCTGGAGGTTTTGTTGTATTTTCATTTAATTCCAGGAAATTTTTTATTTATATCTTGATTTCTTCTTCGATCCATTCATCATTCAGAAATGAATGGTTTATGCTCCATGTGTTTGTGTACTTTCTAGATATTTTACTTGCTATCAATTTTAAGTCTCATTGCATTATGGCCAAATAGGAAACCGGGTCAGTTTCAGAGGGTAATAGTCTGTGATGTCAGAAAAAATGGCTTGGTGGCAAGAAAAGAGGACAACTTACATCCTGATTTGCAAGTAGGAGACAAATAGAGAAAGATAGACAGACAGACACACAGACACACACACACACACACACACACACACACACACACACACACACACAGAGAGAGAGAGAGAGAGAGAGAGAGAGAGAGAGAGAGAGAGAGAGAAATCCTGAAAGTCTTTTTAAAGCTCAAATCTAATTCCAGTAACACACTTACAACAAGACTATACTTTCTAATCTTTCCCAAATAGTTCAAACAACTGGTGACCAAGTACTTAAATTTACTGTTTGGAGGTTGATGTTAACCTATGTCTTTAATTATCTTGACAAGGTTTTTTTTTATATATAAAATTAGGTTCACCAAAGTTTGGTGCCTATATGTTTAAGAGACTAATGTCTTCTTGCTTAATTGTTCTCTTGATTCAAATGAAATTATCTTCCCTGGTTATTTTTAATTTATGTTTGCTTTATTGGATATTAAGATAGTGACACCTGCTTGCTTCCAGTCCTGTTTGATAGAGTACTTTTGTCAATCCTTTCACTCTGAGGCAGTGTCTGTCTTTAAGACTAGGATGTGTTTCTTTTAGACAGTAGATAGACAGATTTTGTTCCTTGATCTCTTCTGCCAGCCAGGTGGTATCTTTGGTCTAGAGATTTGAGGATACTGATTTTTAAAGTTGTTATTGAAAGGTATGTTTGTTGGAATCATTGTGTTGATTTTAGTGGTGTTGTTAGTGTTCTCAGTGGTACTTTGTGTTTCCGTAATTACAGCTTCATTCATCTTCTTTCAGTAGTCTCTCTGCCATGCTTATTCTTCTCTTCAGTCTGAAACATTGTTTTCTGTGTGTGATTTACTTAGATTTGGTCTGCTGAAGATAATTTTTATGCTGTTTCTAACATGAATACTATCTATCATCTCTCTCTCTCTCTCTCTCTCTCTCTCTCTCTCTCTCTCTCTCTCTCTCACTCTCTCCTTCTTCAACTGTGGCAGATAATTTTTCTGTGTACATTAGTCCAGGTGTCAGTCATGGTGTTTGAGGACTTGGAATAAATTGTTCCAGGCTCTTGTTGCTTTCAAAGTTTCTATTGAGAAATCAGCTGTTATTTTGATATATGTGACTTTATGTATGACTTGGACTTTTTTTATCTTCAAACTTCAATACTGTCTGTTCTGTATATAGAGTTTTAAGTATGGTGTGCTATAGGAAGGCTTATTTTTCTTTTCTGGTTTTATTAATTTTGTGTTACTTGTGCTTCTTCTGTCTGTATGGATATATCTTTTTTAGTTTGTGGAGTTTTCTTCATGATCTTGTTGAAATTCATGTCTCTCCTATTGATTAGAAATTCTTTCACTGCATCTATTCCTATAATTTATTGGTTTGGTCTTCGTACAGTGTTTTATAATTTTTGCATTTTTCCTTTGTTTCATTTTATATACATGTTTCTATGCTTATTTTTCAAGCTCCTCTACTTTATCATCAAATCTTGATAATCTGTCTTCTACTTGATGTATTATACTTATAAGAGCTTTCATTGAGCTTTCTTGCTGGATTATTGGGTTTTTTTCAAGTCTCTGTTAAGTTTAGCTTGAGTTTTCTTCAATATTTCTATCTCTTTTGAATTTATTTTTCAAATTCTGGAATGTCTTTGTCATTTCCAGAAGGCTTATAGTTATTTCTTAATGGGCATCACTTAGGTCCATTTTTATCCTCTTTAAGTTTATTCTCTTTAAGTTCTCTGAGCTCTTTCTTTGTGAGTTTTTTATCTTTTTTGATTCTTTTTTTAAAGTTTATGATTATTCTTTTAAATTTTATGTCTTGTGGTTTATGTAGGCAATTCTGATTGGTGAGCATTGCTATAGAACTAGTGGATTGGGGGGACTACCACCTTGATCTATCCTACTGTTTGTATTTTTGTAATGAAATCTGGACATGTGACCTTCCTTTATTAATTATGAAGGTTAGGACAAAACACAGATGTATGGGTTGAGTTTAGTTGAAATATTATCTATAGTTTAGGTTGAATGAAATCAGGAGGAGATTTAGCATGCAGGATTAAATCCTGGTCTAAAACTGAAGTTTGGTGTTATGTCTGGAGGTTGAGGAGTATAGATGGTGGGTGTGATCAGATAGATGCACTGGCTATAACCCTTGTGAAGAATTTATAAAATATATTTGGGCAGAAAATTTGCAATACCAGGAGATGTTCTTTAATAGCCAACAGTGAAGATAAGAAAATTTAACGTGGCAGTTATATCAGGTGGAGATCTTCAGACAACATTATTACTACATGTATTTTAGCAAGGGACCTTGACAGAGAGTAACAATAAAAGCATCATATCTTTTAATTGTAGTATAGTCACATCATGGAATTATGCTCATGGATGAATTAATAAGCCCAATGTTTCTCCCAAAAAAAGAGTTATTCATGACCCTGGACAAAACATGTTTGTGTCATCATGGAAGAACTTTCCATTTTTTCCGTATTGTTTAATTAGTGTAGTTTTGTTGTTCTCTGTTTTACTGGGTGCCTAAGAAATGATCTGAATTCTAGATTCTTTTTTTTAATTTTATAATTAATTTAATTTTGCATATCAGCCATGGATTTCCCTGTCCTCCCTCCTCCCATCTACCCCTGCCCTCCACCCAATCCACCCCCATTCCCATCTCCTCCAAGGCAAGGAGTCCCCTGGGGATTCAGCTCAGCCTGGTAGATTCAGTTGAGGCAGATCCAGTCCCCTCCTCCCTTCATCTAGGCTGAGCAAAGTGTTCCAGCATAGGCCAAAGGTTCCAAAAAGCAAGCTCATGCACTAAGGACAAGTCCAGGTCCTTCTGCCTGGGGGCCTCCTAAATAGTTAAAGCTAATCAACTGTCTCACTTATCCAGAGGGGCTGATCCAGTTCCATGGAGGTTCCTCAGCTATTGGTTCATAGTTCTTATGTTTCCACTAGTTTGGCTGTTTGTCCCTGTGCTTTTTCCAATCATGGTATCAATATCTCTTGCTCATATAATCCCTCCTCTCTCTCACTGATTGGACTCCTGGAACTCTACCTGAGACTTGGCCATGGATCTCTGCATCTGCTCCCATCAATCACTAGATGAGAGTTCTATCACAACAGTTAGGGTATTCGGCCATCTGATCACCAGTGTAGGTCAGTTCAGGCTTTCTCTCGACTATTGTCAGTAGTCTATTGTGGAGATATCTTTGTGGATTTCTGGGGACCTCTCTAACACTTTGCCTCTTCCTAATACACAATGGAGTACTACTCAGCAGAGAAAAACAATGACATCATGAGGTTTGCAGGCAAATGGATGGATCTAGAAAAAAAAATCATCCTGAGTGAGGTAACCCAGACTCAGAAAGACAAACATGGTATGTACTCATTCACAGGTGGATGCTAGATGTAAAGCAAAGGATGACTAGACTGTTACTCACAACTCCAGGGAGGCTACCTAGTAAAGAGGACCCTAAGAAAGACACAGGGTTTTCCAATGACAGAGAAATGGATGAGATCTACATGAGCAAACTGGACGTGAAGGTGGGTAATGAAGGGCAAGGGTCGGGGGAAAGAGAGCTTAGGAGAGCAGGAGATCCCAGCAGAATCAAGAACAGAGAAGGAGAACAAGGAAAGAGATACCATGATAAATGAAGACCCCATGGAATAGGAATTCTAGATTCTTGGTGGAAGGGGTAAAATATGAAATACCAAAAGACTAATTAAAGCTATTCAAAGGTTTTAGACACTTTTACACTCCATCTACCTGCATGACAGAAAAAATTTTAGATTTCAAGAAGAAAAATTGTTCATGTCTTTCTTAAGGTAAAAGAAAATGCATCAGTAAGAGAATGGCCATGGTATGCAAAGACTATTTAAGGAACTAGTATATATTGACTGGAGCTACAAAGGAGATGTGAGGGATGAATCAAAATCTCAAATAAAAAAACCCAAATTGCATGACATGGATAGGAAAATATACTTTAAAGGAATTTCAATTATCATATAAGAGCATGGGACAGGCAGCATGGAAGTGGTTTGTGGAATAAGAAGTGTATGACAGGAACATAAATAATCAATGTTCTTGTCCTGGAAGTTTGGTTCAGAAAAATGATACTCTATTTTGCTATTATTGGTGTGCATTACATTCACTCAAAAATAATTGAACACACAAACATTTTAAACTAGATCTACTGCCCCCTTTCTATTTTTCCACCATTGAGATACATTTCAATCTTATTACCGCTGAAAGGTATAATTGATGTTGAGAGGATGGAGACAGCTGGATGGCACAGCTTTGAGAGGAGGGTGGAAAGCAAGAAACCCCACAGCTCCCTGTCAGGATGGCAGATAGCATGTTGAGTTAAGAAGCACATTCAGGGCTGACATGTGGTACAAGCACATTAAATGTGTGTTCTTGTTTATGAAGACCTACTGGGGTGAAGAGTTAGATATGTTTGGGTTTAGTTTATAGCCTGTCTGTGGACTTGTAGAGCATATTATAAAGTGCCACATTTTTAAAATTTAAATCCTTCAAAGTCAATGGATTCACATGATTACCTTGTTTCTTCCTCTTGCCATTGTGTGTAATGAGCCTGTCTGATTATAGCATAGACTAGGTTTATTAGCTGTATATAATAACCCTTAAATCAGCATCTGCCTAAGTAGGAACTTCAAGAAATTTTAAAGTTATACCTTTCTCTTCCTCATCCACCATATTTATACATTAGTTTTGTAAGTGATAAATTTTTGGGAAGTGAATTTGTATGAGATTTTAATAGCTAGAACAAGTCGAATAAGAGAGATTTCCATTAGTCCACATCCTCAAATAGGTGACACAGAACAGACCCTATACAAAAAAAAAATCTTGTCCAACTACTAGCCTCTTCCAACAGAGGTCAGTTCCTTTTTCTCATGTTACGGGTAACTAATTCCTTATAGGACCCTTGCTTAAAGTTCATGTTCTAACCATATTCAAGCCTTTTGTTAATTTTCAGCTGTGATATAGGGACTGTTCTTGTCTCCTATACAGCTGATAATTTCCATAGACAAACTTGAGGCCACATGACCCACCTTCCTTAGAATTTAGAAATATTTACAATTACAACCAGACACGGTTTTCACTGTAAGCTTCTTATTCCATTTCTATCTATTATGTTTTCCTGACATTGAATACATATTTTCAATAGGCAGTAGTAATATTTTAGTTGAAACACTGAATTCCTAACACATACCTAGCACTTATCAGGTTGTAAATGGGAGCTGGGGTATGATGACTCTTCCTGAGGTACTAAGGGTGTAACAGGGAAGAGGATGGATAGCTATTCCAGTTCAAGACAGATTATCATTAATTCAACATTCTACAAAGTACATGCTAGAAAGAGGCAAGCATAGAAAACTGAGCATGACATATAAATCAACATATTACAGAAGACACTAAAGGAGCATCCTTTAAGACAGACCATGGGGGATGAGACAGTTCAGGGGAGACTTTTAAGGAATATACTCATGGAGAAGGAATGTGAAGAGCAAGGGCATGGAAACAGGGTCTACACAGGTAATGACTGGAGTAACTTTTACAGAGCAAGGCATGCAGTGAGGAAAAATATAGAAAGGAAGAATCTGCCACACTGTCCTAAAACACATCTTTCCAGAAGTTCATTGCCAAAGTTAGCTATCTTGATACTAAACAGTTGCTGGTGAAAACTATACATTTGTCAAAGATGTCTTTGCCCTGCTTTAGTCTTTGGGAAGGCCTACAGTTATTTGAGTTCTACTATGTGATACAGTGGTAGAAGAGTTCTAGATACTGTTGTACTTCTTACTTTCTATCTCCAGTAGTAGTGAGATTGCAGAACTTCACATGAAATAAGGAAGGAAGGAAAGGGAGACAAAAACTAAGAGAGTTTTGAAGGGGTTACAGCTGAAGAGAAGGAGAATCTAAGCAGGATGCTGGCAGTAAAGATAGAAAAGAGAAGACATTTGTAATTGAACATTTAAAGGTAGATTTGGCAAATCTTTGCAACAAATTATTTACTGGGACCAGAGGGAATTTTTTTTTAAAAGTCTGAAGTTTTGAAGACTGTTTATTGATTTATTTATTTTTGTTATTTTATTTTTTCTTGCTTATTTTTATTTTACTTTTTTTGTTTTCAAGAGAGTAGAGAGATCATATAAATTAAAGAAGTAGCAAGAAATTCTTGCTAATAAAAAACACTGTATGTCATTTTGTCAACAGTGTAGACTGGAGCTACACAAACCAGTGTTCAAATTTCAACTCTCATTTACTAATAATCTAGACAGGATTCTTTAGTTCTACAAGGCAATTTCCTCAGTAATAAAAAAGAACATTCTGTAAATATCACACTGTTAAAATTCTAGTTATGTTATGTAAATGTAGCTAATGTTTGACACTATTTTTTTAAAAAAACTATGTTTAGTTCATTGGGTTAACACTGATGCCACAAACAAACAAACAAAATCAAGGTACCGGTGGAAGTGGCTTGGAAGAAATGTTGGGAGATATGTTAATCTGTGTGGTGCTTTGAAAACAATGGATCTCAATATGTTCATACATTTTAATGCTAAATCCTCAGATGTTGGTAAGGATTAGGAAAATGATCTTGCTGGAAGAGATGTGTCTTTGTGGGTGGGTATTGAGGTTTAAAAGTACACATAAGCCCAAATACCTTTCTCTCTGCCTTTTGTTTGTATATTAGATGTACTCAGTTACTGCTCTAGGGCCATACCTGGGTGCCTACTGCCACACTTCCTGCCGTGATGGTCATAGACTTACCCTTTGTAACTATAAAGAAGTATCCACATAAATGCTTTCCTTTGTAAGTTTCCTTAGTCATGGTATCTAATTACATCAATTGCTGTGGGATGGTCTGTATGTCAAGTGTGTTGCTGATTGGTCAATAAATAAATCACTGATTGGCCAGTGGCCAGGCAGGAAGTATAGGCGGGACAAGGAGGAGAATAAAGCTGGGAAGTGGAAGGCTGTGTCAGAGAGACACTTCCAGCCGCCAAGATGACAAACATCATGTGAAGATGCCAGTAAGCCACGAGCCATGTGGCAAGGTATAGATTTATAGAAATGGATTAATTTAAGCTGTAAGAACAGTTAGCAAGAAGCCTGCCACGGCCATACAGTTTGTAACCAATGTAAGTCTCTGTATTTACTTGGTCAGGTCTGAGTGGTTGTGGGACTGGCAGGTGAGAGAGATTTGTCCTGACTATGGGCCAGGCAGGAAAATTCTAGCTACACATCAATAGCACAGGAATTGAGACAGAAATTTATACCGGGGATAGCACATTTCTGTGACAGTTTTGAACAAGTTGGTTGTTGGTGGAATGTAGAATTTAAGACTTTGGACTAGGAAAGCAGTTGTTTGAGTGAGCAAGACAATGTATTCTTGCTGAGGCTATTTCAGGTTAACTAGAATTTCATCTCTTTAATGGAGAATCCCATGGAAAGTTAATCAACTCTATACTAGGAACCCAAGGCCTAAGGTCACGATGCCTAGCTAATATATCTTAGTTTCTTTTAAACAGCCTGCTTATGCAACTGCCCCCTCCCAATGTCTCTACACTCTTGCAGACCAAGATACTAGGATGCATTTTTTCCTCTAAAAGCACTTTGATTTAAATATTTATGGCTACACTTAGGTCCTGGATACATGAGTACAGTCCCAGTAGGCTGAAATACAGACTTTCTTTTGAGTATAAACAGTGTTTGAGTGGCTATCTCTGTTGAGCTTCCTGTAACAGTTAAATGCTATAAGACAGGCATAAATGGCAAGTGAGTAGGAGCTTAGAAGGCAATAATGCAGAGAGCAAGGCGGGCCATGGAGAGCCAAGCTCAAGAAGTTTCAGACAGGAGCAATATTAAGCAATATTAGTTACCTAAGAATGGCTAGAAACCATTCTTGAGATATTCTGGCATTGCTGTTTTCCTTTCCTTTCCTTTCCTTTTCTTTTTTTAACCTTGACCTGAGATTCTACTTGAAGTAAAACTGAAGAGATCTCTTTTAGACCATGAGAATTATATTTATTTATTTATTTATTTTATATCCTGACCACATTTTATCCTCCTTCCTCTTCTCCCATTTCCTCCTCAACTCCCCTCCACACCCCTCCTCAGTCCACTCCTTCCATGTTTCTGTTCAGAAAGAGACAGACATCTCATGGGTATCAACAAAGCATGGCATATCAAGTTGCAATAAGAACAAGGCTGGGCAAGGCAATCCAGTTTGATGAATGTGTTCTCGAAAGCCAGTCAAAGTGTTAGGGACAGGCCCTGCTCCCATTGTTAGGATTCCCACAAGTATATAAAGCTACAAAATTGTCACATATATGTAGAGGGCCTAGGTCAGTCACAATAAGGCTCTCTGGTATTTGGTTCAGACGCTGTGAGCTCCTATGAGACAGGTTAGCTGTTTCTGTGCGTTTTCAAGTTCATCCGAACCTGTCCCCAGTCAACTCAGGAGATCACTTATTTCTCATTGCCAAGGAGATCCATGCATCTTCCCTTTGGCCCTCCTTGTCACCTAGCCCCTCTGAGTCTGTGGATTGCAGCATGCTTATCTTTTACTTTATAGCTAATATCCATTTATGAGTAGGTACATACCATGTTTGTCTTTCTGAGACAGGCTTACCTCCCTGAGGATTATTTTTTTCTAGGTCCATCCATTTGCCTTCAAATTTCCTGATGCCTTTGTTTTTAACAGATGAGTAATACTCCATTGTGTAAGTGTACTACATTTTTTTTAAATCTATTCTTCAGTTGAGGGATTTCTAGGTTGTCTACAGTTTGTGGCTATTATGAATGAAACCGCTGTGTGTAGAGTATTATTTTAAGATGTGTTATATTTGTTTATACTGTGGAACATTTGTTTAATGATACAAAGATGTATTGCATTCTTATACATTGCATTTGTTTAACTCTGTGAAGCTGTGTTACTTTGCCTGTCTAAAATACTTGATGGTCTAATCAAAGAGATGAACAGCCAATAGCAAGGCCGGAGAAAGGATAAGCAGGGCTAGAAGGCAGAGAGAATAAATTGAAGGAGAAATCTGGACAGAGAAAAAAAGAAGAAAGAGAAAGAAAAGGAAGAGAGGAGGATTCCAGAGGCCAGTAATCCAGCCACACAGCCAGCCATGGAGTTAAAGTGAAAGTTAGATTTACAAAAGTAAGAGAAAGGTAAAATCCCAGAGGCAAAAGTTAGACAAGATAAATTAAGGAAAGCTGGCTAAAAACAAGCCAAGCTAACGTTGGGCATTAATAAGTAACAATAAGCTTCTGTGTGATTTATTTGGGAGCTGACTTGCAGGCCCCCAAAACAGCCAAAAGAATAAAGAGAAAAACCAAACAGCAGCAGTTATGAATCCAGTTGAGCAAGTGTCCTTGCGGTATGATTGCACATCCTTTGGGTATATAGCCAAGAGTAGTATAACTAGGTCTTGAGGTAGATTGATTTCCAGTTTTCTGAGAAACCAATAAATTGATTTCTAAATTGGCTGCGTAAGTTTGCACTCCCAGCAGCAGTGGAGGAGTATTGCCCTTGCTCCACATCTGCTCCAGCATAAATTGTCATTAGTGGTTTTGATCATAGCTATTCTGACAGGTGTAAGATGGAATCTCAGAGTAGTTTTGATTTGCATTTTCCTGATGACTAAAGATGTTGAATATTTCTTTAAGTGTATCTTGGCCACTCTTCTGTTGATAAATCTAAGTATAAAACTGTATTCCATCTTTTAATTAGATTATTTGGTTTTTTGAAGTCTGGTTTCTTGAGTTCTTTATAAATCTTGGAAATAAACTCTGTCAGATGTGAGTTTTGTAAAGAGCTTTTCCAATTCCATGGACTGCCATTTTGTCCCATTGACAGTGTCCTTTGCCTTATAGAAGCTTTTCAGTTTCATGAGGTCCCATTGATTAATTTATAATCTTAATGTCTGTGCTACTGGTGTTCTAGTCAGGAAGTTGTCTCCTGTACCATTTCATTCAAGGCTATTTCCCACTTTCTTTTCTATCAGATTCAGTATAACTGAATTTATGTTGAGGCCTTTGACCTACTTGGCTTTGAGTTTTGTACAGGTTGATAGATCTGGATTTCTTTGTGTTCTTCTACATGCCAATATCCAGTTATGACAGCACCATTTGTTGAAAATGCTTTTTTAGCTTCTTTTTAAATATCATATGTCCATATGTGTGTGGATTTATATTTGGTATTTTGATTTGATTCCGTTGATGAACCTCTCTGTTTTAATGCCAATACCATGCTGTTTTTATTGCTATAGCTCTGTAGTAGAGCTTGAGATTAGGGATGGTGATGCCTCCATCAGGTCTTTTAAAGTACAGGATTGTTTTAGCTATCCTGCATATTCTTTTTTGTTGTTGTTTGTTTGTTTTGTTTTACCATATGAAGTTGAGTATTATTTTTTCAAGGTCTGTAAAGAATTGAGCTGGAATTTTTATGGGGATTGTGTTGAATCTGTAGAATGATTTTGGTAAGCTGATCATTTTTTTTATTATGTTATTCCTACTGATCTATGAGCATGGGAGATCTTTCCATCTTCTGATATCTTCCTCAATTTGTTTCTTCAAAGACTTGTTCTTGTGATACAGGTCTTTTAGTTGATTGGGGAAAGTTATCCCAAGATATTTTGTTTTGTTTTTGGCTATTGTGAAGGGTATTGTTTCCTGACTTTTTTCTCAGCCTTTTTGTCATCTATGTATAAGAGGACTACTGATTTTTTTTTTTAAGTTAACCTTGTATCCAGCTACTTCATGGAAGGTATTTATCAGCTGTAGTTGTTCTCTGGTAGATATTTTGAGTTGCTTGTGTACACTACCATGTCATCTACAAATAGTGATATTTTGACTTCTTTCCCTATTTGTATCCCCATTATCTTTTGTTGTCTTATTGCTCAAGCTAGAACTTCAAATACTATATTGAATAGACATGGGAAGAGTCAACAGTGTTATCTTGTTCCTGACTTTAGTGGAATTGCTTTGAGTTTCTCTCTATTTAATTTGATGTTGGATGTCAGCCTGCTATGTATTGCATTTTATTATGTTTAGTTAGGTATGTTCCTCATATTCCTGATATCCCCAATTCTTTTATCATGAATTTGTGTTGGGTTTGTCAAAGACTTTTTCTGTATCCAATGAGATGATCATGTGTTATTTTTTTTCTTTCAGTTTGTTCATATGATAGATTACATTGCCAGATTTTCATATGTTGAACTATCCCTGAATCTCTGGGATGAAGCCCACTTGAACATGGTGGATGATATTTTTTATTTGGTCTTGGATTTGGTTTGCCAGCATTTTATTGAGTACTTTTTGCATCATTGTTCATGAAGGACATTGATCTGTAATTCTCCTTTTTGAGTCTTTGTTTGGTTTGGTTATCAGGTAACTGTGGCCTCATAAAAAGAATTTGGCAATGTTCCTTCTGTTTCTATTTTGTGGAATAATTTGAGAAGTACTGGTATTAGCTCTTCTTTGAATACCTGGTAGAATTCTGAGCTGAAACAAGATGATATCTTAAGACAACTTATTATTGACTCTGTCACATGGTTATTAGTGATCACTCTTACACAGATCTACAATAAAAATAATGTGAGCAAAAAGAAATACAAAATGTACAGTTTTAGGAGAAAAGGAGCACTAGTGAATGTAATTTTGGAGCCAAATCTTGTCTTCTCAACATTGACAGGACTAAACAAAGTCTGCTGCTAAATGAAATGAAGGGTGTTGTGCCCTCTGGGCGAGACCCCACTCAGCTAATCCTGAATCTGGTAAAAGAAAAAAGGAAAAAAAAAACATTTCATCTACCTAAAAATCCATCAGTAAGTAAAAACTTACGCAAACATAATTCAAAGTAAAGCCTGGCTCCAGAAAACAATAGGCAGCTATATTTGGCAACATCAGCCACTTGTTTCTGGCTTTATTACAGAGCATACAAGAGGAAAGAGGTTGTGAAATCTTCCTCCAGTGTTAAGGAAAGTCATTAAGGCCAGATATGTGTCAGAAGAGTCCCTGCATTTTGGTCCAGAGAGGTCATTGAAAGGAATTGTTAAAGTATAGCCTGGATTGCATTGATTGTATTAGTGACCTAAAGACATTGGAGGTCCCTAAACCATGGGATATCTGCTGGGGAAATCTTCTTGTAGGAAGTAGAACCAGCCCAAGAGAGAGAGAGAGAGAGAGAGAGAGAGAGAGAGAGAGAGAGAGAGAGAGAGGTGTTGCTGTCCACAAAGATGGAAGGAGTGGGAGATCCAAAGAGCCTTCTTACTTTCTTGTATTGGATAAAAAGTTAGAGGATTTGGAGTTTTCCCTGCTGTGTTTTGGTCTTGCATTAGTCCTGTATTTTCTACTGTGCTCTCTTTCATCCCTTTTGGAGTAGTAATCTGGAGGCAGGAGCTGATGCAGGCTGGAATGAAAATTTTCTAAATTCTTTATATAGAAGAACAATCTAAATACATTAGTTCTTTGTAAGAATAGCTCTGAATGACAAAAAGGAATATCAGAGGTACTGGGGAAAGTTGGTATCACACTTAAATGGCTTAATGTTGATTATGTATACTATACAAAAATAATAACATAAAATTAAAAACTGGGGGAATTAAACTATATCCTTCATTTTTTCTATTATACCATCTATGACAAATAATAATTTAAACAGCTTTATTATGCTATGAGCACTGAGAAGCAGTTATGACACTTACAACTGTTTGTGGTAATGATTACCTTGTTTTCTGATCTAATATGACCATACCTGTGTTCCTATGTATTCAAAACAAATACTGTATCTCAAACAGACAAAAATTACTATAACCATGGTGGCCTAGAACTAGTGGAAATGATTTTGGTAGCTGTGATTGTTAGGGTGACATGGATTTTAGAGTGTTTAGTGTAGGAGGCTCCTTCTCAAATCATGAATATGTTTATGTTCATAGCAACATCTTTCATTTGCCACCATCCACCAAGATTTTATGAATTTATTCCTTGTATTATAGAGTGATCTATTTGAGAATATTAGAGCAGTTTGAGGAAATGGATTTTTTGCATGGTCAAAAAGAGAAGTTATTAAATAAGGAAAAGTCCAGAAGGAAGAAGTAAGTGTATTTGGGAGAGGGGGTTACAGTAGTTAGAGGGAAAGTGCTAGTCGATCAAAAGGGGAGACTAAGAGGGAAACAAATATCTAAGTGTTTGTGATCTTGTTTTCTCTAAGGTAGACCAGATGGGTTCTGAAGGTGCTGAGACTGAGCAGATCTCAGCAGCTTCAAAAGCATTGTTCATTTTTCAACTTCATTTGCTGTTAGTATTTACTGGTGCATGCGTGCATGCGTGTGTGCATGTGTGTGTGTATATGTGTGTGTGCACATGTACACACACATGTGCACAAAGCACAGAGGCAGATAGAGTGAAGCAATGACAGAGTGACAGATTGTTTAATTCTTTAAAGTTTAGTTGAGTAGGAAGCATTTGTAGATGTATGGCTATAGTTATTCATAAGTTAGTAGGAGTTTCTTGATCTTATTTCAAAATCACATAAACATATGTAGAGGTAGTCTTATTTTCCATTAACAGTTCTTAACAATGTCACTAACATTTGCCAAAATAGATTCTACAGAAAACTTGAAAAATATTCAGTCATCTCTTCCTAAAACTTCTGCAGAATGTACTGTGTTTTCTTTATTCTAATGCATCACTTCTTTGCAGTACCAGTGATATCACTTAAGGCAGTACTTACTGTGAGACATAACAGATTTTCAGCAATCATTTCTTAATAACCTAATAAATTCAAAATTAAGCGTGCTGAATTGGCAAGGTAGGTATTTCCTATTATTGTAAGTGATGTGAAACCAATTATTGGCTAGTTAGTAACTGCACATATATGCACATTTGTCCACGTGTACTTCCATAAATAGATGCATGAACACATATTCTCAGCTTTGTTTGAGTGGTTTACATTGTGATGATGCAATGTATAAATATATATGTTGTTATTATTCATTCAAACTAAATATACTACCTGTATATATCCTGTAACATATGGCAGAACTTCAGAGCCCATCCCCAGCCTCATTCTCAGGACCCCTAAGGAATTGCCTCCCAGGATCATATCACCCATAAATGTTTCAACATTCTTAAAAACAGTATTTTTCCTGGTGGCAAATCACATTGCAATAAAAAAAACTAAATTTATATAATAAAGTTGCTAAACTAGTAGCCAAAAGCATGTAAGGTTCCTGTTTTCAGCTTAATACTTTGTAAATACCTATATTTTCTTTGGTTTCTGAAACCAAAAGAAGAATCAATTTTAATGGCCTAGAAGCATAGACAGTGTAAACCTAAGAAGTCTCGATAGTAGCTGTGAAGATTCAGTGTACTGTTGACTTGTCATGACTGACTTAGAATCAACTGAGCATGGAGCTTCAATTGAGGAATTGTCTCCATTGATTGTAGAAAATCCACTCCAAATGTGAGAAGCATCTCCTGGTGTCTTTGAAAAGGACAAACGAGAGCAACGATTATTCTGTTGTGCTCACTTGGCTTAACTGCTCAGTTAATTTACTATGTTGCTGCCAATTCCTTTGCTGATATTAGAAGCATCTTTTCTGGGCTTCAAACATAAACTGAAAAACTAGTTATTTTTATGGAATGTTCAGGGCTTTGGTAGCAAATTGGGACTGTTGAAGCACCCAGCTTCTTGGACTCAGCAACCAGTTCATTCTTTATCTCTTCAATATGAGACAGCCATTACTGAACTACTCCAACAGCTGAGGTACCCAGCCTCAAGGACTGAACAAATGCATGGTTTCTGGCATCTCAGGTATGAGACAGCTGGTTTAGACCATTGAAAATAATTTATAAGCTGATATATATATATATATATATATATATATATATACATATGTGTGTATATGCATATTAGTTATATTCCTCCAAAGACCTCAGACTGTACTGAGGCTCCCTTTATAGAATGGAGATCACTAAAAATCCATGGTGTGAACAATTTAAAGAATTATACAATATAAATGCATTTGATACCCCTTATTAAAGTTTCATGAAGATCAAGGAATTTAGTGATTCCTTTTGAAATTTGAGGAAAAATAATGAATTTACAGCTGCAATTTGGTACCTTTTCACATCTCTGGACAAAATGACAAGAGATAAATGAGCTCAGTAAGAATTGGACAGGTCCAGTTGTACATAAATAAAGTAAACTTCATGGTGAACTTTAGAAAATAATCTTATCCCCAGCAAATGGAAAACCCAAGTTACAGAAAATAAAACCCAAGCCCACAATACACGGTTGGCTGAATTACAGTACAAATCTAATTTCCAGCCCTGAAGTGTATTTAACATTTAACACAAAGGCATTGATTGGAAAAGAATTGCATCTCACAATTTGAGATGAAGATTGGAAGACCCTAAGGAAGTTGAGAAAACTGAACACTCAGATTTTGATGGGCTTACTCTACCTGATGAAACAGTTTCCCTACCCTTAACGGGTGATGCATCCCCACCCCACCATCAGCCCCTGTAACATTGTCCTTTGTATCCTTGCCTCAGGGAATTAATTCTGCCTTGTCAGTAGAGCAGGAAATGATTTGTCAAATGGTGATTTCAAGGATTACAATGCTGATGTCCCTAAGAAACCAACCATCATTGCCTCTAGACTTATCTCCCTGTTAGCAGCTTTCCTCAGCAGGTATTCCACAGCTCTGACTCTAAAATTCTGGGGTCTTCAAGGCAATCCAAGTGTTACCTTCTCAACTTCCCTCAATGGAATATTAGGCCTCCATTCAGATACGCCCCTGATATATGCTTGACCTCAATGATTTTCCTTAGTTGTAGAGTGAGATTCCATAAACTCTTTCTTATATCCTTGACTCTAAATCCAGAACCACATGGCCAAAGTTGCCAAGGTCTGCTGCTTGCTGGGGCTGGAACATGGCCCCTTCATTCAATTGCATCTTCACCAGCTTTCTGTTTTCAATGGTTTCTTTCAGCTGCCTAAGCCTGGCTGTCCTGGAACTTAATCTGTAACCAGGCTGGCCTTGAACTCAAGATATGCATGTCTCTGTTTCCTGAGTACTGGAGTTAAAGGCATGTACCACCATACCTGGACCTAAGCTGTTCTTTAATTCCTTTTCAGAAGTTGGATGCTTACCTAGGTGGGATCTAGCCCTGAGGTTACCACTCCATTTATTCAATTTAACATCAGCATCAGGATCTTTAATCTGTTTATCTCCTTGAACACAGAAGTTAGATCCATTCCAGGTCCTGGTGCTCCTTTTCTCCTCAAATTGTGCATTTTGTATTTTTCCTTGCTGAGCTTGCTCTTTTTTTTTTTTTTTAATAAATCTATGTAGATCTTGCTCCGGACTTCCCTTTTGCAACACTGGTGAGTACCCTTCCTTGCCCCAGACCCCATGCCTGGGCACCAGCCACTCCAGGAAAGACCTGCCCAACTTGGCCCCAGGTTCTGGCCACCTGGCAGGTTCCCTGCTAGCCCCACCAGGAAGGATCCCCTTCTCCAAGACCCCTGGCAGACCCTGCAGTCTCCACGCCCTGCCCCCACGCCCTACTGCCTGAGCCCCAAGCCTCTTCCTGAGTCTTAGAGGCTGGCCCCCAGCTCCCATCTTGCTCCAGACTTCCCTTTTGCAACACTGGTGAGTGCCCTTCCTTGCCCCGGACCCCATCCTTGGGCACCAGCCACTCCAGGGAAGACCTGCCCAACTTGGCCCCAGGTTCTGGCCACCAGGCAGGTTCCCTGCTAGCCCCACCAGGAAGGATCCCCTTCTCCAAGACCCCTGGCAGACCCTGCAGTCTCCACGCCCTGCCCCCACGCCCATCCGCCTGAGCCCCAAGCCTCTTCCTGAGAATTAGAGGCAGGTCCCCAGGTCCCATCTTGCTCCAGACTTCCCTTTTGGAACACTGGTCTGTCTGAACCAAGTGTGCGGATAAGGCCAAGAACGAACCACAAGGAGATGGGCAGACGTCAAGGCAGAAACATATACAACAAAATGAATAGCAATACAGCATCACCAGGCCCTAGCCCTCCTCCAACACCTAGACCTGAACATCAGAAATTGGAAGAAGCACAAGAAAACAGCCTTATGAATGACATCATGAAGAAGCTAGAGGCTTGTGTAGAGGAAAAGACAAAAAAAATGTGAAGAACGCTGTAAACAACTAGAGGAAAGGGCAAACAAATTAGAAGAAATCAATAAAGTCCTGGAAGAAAACAATAAAATACTGAGAGAAAATCAAGAAAAATCAATGAAACAAATGAAGGAAACAGTCCAAGACCTGAAAAGGGAAATAGAAAAAATGAAGAAGACACAAACAGAGGGAATGCTGGAAATAGAAAATCTGAGTAAATGATCGGGAACTTCAGATGCAAGTATAATCAACAGAATGCAAAAGATGGAAGAGAGGATCTCTAGCGTTGAAGATACAGTAGAAGAAATAGATTCATCAGTCAAAGAAAACACTAAAGCCAACAAAGTCATGAACCAAAATGTCCAAGAAATTTGGGACACCATGAAAAGACCAAACCTAAGAATAATAGGGGTCGAAGAAGGAGAAGAATACCAACTCAAGGGCACAGAAAATATATTCAACAAGATCATAGAAGAAAACTTTCCCAACTTAAAGAAGGAAATGCCTATGAAGATACAAGAAGCTTATAGAACACCAAACAGACTAGACCCCCCCAAAAAAGTCCCCTCGCCACATAATAGTTAAACAACTAAACGTACAGAATAAAGAAAGAATATTAAGAGCAGCAAAGGAAAAAGGCCAAGTGACATATAAAGGCAAACCCATCAGAATAACACCTGATTTCTCAATGGAGACTTTGAAAGCCAGAAGAACCTGGACAGATGTAATGAGGACACTAAGAGACCATGGATGTCAGCCTAGACTAATATACCCAGCAAAACTTTCAATCACCATAGATGGAGTGAACAAGACATTCCATGACAAAGCCAGATTTAAACAATACTTATCCACAAACCCAGCCCTACAGAAAGCACTAGAAGGAAAATTCCAACCTAAGGAAGTCAGATACACCCTAGAAAACACAGGCAACAGATAAAGCCACAGCAGTAAACCCCAACATATAGAAGTACCCACACATCACCACCAAAAAAAAAAAAAAAAGAATGAACAATCACTGGTCATTAATTTCCCTCAATATCAATGGATTTAATTCACCTATAAAAAGACATAGGCTTACAGAATGGATACGAAAGCAGGACCCATCTTTCTGCTGCATACAAGAAACACATCTCCAATTCAAAGATAGACACTACCTAAAAATAAAAGGCTGGGAAAAGACTTTACAATCAAACGGTCTTAAGAAACAAGCAGGTGTAGCCATCCTGTTATCCAGCAAAATAGACTTCAAACTAAAATCAATCAAAAGAGATCAAGAAGGGCATTACATACTCATCACAGGAAAGATCCACCAAGATGAAGTCTCAATTCTGAATATTTATGCCCCAAACACAAGGGCACCCACATATGTAAAAGAAACATTACTAAAGCTTAAATCACATATAAAACCCCACACATTAATAGTGGGAGACCTCAACACCCCACTTTCACCACTGGACAGATCTCCCAAATTGAAACTTAACAGAGAAATAAAGGACTTAACTGATGTCATGACTCAAATGGACTTAATCGATATCTACAGAACATTCCATCCTAACAAAAAAGAATATACCTTCTTCTCAGCACCCCATGGAACCTTCTCTAAAATTGACCACATACTTGGCCACAAAACAAATCTAAACAGATACAAAACAATTGGAATAACCTCCTGTGTTCTATCAGACCACCATGGTCTAAAGTTGGATTTCAACAACAACAAAAACTACAGAAAACCTGCAATCTCATGGAAACTGAATAATACCCAACTGAATCACCAATGGGTTAAGGAAGAAATAAAGAAAGAAATTAAAGACTTCCTAGAGATCAATGAAAATGAAGACACCACATATCCAAATTTATGGGACACTATGAAAGCAGTACTAAGAGGGAAATCATAGCACTAAATGCCCACATAAAGAAGTTGGAGAAATCTCACACTAGAGAGTTAACAGCATACCTGAAAGCTCTAGAACAAGAAGAAGCACAGTCTCCCAGGAAAAATAGACGCCAGGAAATTATCAAAGTGAGAGCTGAAATCAATAAAATAGAAACAAAGAGAACAATACAAAAACTTAATGAAACAAAGAGTTGGTTCTTTGAGAAAATCAACAAGATAGACAAGTCCTTATCCAAACTAACCAAAAGACAGAGAGAGAGCATCCAAATCAACAAAATCAGAAATGAAAAGGGGGACATAACAACAGACATTGAGGAAATTCAGAGAATCATCAGGTCATACTTCAAAAACCTCTACTCCACAAAACTGGAAAACCTAAAAGAAATGGTTAACTTTCTGGATAGGTACCACATACCTAAGTTAAATCAAGACCAGATAAACTATTTAAATATTCCAATAACCCCTAACGAAATAGAAACAGTCATTAAAAGTCTCCTAACCAAAAAAAGCCCAGGACCAGATGGTTTCAGCGCAGAATTCTACCAGATCTTCAAAGAAGAGTTAATACCAATACTCTCTAAATTGTTCCACACAATAGAAACAGAAGGAACATTACCAAACTCCTTCTACGAGGCTACAATTACCCTAATTCCTAAACCAAACAAGGATACAACAAAGAAAGAGAACTACAGACCGATCTCCCTCATGAACATTGATGCAAAAATATTCAATAAAATACTGGCAAACAGACTCCAAGAACACATCAAAACAATTATCCACCATGATCAAGTAGGATTCATTCCAGGGGTGCAAGGGTGGCTCAACATACGAAAGTCCGTCAATGTAATACACCATATAAACAAACTCAAAGAAAAAAAACACATGATCATCTCACTAGATGCAGAAAAGGCATTTGACAAAATCCAACACCCCTTCATGATAAAGGTATTGGAGCGATCAGGAATACAGGGAACATACCTAAACATAATAAAGGCAATTTACAGCAAGCCAACAGCCAACATCAAATTAAATGGAGAGAAACTCAAAGCAATTCCACTAAAATCAGGAACAAGCCAAGGCTGTCCACTCTCCCCATACTTATTCAATATAGTACTTGAAGTTCTAGCCAGAGCAATAAGACAACATAAGGAGATTAAGGGGATACAAATTGGAAAGGAAGAAGTCAAGCTTTCCCTATTTGCAGATGATATGATAGTATACTTGAGCGACCCCAAAGATTCCACCATTGAACTGATACAGCTTATAAACACCTTCAGCAACATAGCAGGATACAAGATCAACTCAAAAAAATCAGTAGCCCTCCTATATACAATGGACAAAGAAGCGGAGAAGGAAATCAGAGATACATCACCCTTTACTATAGCCACAAATGATATAAAATACTTTGGGGTAACACTAACCAAGCAAGTGAAGGACCTATATGACAAGAACTTTAAGTCCCTGAAAAAAGAAATTGAAGAAGATGTCAGAAAGTGGAAAGATCTCCCATGCTCATGGATAGGCAGGACTAACATAGTAAAAATGGCAATCTTACCAAAAGCAATCTACAGATTCAATGCAATCCCCATCAAAATACCAACACAATTCTTCACAGACCTGGAAAGAATAATACTCAACTTCATATGGAAAAACAAAAAACCCAGGATAGCCAAAGGAATCCTGTACAATAACACAACTTCTGGAGGCATCACGATCCCTGACTTCAAGCTCTACTATAGAGCTACAGTAATAAAAACAGCTTGGTACTGGCATAAAAACCGACATGTGGACCAATGGAATCGAATTGAAGACCCTGACATTAATCCGCACACCTATGAACATATAATTTTTGACAAAGAAGCCAAAAGTGCACAATGGAAAAAAGAAAGCATCTTCAACAAATGGTGCTGGCAAAACTGGATATCAACATGTAGAAGGCTGTAAATAGATCCATATCTATCACCATGCACAAAACTTAAGTCCAAGTGGATCAAGGACCTCAACATAAATCCAGCTACTCTGAACCTGCTAGAAGAGAAAGTAGGAAGTAGTCTTGAACGCATTGGCATAGGAGACTACTTCCTAAATAGAACACCAGTAGCACAGACTAGGAGAGAAACAATCAATCAATGGGACCTCTTGAAACTGAGAAGCTTTTGTAGAGCAAAGGATACAGTCAACAAGGCAAAGCAACAGCCTACAGAATGGGAAAAGATCTTCACCAACCCCACATCTGACAGAGGACTGATATCCAGAATATATAAGGAATTCAAGAAATTAGACATCAAAATGCCCAACAGTCCAATTAAGAAATGGGCTATAGAACTAAACAGAGAATTCTCAACAGAGGAAACTCAAATGGCTGAAAGACATTTAAGGAATTGCTCAACATCCCTAATCATCAGGGAAATGCAAATCAAAACAACTCTGAGATACCACCTTACGCCTGTCAGAATGGCTAAGATCAAAAACACTGAAGACACCTTATGCTGGAGAGGATGTGGAGCTAGGGGAACTCTCCTCCACTGCTGGTGGGAATGCAAGCTTGTACAACCACTTTGGAAATCAATATGGCGCTTTCTTAGAAAATTGGGAATCAATCTTCCCCAAGATCCAGCTATACCACTCTTGGGCATATACCCAAGAAATGCTCAACCACACCATAAGAACACTTGTTCAGCTATGTTCATATCAGCATTGTTTGTAATAGCCAGAACATGGAAACAACCCACATGCCCTTCAACTGAAGAATGGATAAACAAAATGTGGTACATATACACAATGGAATACTACTCAGCAGAGAAAAACAATGGCATCATGAGGTTTGCAGACAAATGGATGGATCTAGAAAAAATCATCCTTAGTGAGGTAACCCAGACTCAGAAAGACAAACATGGTATGTACTCACTCATAGCAGGATACTAGACATGAAACAAGGATGACCTGTCTGCTACTCACATCACCAGGGAGGCTACCTGGAAAACAGGACCCCAAGAAAGACACAGGGATCGCCCAATGACAGAGAAATGGAATGAGATCTACATGAACAGCCTGGACATGAGTGGGGGTAATGAAAGGCAAGGGTTGAGGGAAAGAGAGCTTGGGGGAGCGGGAGATCCAAGCTGGATCAACAACAGAGAGGGAGAACAAGGAATAGGAGACCATGGTAAACGAAGACCACATGAGAATAGGAAGAAGCAAAGTGCTAGAGAGGCCCACAGAAATCCACAAAGATACCCACACAACAGACTGCTGGCAATGGTCGAGAGACAGCCCGATCTGACCTACTCTGGTGATGGGATGGCCAAACACCCTAATTGTTGTGCTAGAAACCACATCCAACTACTGAGGGATCTGGATGCAGAGACCCATGACTAGGCTCCAGGGGGATCTCTGGGAGTCCAATTAGCGAGAATGAGGAGGGTTTATATGAGCGAGAATTGTTGAGACCAAGGTTGGATAAAGCACAGGGACAAATAGCCAAATGAATGGAAACACATGAACTATGAAACAATGGCTGAGGGGTCCCCACTGGATCAGGCCCTCCGAATGGGTGAGACAGTTGATTGGCTTGATCTGTTTGGGAGGCATCCAGGCAGTGGGACCAGATTTTGTGCTCATTGCATGAGTTGGCTGTTTGAAACCTGGGGCCTATGCAGGATTGTTTGGCTCGGCCTGGGAGGAGGGGACTAGACCTACCTGGACTGAGTCTACCAGGTTGACCTCAGTCTGTGGGGAAGGCTTTGCCCTGGAGGAGATGGGAATGGGGGGGGGGGGGTTGGGGGGAAGTTGAGGAGGACGGGAGGGGGGAGAACAAGGGAATCCATGGCTGATATGTAGAACTGAATTGTATTGCAAAATAAATTAAAATAAATTAAAAAAATGAATAAGAAACCCACTCAAAAAAAAAAAAAATAAATCTATGTAAGTGTGGCCACTGGTAGCCCAGCAATACAATCAATACTAGGCTGTCTGGAAATTTTGTCTGCCAAAGCTGTTAATTCATAACTCTTTACTTTACCCATAGGCAGAAATTTTTGGGACAAGGGAAGAAAGCAACCTCTGTCTTGGCAAAATATCACAAGAATGGTATGTAGACCACATATTAATATTCTATTCTTCTGAAACCTTTGAGTCAACATCCCATAGGTCAAATTGCCCTCAGCATCAATGTCTCCCACACTTCTACTAGTATAGTCCATTAAGATGATTTTCTAATCCAATGTCTACATTCCTCCCAACAAAAGCACGATCAGGCCTATCATAGTGATGCCCCAGTAGCTAGTACCGACTTCAGTCTTAGTGAGGGTTTCTATTGTTGTGAATGTCATGACCATTGCAAATCTTATGAGAAAACATTTAATTTGGGCCCAGTTACAGTTCAGAGCAAACAAATCATTAATTGTCATCTTGGCAGGAAACATAGTGGGAAGCATCTTGGCTTGAAGGCAGACGTGGTGCTACAGATGTAAATCAGAGTTCTTCATCTGGATTATCAGGCATCAGGAAGAGATTGAGACTGTGGGCCTGACTTGAACATCTGAAATCTCAATGCCCACCCCTAGTGACATGCTTCTTCTAACAGTGTCACACCTACTCCAACAAGACTATATATATATATATATATATATATATATATATATATATATATATATACACACACACACACACACACACACACACACACACACACACACACACACACACACACCACTTGGGGCATAGTTCTTTAGAACATAATCTTTTTCCTATAGCAGAATTCATGGATTCAGGAGTCAAAGGAATGAAATGGAGTATTTCTACTTGCCATTTCCCTAGTAGTTAAGAAAACTTCAGTTTCCTCTTCCTATGACCTTGTGCTCTGAAGGTATAAATATTTTGATTTCAGGAAGAAATTGTTCTGCCAGGGCACATAACAAATATTCCATTCGACTGTAAGTTAAGACTTACTTTGGACCACTTTGTACTACTGATGATACCCTTGAGTCAACAGAGTAAGAAAAGAGTAACAGTGCTAGAAGGTATGGTTCTCCAGGTGAAAATTTTACTGCTTCTATAGAATGGAGATAAGGAAGATTATGTGAGGAGTGTAGGTAATCCTTTAAGTATCTCTCTGTGTTACCAGGTTTTATGATTAAGGTCTTTGGAAAACTACAACTAATCCAGGTAGAATGATAAGGGTCAAATCCTTAAGGAACGAAGATATACAACAATCATTTCCCAAGCCCATTCAGGAACTTGCTGACAATGGAGGAAATACAGAATGAATAGTAGCACAAAGTAATTATAAATTATAAGGCCACATGGACAGTTATAGAAATGAGGATTATAATTGACATGAATGTATTTTTCATTTGTTGAGAATATGCTTATACACTTATGAAGGGATATACTCATGGAGCAAAATGACTTTCTTTCTTTCAGCAGTTATCAATTGCCAAAAGCTCCTTGGCTAGTAGTAAGGCTTCGTGTTCAACTCCCTTCTCCATGCTGGGATATTGCCTGGCTTGGGCTTGTACAGATCTTGTGCATGCTGTCACAACAGCTGTTAGTTCATATGTCAGTTTTATTTAAGAGTGTAGCTCCTGCTAAGTTGACTATGCTCCAGTGGAAGGCTACACATTTGAGAACCCTTGGGCAATACAAATGATCTAGATGGGTTTAAAGCTTTGAACATCTTAAGGAACTGGGAGACCTTTTAAAGTGAGATTATGTTTTACATTGTGAAATAAGTACAATAATTTGTAGACAGAGTAGAAGGCTATGGTTTCAAAATGACCTGTTTGAGTGTACAGTTGGCATTGTATATAGATCAAGATAATTGGTTTTAACTGTCAACTTTCCATGACTTAGAGTAACTGTGGGAAAGAGCCTCAATGGAGGAAGTAATTTCATTGCTTTAACTGAGGTGGTGGGAAGACCCACCCCAAATGTGGTTAACATTCTTTTGTAGCAGAATAAACATTAAAGGAGAGAGGAAATAAAGTTTTATTTATTCTCACTTGTGATTAGTTAAGTTAATTACCCTATGGCTGTAGATTCTTTTGCTAATATTAGAAGCAGTTTTTCGGATCTTCCAAAGTAAACTGAGGACAAGTAATTCTCCTAGAAACCTCCAGGCTGTTGACTCTAGATTGATATTGGTAAGTTGCCCAGTCTTGTGTATTAAACAACTGATGGATTTTCCAACTCTCTACTATGCAACATCTGTTATTTAAATATTTCAACCATTCAGCCATATTGGATAAGCTTATTTTATGAATCTTTTGTGTAGGTATATTCATATACATATATGTATATATATATATATATATACATATATGTATACATATACATGTTTACATTCATTGTATCAATTCTTTTCCACAAGAGAACACTGAAAAAGTTGAGCATTAAATGGTCAGCATGTTTTTTGAACAAAAATAAGTAAGTTTACAGCAAAGTACACTCCTGAATATTTTAGTATCATCATACTAGGTTATTCTCCATAAAGCTAAAATTGCAAAAACTCAAGCTGTGTGTGCTCTCACAAATTCAGTTCTTAAAGTAATCATCAGGTATGGTAACATTGCTAAAGTGGTACAAGACTTTTCCTTTGTTCTATTTTGCCCACTACCTTCTCCTATATTAGATATCTATTATCATTCAATTTTATATATGACTAAAGTAAAGTTGAGGAGCATTAATTGTCTTTCCAAGCATACTCAGTAAAATAAAATACCATATTTGATAATAACCATTAATGAGCAAATGTATGAAATAGTAAAGTTTCTTGAGAGTATCTTCCACTTATCTGATTTTTAAGCTTAAAATCAGTGCCATATACTGTGCAAATTCCCAACAATCAACTTCCCTTTCATAAACTTTGGAGTAGGAATAATATAAGCAGTATATGAATAAGAAATGTGTATCTCAGTAGAACGGACATTGTTTCCTGGTTTGCACACTAAGGAATGCATAGCCATAATCAACTTAGTGACCATTGTGATTCCACAAATGTCAATTTCACTGAAATACATATTTCTTGTTTATATATTAGCAATACTAAGTCTCTGTTGCTTAGTATTTAAATCTAATAGGATCACATATACTATCCATCCCTGACGCACGAGAGCCTACTCCCTATGATGGGATACTTCGTGCAGCCTAGAGACAGGGGTTAGGACTTGGATTTACCTCTACTGGATGTACCTCCCAAAGGAAGGCCTTGTCTTTTTGTTGGGGGCAGGAGTTGGGGGTTGGTTGGGAGGGGGAGGCTAGGGGGGCAGGAGGAGGGAAGAAGGAGGTCTTTGATTGGTGTGTAAAATGAATAAAAAAATTCTTAATAGAAGAAAGAAATAGATTAGAGAAAAAATCACATATACTAAATGCCACTAACATTGTAAATTCCTTTTGCTCCTATTAACAAAAAGGATATGTTTGTGAGGAGGGAATATTGATAGATTTATGACAAAATAAGAGAGGAGAAACCAGGGTAAGTATGACTATACAAAAAACAGAAAATTATAGTAAAATAATATTAACTATGGTGTTAGCTTAACTTAATCACAGTCTATATTGAAAGGAACATGTGAGGCTGTTCCTTGTGGAGTGGAGATGTGACATTGACCTCCTGGTTTTTCATGATAGGATAGTGAAAAATAATACCTACAATTGAAAAAAAAGGAAAAATAATGAGGGTACTCAAATATGGAAATAAATAATGAAAATATCTGCCTTTAGAAGACAAAGATAAAACAACTAGGCATTGTGACACTTGCCTGTAATCCCAGAACTATAATGACAGTGACAGAAGTTCAAGGTTAACCTCTAGTCCTAGAGTTTTAGAAAAGCCTGAATTATATAAAATTCTTTATTAAAAAAATTCAACTTTAGAATGAGATTGGCTATGTCAAGAAAAAAATACTGCTAGATGTGAAAATATACTGTAGTAACAATTATGAAAAATATGGGCATTCAATAACTCACAAAAGATAAGATTTTAAAATGTGGCAAATTGACTTAAGGAACCATTGCAATGCACCAAATCTCAATTGTAGTGAATTATCAGAACCTTGGTGGGTAACTTGAACAAAACAAGTGTATCTGAAGATCCCCTTATATAAAACAAAAGCAGAAAGCTTTGCTGTGGACTTAAGGCTAGGAATAAATGACACACTTAAACTGAAGAATCTCCACATTGACAGCTTTGCTGTCATGTGTTCTAACATATGGCAAATTTTCTGTCTCTTATTTCTTGATATTAGTTTTCATCCTTAGAGTCACCAAGGGAACATTCTGCAGGTGGCAGATCAACTAAAATGGTCAGGGAATTGGTGGCTAGGAATCAATTTACATTTAACCACAGAAATACCATATGATCCTGTGCCTTGCAAGCAATCAGAACAAATAGAGTTCCCATATTTAAATAACTTGTCACCTTTTACGGTTTGAGATTATTACATCTGCATTTTTCTGTCTTACTGTATATTTAGTTTATAAAGCCAATATTCTTGATCAGAGAATAGGATCATTCATTTTAACTTATTTGGTTTTAAAAAAACTAGCTGCATTATAGTTTAAATAGATTTCTCTTATCACAGATGAAAATCCATCACTTTTCTCCACTGTCTTTATATGTTTTTACTGTGAACCAGGTAAAGAGGTGATCAAACATAAATAGTTAAATGCCTCTTTTTGTGAGAAAATACACTTGAAATAATACACTAGAAAGGCATAGATAGATATAAAAACATGCTGCCATAAGAAGGTAGAGATACACACAGCTAAACACTGTATAGGTGTGAGTTTAAGCGAAAAGTCATAAATAACTCCTTTTAGAGTAAGCCTTTCTTTAATTCTGTAAGAGGAAAATTCAAAGTTTAAGCAATAACTCAATGGAGAGAGAAAATGATATATCAATTTGTATTTTTTTTAGGGATGACTACTGGGATTGGATAACCAATTAGAGGTCTCATCCCTAGGAAAGGCCAATTCTTCCCCTCTCAGAGGTAATTAGTGGCCTGTATATACTCTCTAGTGGCAGGGTCCCATGAAACTCCTCCTCCATGTTGGCATGACAACTGATGTTGTCATTGTTGTGGTTTTGTAGGGAAGCTCTGCTGTTGAGACTTCATGGGTATTGCTCTCCTGTCATATCTACAAGATAAAATCACACAGCAGGCCTCCAGGTCTTCTGTCTCTTACAATATTTCTGCCCCCTATTTCATGATATTTCCTGAGATTGAAATGTAGACATCGTATTATATGTGCATCAATTGAGGTGGGGCACCACCTGGTCAGTTGTTCTCTATGTTTTGAGCAATTGTGGCTTTCAGTAATGGTGTCTGTCTGCTTCATGAAAAAGCTTCTTTGTTGAGGGGTGGGAGTTAATCTTATCTGTGGGTATCTGAATTAATATATGAAAAGCGTTTATTTAGTAATTATATTTGTTTATAAGAGTGGCATAAATAGGTTCTCCTCTAAAATCTATAGCTTTACTAACCACAGGGGGTTGACTAGGTTAACAGTACCAGGCATGATTTCCTTCCTCTTAAGCAGACATTAAGTCCAAAAGACAGATGTTGGTCACTGCCAAGATATAAATGTCATTACTTCAAGTAGGATCCTTTCCATTGATGGTCACTGTTTTGGCTCATAGACATCACAGCTGGTAGGAATATTAATTGCTTTTCTCCGTTGGAAGCTTCCATAGCACATGCTGGTATTATCAAAGCTAGTCCACAGGGAGAAGGCTTTTGGGTCAGAATCAGCTGAAATCCTCCAAGTCTTTCTGAGTCTGGGTTACCTCACTCAATATAATATTTCCTAATTCCATTAGCTTATTGGCAGATTTCAGGATTTCATTTTTAATCACTCCAGCTGAGTAGTATTCTATAGTGTATATGTACTAGACTTTCATCACTTATTTATCAGCTGAATGAAAAATAGGCCATTATCATTCCTCAGTATTTTTCCTATTTCCTTCTCTTGTCTTATTGTAAGACACTTGTTTGCTTCTTGATCCATTTTTATTGAAATACATTTTCTATCCTTTCACTTTGGGGTATTGCCTATTTGTAACTGTAAGATGAGTCTCTTGTAGAAAGAAAGATTGATTTTGTTTCTTTATCCATTCAGTCAGCCTGTGCCTTTTGATTTGCGAGCAGAAGCAATAAATATTTCACTATTGAAAGTTGTATGTTGATTTTAGTCAATTTGTTTATTCTCTCTCTCTCTCTCTCTCTCTCTCTCTCTCTCTCTCTCTCTCTCTGTATCTTTTATAATTAAAGTCAGATGGATTTCTGATTTCAGAAAATGACAGGATGTTTATTAGTGAAGCATGTTCCAGGCATGGCCTCAGTTCAATTCTTGAGCCTCTGTTTTCCTTCAGAGTTCTGTTTCTTTTTTTATTGCTGTTGTTGTTGTTATTGTTTGTTTTTTAATACCACTCTGTGCCACACTATGGAAGTCATTAGGAAGTACTTCATCAAAGTGAATAAAGCTCTCCTTCTGCAATCAACCACTCAGAGCAAAGTGCTTTCTGCCTCATTTATATCAAACTCTGTAACTGTGGTTTTCTTGAAATTGATGGCTTGGTTGTAGAGAACCCATGTGAGATAGAAAAGGCAATGAGACAGTGGCTTATAAATATATTCATATGTTGGGAATTTTTACTGCATAGTGTATTTTCTTGATTAGGTGAGGTTGCTTATTATACGTGGTCATTAAGTTTTAGGTATATGAGTGAATGAGTGTTTTGATGATGATTTGCTTCCATTTCAGCTATTTTGTTTTTGTTTTTGTTTTTGTTTTTTTTTGGTTTATTGAGACAGGGTTTCTCTGTGTAGCTTTTCACCTTTCCTGAAACTCACTCTGTAGCCCAGGCTGGCCTCAAACAGAGATCCACCTGCCTTTGCCTCCCAAGTGCTGGGATTAAAGGTGTGTGCCACCACCTCCCGACTATTTTGTTTTTCAATAATACATTCCCAATGGTTTCTATTGAGGCTAGTGGTTGCAGCTTGAAGCTACCAGCTTCCCTTCAGCCTTTATCCTTTACCTATTCTAGGCTCACAAAAGACGTCCAAGGATAGAGGCTATGTGGAACTGAGACACTGAAGTAGGCCAAGGATGGAAGCTCCATGGAACCAAGAATGATTCAATTTGTACATAGAATTTGGGCAGGTTGTGGACAAAAATGTATTTCAAAGAGGGAACAGACTGCATATGCTTGCCTCAAAAAATAAGAGTCAGTCACCTCAAGAAGACTACTCTGGTCTCTTTATTCTCCATACTCCCTCCAAGTTGGTAGATTCCTAAGCATTTCCAAAGTTTTTATATGTCTTTAGGACAACATTTACATAACATTAACTCTATATTTGCTTGTGTTATTCTCTTTTCATCTGCTTAGCAACTGGCATAAAATCAATAAAGTTTAATAAAAGCATATACTTTGAGATGAGATGCAAGATGATCTTTACACAACATGAGTCCACAGTCTGTTTCTACCTTACACAGAGGTTTCTTAATGATGTCTTCAAGCATTTCTAGGGTGCGGTTCATTTGAGTTTCTACATTGCCCCTTCTGCTCTGCATATGTTCACTCATTTCCTGTCCCAATGATTTCCTCTATTATTACAAATTTACCAATTATCTTCTCCACTTGAGGCTTTTACATTTCTGACTTTTATACCTAGGATACTTATCACCCACATATCCACAATGTTTGCACCTTCCTTCAGTCAATTCTTCTCAAGTTCCCTTATGAAAGAGCCCTTCTTTGACCATTCTTTCTGAATTAGCATGCTCCACACCCAGAGCCTGGTTATCTTACTATGATTTTGATTTCCCCGTTTCACCTGTTAATAATTGGTCTCTTCCTCTCACAACGCAATTCTCAGGACAACTCAGATTCTTTTGACTTATTGAGCAACTGTGACGTAGTAGGCATCCAATAACTATTTGTTTAGTGCAAATATCAAAGCATAATAAAGAGCCAGAGCTAGATCTGAGAGGCAAATTCTTCACCATATTAATGCAAAACTGACTCATCTTAATTGTTCTGCACAAGGTTGGGATGAAATGACCCAGGAGGTATGTCAGCTCACTAGATGTCCAGTGTCAAGATGGCTTGGCTGGGAGATGGTTTTTAAACACTCAAGGAGTGTTGGTCAGATAGAAAGGTACCACTAGTACCACTAGTATATGTGAGTTACTTGACATTTTGGATAGTTTTTCAGTCAAACTTTTTCCTGCTAAAGAGACTGATATCTTTCCAACAGTCCTTAGTTGGGGAGAGGCTGGTCTTACTTCTCCAGTGTTTTCATCCATCACAGAACTAGAGAAATGTTTTATTAAATGCCTATCTGTAATCATAAAATCTACATGAAGGAAGCACTTATCTTATCTTGAAATAATTGTAATAGCTACAGTGAGTACTTAACTGGTTAGTCAATCATGAGGTTAAAGAATTATGTTCAGTTGCACTAGACAAATTTGAGTGCATGTCCAGAAAATAATTCGAATATTTATCATCAAACTGAGGTATATTCTCCTTAAGCCTTGTGCCTATTTAACACATCATATCCGAGGTTTCATAGATAATAATGAATAAAGCGCCCGAGGACTTGAGAAGCCATGGAGAGGTTGTTTTAATGTTCTCTTTCTTGGAATTTTGATGTACCTCCATCTAGCTCAATTTGCCATCATCCCTGCTGGAATTTTCCCTCTGAACTTGAAAGAGCGATTAGTATGCTGTAATGCCAGTTTGGTTTTATAAACTGCTTTGTTTCTACCCTGCTTGAAAGCAGTGATGTGCAAGAGAATTACTCATTTTCTAGCTGTGCCTTTTTAAATAGAGTACTAGTTTGGTCTTCTGTAGGGTGTTCCATTTTTTTTTTTTTATAAGTAAAAGGCACATGGAAAGAGATGTCACTGCCTGGCAGTGTGAAACACACTCCAAGTGGACACTGTAGACAAGTTAGAAATGACAGGTAAACACTGTGAGTTAGAGTCACCCCAGGTAATTTACTCTCCTTTCAGAGTTAATCTTTGACAGGGTGCTTTGCTGACAGTGGCTATGTCAAGTGCTAGATGGGACAAAGACAACGTATCCTGAAAATGTTAGACCATTGGATCTTGGAGATGAATGACAGGAAGCTGTCAAAAATCAGACCTTGGTCCTGGGAATGAACATTTCTTAACTGTCCAGTCATATCTCTAGTGCTGTAAATTTTTTAAAGTCTCTTGATATCATTTTGAAGTGTGGAAATGAGGACAAACTCATACAAGAGAAAAACCCTATTCATGTAAACAATTTGGTGAAGACTTTAGACATCACATCTTCAGCTTCAAGAAAAAGAAATCATGTTTCATTTATTTTTCATCACACACTTGAAGGAAGTAAATTACCATGTTCACTTAGGACTAATGGTGGAGATCAGTGCATTGTGATTTCTATCTTGAAACTTTTGAGGTAGATACTAAAGTGTGCTATATGTGTGACAAATACATTTAGTGATGTTTATTTTGTTGCCTTTATATTTCTCCCATGCCTTTTGTTCACTTTCTATTGTACTTTTCTTAGTGATAGGTATTTTTATGCTGTAATGTATATAATGGTATACCCATCATCTAAGTGGTCCATTGTCTACTTAAATATCAGGCAGTGTGTGATCATACTTTTCAAGTAAGGTTGTCTGTAAAATGGTGGTGGGTTTTTGTTGCTGCCTTTGTTTTTCATATTTTCACAAATTCCCTTGAGATATGTGTTGTAATTCTGTTTGGCTTGGGTGTCAGTAATGATTCAGGGATACATTTAAACTCATGATCGTCGTGTGTCCACCTCCTGAGTACAAGTCCAAAGGCAGATGTTGTACTCCCATCATGTATGCTTTAAAAAAAATGAACAATGTTAATGTTAAAATGCTTAATGAAAGAGAATATAAAAAACATTAAATACCTCAAAAAAAAAAAAAAAACCAGTCAGAAGATAGTGGTGACAGTGGTCCCTATAAGCTCCTGGAATGAGAGACTGAAATCCATATAGTAAGAAGCTTCTTATGTAGCTTTGAAACTTTTGAAACTTTATCCTGACAACAGTGTTTCCGTTATGAAGGAAGTTATTGCTTTATAAGCCTCTTAGTGAATGTAGTTTTAGAGAAAAATTAGTACTCCACGTGGGACAAGGTCTATGAGGATTTAACAAAAGTGAATCACTCACAGTCATTTATATGTCATTTATAACTATTGGCAGATAGTTATTTATCATCTATTAAAACAAAATAGAACAGGTGATCTAATTCTGCCTTTGGAGGAGTAAAGATATCTTCCCAACTGCTTGGGGGAAATCATGGCTTATATCAAGAGAGGGCAAAATAGAGATTCAAGAAACTTGCATGGACTCATGGACTGCCTACCCCAATAACCAATGTTCTTAGAGGACAACTACATACCTGAGAGCCAATGGAAAGATATGGCTGCATCTAATTTGTATTTAGTTCCTCCTCAACACCAAGCCACAGAAAAAGACAAATAGGTTTGGTCTCTTGGTTGTCACAGGTCAAGTTTTGGAGGTACAACTCTCCTTATATTTCTTTTTTGTACATATAAAAGCATTATTTCTCCAAACTCAAACTGACATTGATACCTTGAATGTATTTATTTCCCCAGGGTTCATAGATTATTCTTAGAAGATAGCGCATTTCAGCTATTTCACCATAGCTATTAGCTAGATAACTGTTTTACAGGATATGTCTGATTTACCCTGTAGCTTTCCTTCAGCTGGGAATCAGTGAACTAGATAATATATTTAAGCAAACAGCCAGCAGATGGTCAGGGTGAGAAGAGACCATATGGCTGAATATATCATTTGGTTCAATCTTCCATTGGCACAGAAGGCATATTCATCTTAATATCCCCCTTTAACACCTGGTTAAAGAGGGTAAAAGATTTCCATCAATCCTAAGAAACAACTAAGTTTTAAGTCCATTATTGTAACAATTTCACTCTTACATTTAAATAAAATTTGAGTTGGGTATTTTTTAAAAGGCAGACCACAAAGAAAATCCAGCACTAAGACATTCCACTCCAACTTTTCAAAAAGCAAAAACTGGCAACACTTTAGTCACAATAAATTCACCAAATTTAGGTATTTCCATTTCAGTGAATTTTAATAGAAGTATAGATCCCATGCTACCAGAAAAGTCAAATGAGGAAGAGTTGTGTTGTTCCAAGGTGTTCTTAATTGCCCCCTGTGGCCATCAATTTATATTCCAATGACAGACATTTCTGTTACTACATTTTGCATTTACTGGAACTTTACATATATGAAATTTTATCAAATTTAATCTTTTTAAAATAAAAATCAATATTAATTTATGGCAATAAACTCACAAATAAAACATCACACAGCCAAATTAAGGTAGCCACTCAAACGGATATTTGCCATGTCTGAAACGCTACATTTCAGTGAATTTCTATATAGTTCTGAACTGGAACTTTGCTTAGGGTTTTCCACTTCCATGGTCAATTAAATTTTTATGCACGTTTATACCACAAAAAAGAAACAAACTAAGGTAGTTTAAGTTAGAACAATAATTCATTTTATATACTCTTTCATGACTCATGAGTCCTTTTGACTGAGTTCCTAATATCTTTTCTCACCACTTAATATTATCCTTTCTTGGTCACTTTTTTTTTGAGGATGAAGGAGGAAAATGTTTATTTTTGTCTTATATCTTACAGTCAGTCTAATATTGAAGGATATTAAAGCAGAAACCTGTTCTTTTTAGAAGATTTATTTTTATTTTTAGTCATTTGTATGTGAGGACAGGGGCCCTTGCAGACCAGAATTATTGGATCCTTGTGCTTTAATGTAATGAACAGTGCCCATATGAACTCTCACATGTAAGTACTTGTGGCTGTTTTAACTATTTTTCCCATTATATAGCAACTCTATATTTAACTTTTTAAGGAATTTTTTTTTTTTTTTTTTTTTTTTTGGTTTTTCGAGACAGGGTTTCTCTGTGTAGCTTTGCGCCTTTCCTGGAACTCACTTGGTAGTCCAGGCTGGCCTCGAACTCACAGAGATCCGCCTGGCTCTGCCTCCCGAGTGCTGGGATTAAAGGCGTGCGCCACCACCGCCCGGCATTAAGGAATGTTTTTTAAAGCAGTTGAACTAATTACACGTCTATCAGCAATATAACAAGGTTTTAGCTTTGCCATGTCTTCCTTAACACTTTTTCTTTAAAAAAATTTTTTTAACCTTCCAAGAAGTTGCAAGACAGCAACACATGCAATCTGTGTTCTGTCAATGTATGCTTCATATACCAGTACGCTATTGTTTGGTATGTACATGTGTATAATTTTTATAACTTCTTCATTCATTGACCAATTACCATTAATGACTTTACCAATAATGACTTTCTAAAATCACCAATAATAATTTTGTGATTAAAACCTATTTTGCATAAGATTAACATAAATTCTTTTTTGTACTTTCATAGACCATACTTCTTTCATCACTTCACATCTGACCTGTTTTTAGTTTTGGACTGAAAGCAGATACTTGGTAAACAACACAAATTCAGAAAAGCTTTTTAAAATCCATTCTCTCAGCCTGTTTTTCAACTGATGAGTTCAATTAGTCCATTTACACTTAAAAATGATTCCTAACCATGAAAGATTGTCTCCTGTCATTTCAACTAGAGTTGTATCCCTGGAATCATGGAAAGGTAGTAGATGAGAACTGGCTACATGAAGTTGCTCTTTGATTTTTGTATGTGCACCATGGCACATGTGTGTACACACACATCATATACACCAACACAGACACACATACAGGAGCACTAATAGTAAATTATAAAGTAGAACTAGAATAAAAACCTTACAATAATCTACTTTTAGTTGATATTGTTTTTGTGCTGCCCATATCAACTTCTCTGATGCAGCTCAATTCCCCACCATTCAAATTGTCACTGTCAAATGCTGCATATGTGTAGAAACACACACATTCACAAATGTTTATAATTATTGTGGTGTACATTTGCACTATCCTATTAGAGCCAAAAGTAAAAGTTATACACTCATAATACAAACAGTATTGCTGGCTTTATGTGTATTTCTCCAGTTACTTTTCCTGGAGATTTTATTTCATAAAGCTCCAAGTTACTATTTATTATCCTGACATTTCAGTCAAAACAATGCTTTTAGCTTATTTTGTAGAGAAAAACCAAAGAACTTCTTTGGTTCCATATATTCAGCAAAAAATGATTGTTTGTTATTATAAACCACAAAGTTCTAAAACTGTATGAAAAGGACATTAATACAGCAACATCTTATAAAACATCTAGGTCACAGAATGAGAATCAGCCACACAAACCCCTAGTTCATGACATTGGTTTGGGTAAGATAGTGAGTACTGAAGGAACAAGTAGCTTGTCAAAGGTAAAATGTTACTTGAAGGTGAAAAACTTATTAAAACTGAGACCTGTGACCTTGTTGCATTAGGTAGAGAAGTTTTCTCAGAAAACTTGCTAGGATTAGCTGGTTTATCACTAGTTTAATTTGATTTTTCCCCTCAAGATATGAATACAGAAAAACTAATTAGAATTAAAAGAGAATGTAGATGGTCAGAAATTCTAGAATTTTCAAGGACAAAGTAAAAAATCTCATTTCTATTTGCATAAGACAAAATGTAGAACTATTTTGATAAAAATATGGAGAGGTAATAGAACACAGGTGATATGAAAGGGAAAGGGTTAATAATGGGTGGAGGAGAAGTTTGAAAGAGGAAGAGAAAAGGAGGGTCCAGATTACCAGTGGGGGAAAGTATGACTAACACTAAAGATCTTTGAACAAGCCACATGGAAACCTACTATTTTATAAATATTATAATACAAATACACACAAACACACAAGTTTAAATGGGGTTAATCTACATAGGGAATGCTTCTCACAAAAGTCATCCATAGGTTGCTAAATAAAACGCCCAATCTCAGAATTGGAATACCTCACCCCAAATAACTGGTTAGGGGTGGTCCCATTGACCCACAAAGTAGTACAGGTTATTTGCCACTGCTCCTGGCTGCCCACCAGAGCTTGATGGTAAGACATTGTTTCTGAGGAAACCAAGCACTCTGGTCACTGAACCTGAAGAAATCAAACAGTCACTGAGGTGCAAGCTTCTTCCATTTTATCAAGCTTTGATAGGACCAGAAATTTCTGTGCAGACTGCTGGGAGAGAAAAAGCACTGTGAACACAATGAACTAGAAGATAAATCTGGCAATATATCCACAGGGGTACAGTATTGGCATGAAGTTGTGGGGTTATATTACTCAGGATATGTATGAGACATATTAGAATTACTTATGATATTTGGTCCAAAAATATCTGTCTCCCAGTGGAAAGGCCAAGCATCTAGAAGTTGTTTAGTCCAAGACTAAATGTCTCATTAGTCCTGATCTGGATTCCTGGATTGCTGCTGTCTTCAGTATACTGTAATTCTGAAGAAGTAGGTTCTAATACCAGCAAAGGGATGCCTTAAAATTACAATTTCACTTGCTATTGAAAGAGACGGCAAGGAGGTAGAAAGCAATAGCTTCCTTTTCCCATATCCTTTTATGTGGACTGTCATCAGAAGGTATGGCGAGATTTAGGATCAATCTTCCCACCTCAGATGATCGAATCAAGGAAATTCCTCATGGGTGTGCCCAATTTACTCACAGTGGACAGGAACCTGTTGCACAAGTTCCTAAGGAATGCTGTCTTTCATCTAACCACCAATAATCTTTCTGTAGTCCATCGTGAGCTCATTTCTAACATATGAACTGTCTCAGACCTAACAAGGATGTCCACGCAAGATTTGTCTTTTGAATATGAAGGTTTATCTCACCTGAGAAAGTAGTCTCTCCACCTTTAGCAGAGGATGCATCCCCATCCCCACTCATTGCAGTGTTGTCCTCTCCACCTTTGCCTGGGGGAATTGATCCTCCATTACCTGCTGAAGAGGTTGCAACTTCTCCTGAAGGAGATGCTGAGCAAGGCAATACTGAAAGTCCCTCAGTGCTCACCAAAAGCTGCCTCAACTTATATTCAGACTTAAGACTAAGCAGGATCGTAGAGGGGAGATAGAAAGTGTAGTCCTTGAGGAGGTATGTGATACCCCTAAAGAACATAATGTGTTGACTAATTCATTCAAACAGAATTCTCTGGAATACATGTGGGAATGGACTTTAAGGTTAGGGGATAATAGTGGAAGGAATGTTCTACTGGGCCAGGATGAATTATTTATATGAGCCCACTGAGTGGAAATTCTAAGTTTAATATGGAAGACTGAACTATTCTCCCCTATTCTCACCCTTCCCTGCTCCTGACTCCTCCCATTGCCTCTGGATATTTTTTTTCTATATTATCCACAATAAAAACCTTCCTCTAATGCAGTGAAGTTTCCATGTTTCTTTTATCGCATCCCCTTGAATACAGTTGTAATTGCTGAATGCCTTACATCCCATAGGCCATACTCTCCATATTAGTCAAAAAATAAATGGATGAACTGTGAGCAGTGTGTTCTGTACTTCCCCATTCTTCAGAAAACTCAGTTCCTTTAGTAAGGTCTCCATGTTTTTGTTTGTTTTTGACTTTCCAGTGGTTTCTGTAATCTTTATTCTGCTCTTTAAAAAGGTACTCTTAATATCATGCACATTTCCTCAGGCTTTAAACAATTCCATTCCACTTACTTCTGGGTACCAAGCACAGACTCCGGGGAGTGGCCTGTTTTGTCAAGTTTAGGCCCTTGTGAAAATGTGAAATCCTTTCAATTACTGCTTAGTAACTTCTGTTGGGAGTGGTTCTGAAATATCCTCTCTTCTGAGGTTCAGGAATTCACTATTCCATCCTGAAGAAGCTCATGAGAGCCGAACCTTAACTGAAATCTGGCAGGTTGTTTTCTTCTATAAGGAAACAATAAACTTTTGCATACCCAGGGAGCACATGTCTTCTCTCCACAGGTCCCTTCAGTCCACAACAGTCCCCAGCCACATGGTTTTTATCCTAGGCTCCACTCCTGTGTATTCCCAGAGTGGAAGATGCTCACTTATTAGCAGAAACAACTCCTTTATCTGGGACCCCTAGGAGTAAAGAACAAGGGACCTCTTGTCCCATCTGAATCTCAAGTGCTTTGCTCGTCCTACTGTTGTTGGGTGCTTTTTCTCTTCTTTGGGGGTGCCTGTCACCCAGCTCCCAAATAAATCACTCACAGAGACTTATTCTTACTTATGAATGCTGGACCTTATTTTGGCTTAGTTTCTAGCCAGCTTTCCTTTACTTATCCCATCTACCTTGCGTTCTCTTACTTCTGTATCTTACTCTTACTCCATGGCTTGCTGTGTAGCTGGTTGGCTGAACCCTGGAGTCCTCCTCCTTCTCTGGCTGCTCATTCTTCGATCTCTCCTCCCAGTTTTCTCCTTCTATATATACTCTCTGTCTGCCAGCCCCACCTATTCTTTCTCCTGCTTTGCTATTTGTCAGTTCTTTATTAAACCATCAGTTGTTTTGCACAGACACAATAACAAAGCTCCACAGAGTTAAACAAATGCTCCAAAGGTACACAGAGAAACCCTGTCTCAAAACAAAAACAAAAACAAAAACAAATGCAGTATAAACAAAAGTATCACACCTTAAAACAGTATTTTACTACATACTACCTTAGATTTGTCTTGCTTGTGTCTCCCCAGTAACTTCCTTCATCAGTTTTGAGATACAGCTGGCCCACAGGGGTAAGACAAAACCTAGCTAATTTCTAACATTTTTAAGCAGAGAAGAATTGAGATTTTAACCTTAACTTTTTTTCTTATTTCTTGTGTTTTCTAGTTAAAACTGGCATCTAGTCTCCTTAGCTGGAGGCCACTTTATTCCTATGACACAGATGACTGAGAGACTTTGGGACATAAATATATACAATAAGCCAATAATTCCACCTGCCTTGCTGCCGCTCCTGTGGGGTACCTCAGACCTGGCAAACAGAAGGGTAATGGGAATTAGAGGGAGGAGGAAAATAGCATTAAAAATATAAATCAAAGAAAGAAATAATGCATTCACTTCTTGGCAGGAGAGCCAGTGCTCAGCTGCTCCATGCTGAGTGCAGTCTCTATATAATCCTGTGATACTGAGAATTCAACATTAATGCATTAACGGCTGACAAATTATTTTAGTTATCTAGAAGCAGATTAAAAACTAGTTAAAAATCATACAAATTTAATTTTCCTGTTGTTGCTTCATTTTTTAACAGTATAATGGTTTAATTTCTAGCATCACTTTTTTGATTATTAAACACATATTATCTGCATAATAGAGCTTGTGGGGAAAATAGCAATAAAAGCAAAAAAATGATTTGTGTTCAAATGGTACATGTTAAAGCACTTTCAAAATCCATAAATTTCTCATAGGTTCACAGCAGCCCTTGCCTTTAATCCATCTGTGTCAGGGAATTATAAAATAAGCAGGAAGGTAATAGAATGTTATCAATCACAATTGACACTGTGAAGGACCATCAGCCCATCAGCTCTTTGTGTGTGCGTGTATGTGTGTACATTCTCTTCTACTTCCTCAGGATTTACCACATCTGTGGAGAAAGTGACATCTCAATGGTCAATAGACTATCAGAACATAAAGTTTTATCCAGTATAAAGCTTCTCTGCTATTTAACTTATGTGACCTGTACAAAAGACTTCAAAGGGTTAGCATTTCCCTGTACTTCCTGCATACCAACTTGGTGAAAAAAATTATGCAAGTTTCTTTCTAACAAGATTTTTATAGCTTTTAAATATATATAATTGCTACACCAAGTCTAGCTTGGTTTTGATGCCATGGGTTCACTTTCTAGGCAGGTGATTCTATGGTTGGATTTAAATTCTCTCTATTCCATTAAATGGGAATTCCAGCCCATAAAATTTATGCCTGTTCTAATCATATACTTTTAAGGAAAGTTCTGAATGAAGTAGGTTTCTTTTCCTACCCTTAACCAAAGTCTTTAATAGGAAGTTAAAGTGTAGAAGCAGAATATAACCTTTCCTTCAATTTTCTCCAAATATCAAGGGTTCATTACAAAGAAGATGATATTTGCATCATATTTTATCTATGGATATTTTTCTCTCTACTCTTGATATATAATTGAAAGGACTAAGGTAAAGGGAGCAAGAGATACAAATTCACAAATCAGTGAGAACATAAACAATAGTTATAGTTCTGTACTTTTAAATATGCCACTATGTATCTTCACATTTTCTTGTAATTAAAAGAATCTATCACATTAGTCTTTATTGTTGATACTACCTTCCTGAATTTGCTGTGTTTACATTATTGTATTTTTTTAATTGAAAATAGACTCTTCTCTCATACAATACATCCCAACCACATATTCCTCTCCCTCCCCTCCTCCCAGCTCCCACACACACCCTCTTTTCCAGATCTATTTCCCCTCCCAGATCTATTTCCCCATCCATTTCTCTGCATAAAGAAACAGTCCTCCAAGAGACAACAACAAAACATGACAAAAAAGATACAGTAAGGCAAAAGTCCTCATAATGCTGCTAGACAAAGCAACCCAATAGGAGGAAAAGAGTTCCAAGAGCAGGAAAAAGAGAAAGAGACACTCTGGTTTCCACTGTTAGGAGCCTCACAAAAACACTGATCTAACAGATCCATAGAGGACCTGGTCAGACCGATTCAGGTCCCATGTTTGCCTATGCAGTCTCTGTGAGCCCATACTCAACCTGCTCAGTTGATTCAGTGGAGCATATTTTCCTGATGCCCTCCATCCTCTCTGATCCTTATAATCTTTTGACCTCCTGTTTCACAGGATTCCCTGAGCTCTGAGTGGAGGGATTTGATGGAGACCTCCAATTTAGAATCTCTCTCCACATAATGTCTGGCTGTGGGTCTCTGTACCTGGTCCCATCTGTTGCTGGAGGAAGCCGCTACAAAGATGATTGGACAAGAAACTGATCTAGGAGTATAGCAGAATATTATTGGGAATTATTTATTTATTTGTTGTTTGTTTATTTAATTTATTTTGGTCAGGCATGTTTTGTTCTTCCCTAGTTCTCTGGCTATCTAACCTCTGGTTCCTGGCCATCCAAACAGTGTCAGGTATGGGTGGTTTCACATGGTGTGGGCCTCATGTTAAACCAGACATTGGTTAGCCACTCCCACAAGTTTTGTGCCACCATTGCCTAAGCACATCTTCCAGGCAAAACAGATTGTAGGTCAAAAATTTTGTGACAGGGTTGGTGTGCAGGTGTCTCTTTTGTTAGCCCACAGAGTACCTTCCCACACAAAAGAGACTAGAATGTAGGGGTAAGGGTCCAAGCCTACTTCAAGTCCACCTCTTCATGTTCAACGAGCTGAGTAGAAGTTATCCTCAGTAATGGGGCTCTGCTGTTAGTTTTTGGAGAACCACCCCTGTCTCCTAGCATCATCCTGGATTATTTGGGACTCCCTATTGAAACACCTTGGCCAACAGCTCAGCCAAATGCAACTGAATGTAATTAGAAGACTTACCTGACTAGGAAAGATAGCCAGTGCACACTTCTTATCCTGAATTGCTAGGAGTCCTCACTAAGGTCATCCTCATAGACTCCAGGAAGTTTCCACCTCACTATGTTTGGACACTGCCCTCAGTTGCCAACAATTCCATCCGTCTCTCCCCATATGCTCTCTCCATCAACACCCTGAAACCTGATCACTCCCATTCCAGTTCCCACATTCCCCCAGTTGACCTGCAAAACTTATATTTCCCCTTCCCAGGGAGATCCATTAAACTCCCTAGAGCCCTCCTCTTTATTTGATCACTCTAGATCTGTGGAATATATATATATATATATATATATATATATATATATATATATATATATATATTGGTTATCATTTACTGAACAGTTAATATCTACTTATAATTGAGTACCTACCACGTGTGTCTTTCTGGGTCTGGGTTACCTCACTCAAGATGGTGTTTTTCTAGTGGCATCCATATATTTGTAAATTTCATGATGTCATTTTTTAACATATGAGTAATACTTCATTGTGTAAATGTATCACATTTTCTTTACCTATTTTTCAGAAGAGGGACATTTAGGCTGTTTCCAGTTTCTGGCTATTGTGAATAAAGCTACTATGAACATAGTTGAGCAAATGTCCTTGTGGTAGGATTTAGCATCCTTTGAGTATATGTCCATGAGTGATATAGCTGGCTCTTGAGGTAAGTCAATTCCCAATTTTCTGAGGAACTGCCATATTGATTTCCACAGTGGCTGTACAAGTTTTCACCAGCAATGTAGGTGTGTTTCCCTTGCTACACATCCCCTCTAGCATGAGCTGTCACTTGTGTTAATAATCTTACTCATTCTGACAGGTGTAACATGAAATCTCAAAATAGTTTTGATTTGCATTTCCCTGATGGCTAAATATGTTGAACATTTCTTTATGTGTTTCTCAGCCATTTGAGAGTCATCTATTGAGAGTTCTCTGTTTAGATCTGTATTCCACTTTTGATTGGAGTTCTTTGTTGATATCTAGTGTCTTTAGTTGTTCTTCATATAATTTAGATATTAGCCCTATGTAAGATGTGGAGTTGGTAAAAAAAAAAATTTCCCATTCTGTGGGCTATGGTTTTGTCCTTTTGATGGTATCTTTTGCCATACAGAAGCTTTTCAGTTTCATGTGGTCTCATTTATTAATTATTGATCTTAATGTCTGCACTATTGATTTCCATTCAGAAAGTTGTCTTCTGTGGTGGGAGCCTCACTGGAAGACTAGCTCCCACACAACAGGGTACTCTTGAGGAGAGAGGGAAAAGAGATATTAGGTAGAAAGATAGAGGAGAGAGAAACAGAAACACAAGATAGCCTCAGGAGGACCTGAATCATTGTCCACCAGCCCCGTCTGTCCTTGCTAAAGGGCTGTTTATAGGAATGCCAAGGGGTGCAGCAAAAGACTTCACCCTAACTCAACCAAGTGTAGACCCTTCCAATCACCCTGTAACCACACATGTGGTCAAGCAATCCCCTAATGCAACCCTGCTGGGTGAAGCAAGCTCAGATCTCACTAGGAAATATGCGTGGGCCTCCACATTATGTACCAGTGCATTCAAGATTATTTTCCACTTTCTATTCTATCAGGTTCAGTGTGTCTGGTTGTATGTTGAGGCATTTGATCCACTTGAACTTGAATTTTGTACAAGGTGATAAATACAGATCTATTTTCATGCTTCTACATTCAGACATTCAGTTTGACCAGCACCATTTGTTTTAAAATGCTTTCTTTTGCCCATTTCTGGCTAATTTATCAAAATTAGATATTCATATGTGTGTGGATTTATGACTGTGTCTTCAACTCAATTCCATTGATCAATGTGTCTGTTTTATGTTAATATCATGTTTTGTTTTTATTACCATAGCTCTGTAATACAAATTGAAATCAGGGGTGGTGATACTTCCAGCAGTTGTTTTATTGTTCAAAATTGTTTTAGTATGCTGGATTTTTTTGCTCTTCAGTATAAAGTTGAGAATTGTCCTTTCAAGGTTTGCAAAGAATTGTGTTGTAATTTTGATGGGGATGTCATTGAGTCTGTAAATTGCTTTTGGTAGGATAACTATTTTTATTATGTTAATCCTACTGATCCATGAGCATTGGAGATCTTTCCATTGTCTGATATCTTCTTCAATTTCTTTCTTCAGAGACTTGAAGATTTTATAATAGAGGTCTTTCTCTTGCTTGGTTCGAGTTATTCCAAGATATTTTATATTACTTGAGGTTACTGTGAAGGGTGTTCGTTCTATGATTTCTTTTTCAGTTCATTTGTCATTTGTATGTAGGTGGGGATATGCTGTGGGATGTTCTGTATGGCAAATGTGTTGCTGATTGGTCAATAAATAGAACACTGATTGGCCATTGGCTAGGCAGGAAGTATAGGTGGGACAAGGAGGAGAATAAAGCTGGGAAGTAGAAGGCTGAGTCAGAGAGACACTGCCAGCCGCCACGATGACAAACAGCATGTGAAGATGCCGGTAAGCCACGAGCCATGTGGCAAGGTATAGATTAATAGAAATGGATTAATTTAAGCTGTAAGAACAGTTAGCAAGAAGCCTGCCACAGCCATACAGTTTGTAACCAATATAAGTCTCTGTGTTTACTTGGTTGGGTCTGACGGCTGTGGGACTGGCAGGTGAGAGAGATTTGTCCTGACTGTGGGCCAGGAAGGAAAACTCTAGCTACAAATGGCGCCCAACATGGTGGCAAGAGTTTCCACCTAAAAACTGAGAAAAAAGATTCTAAAACGGAGCTAAAAACAGTTCCTAATTGTCTCTCTCAAATGAGCAGCAGCTGCCGGTTTGAGCTACTGGCGGGTTACTAGCGTGCCCTATGGCGGGAATGACGTCTCTGCAAGTGGCACATTAAGCTGCATGGTGGATTTAGACTTTGCTAGTACAAAACAAAAAAAGAGGTTTCTGGGCTACACACTGCTTGGATAAAAGCATAGACCCAGAGCTGTCAGTAAAGTACCAAGGCCATGTTGGGAAGCTGAGGTGGGCAGAGCAAGCAGTCACAGCTGCTGCAGCTTAAAGCAATAGATTCACAATAAAACAGATTCAGATGTAATAGTTTACAATGTGTGTAAAAGATACGTAGGCTTGAAAAAGACAAAAAAAGGTGATATATACAGTTATAGAAACAAATACATAGTTTTAAAAAGTAAAGTCTTTAAAGAGACAGTAAAATTAATATAAAAAAAAAGCCACGTAAAGATGAATATTATACAGAGAATCTGGATTGTGTTGTCTTTGGGATTCTTAACTGCAGAGAGATATTTGATTGCAAAGGAAGCTGAGTTAAACCAATATGTATATTTTAAAGGTACCTTGACTTCAAAATTTGGATATAAGGATATGTTGCTTTGGAAAAGAGTTTCTGCTTTTGTTCCCACAGAAAGCCAGAGGCTATGGATTTGTTCCAGATTAAGATACATCAGGTTTGACCAGCCAGGACCCGCTGAAAGGTCTCTGATAACACCATGGCCCGGATGATCCAATATCCAGAACGGTTTGAAGGCAACTGGCTCAGACAATACAGCCTCATGGACTATTCCATAATTCTAAAATTTTCTTTGTATCCTCATAAGATACAGCGCCCCCCTCCAGCAGGAAGTAGTAAGAGAAGCTACGCCCAAATTCCCAAATTGTATGTAATTTTACTTTGTTAAGGTTAAAACCTTCCTTTTTGAAAAAAAAAAGGGGGGGGAGTGCTGTGGGATGTTCTGTATGGCAAGTGTGTTGCTGATTAGTCAATAAATAAATCACTGATTGGCCATTGGCTAGGCAGGAAGTATAGGCGGGACAAGGAGGAGAATAAAGCTGGGAAGTGGAAGGCTGAGTCAGAGAGACACTGCCAGCTGCCATGATGACAAACAGCATGTGAAGATGCCATGAGCCATGTGGCAAGGTATAGATTAATGGAACTGGATTAATTTAAGCTGTAAGAACAGTTAGCAAGAAGCCTGCCATGGCCATACAGTTTGTAACCAATATAAGTCTGTGTTTACTTGGTTGGGTCTGACGGCTGTGGGACTGGCAGGTGAGAGAGATTTGTCCTGACTGTGGGCCAGGCAGGAAAACTCTAGCTACAGGGGTACTGATTTTTTTTTTTTTTTAGTTAATCTTGTATCTAGCCACTTTGTTGAAAGTGTTTATCAGCTATAGGATTTCCCTAGTGGAATTTTTGGTGTCACTTATGTATACTATCATATAATGTGCAAAGAACAATACTTCGACTTTTCCCATCCCAATTTGTATGCCCTTGATCTCCTTCAGTTGTCTTATTGATATAACTAAAACTTTAAGTGCCAAGTTAAATAGGTATGGAGAGAGAGCACAACCTTACCTTGTTCTTGACTTTAGTGAAAATGCTTTGACTTTATCTCCATTTAATTTATTGTTGGCTCTAGCCTTGATATTAATTGCCTTTATTATATTTAGGTCTGTCCCATTTGTTCTTATTCTTTCCAGGACTTTTATTATGAAGGGGTGTTGGAATTTGTCAAAGACTTTTTGGCATATAATGAGATGATCATGTGGTTGTTTTCTTTCTGCTTATTTTAATGGTAGATTACATTGACTAATTTTTGTACATTTAATTATCATCTCTGGGATGAGGCCTACTTGATCATGGTGGATGATCTTTTGATGTGCTTGTGGATTCAGTTTGCTAGTGTTTTATTGATCATTTTAGTATCTGTGTTCATTTAATTGGTCTATAATTCTCTCTCTTTGCAGAAAGTGTGTTGTTTGGGTATCAGGGTGACTGTGACCTTATAAAATGAATTTGGCAATTTTTTCAGTTTCTATTTTATGAAATAATTTGAGGAGTATTGGCATTAACACTTCTTTGAATGTCTGGTAGAATTCTGCACTGAATATGTCTTTCCCTGGGCTTTTGTTTGTTTGTTTGTTTGTTTGTTTCTTTGGGAGACTTCTAATGACTACTTTTTGTAGCTTGAGTTTTCCTGCCTGGCCCACAGTCAGGATAAATCTCTCTCACCTGCCAGTCCCACAGTTGCTTAGACCCGACCAAGTAAACACAGAAACTTATATTGGTTACAAACTGTATGGCCGTGGCAGGCTTCTTGCTAACTGTTCTTACAGCTTAAATTAATCCATTTCTATTAATCTATACCTTGCCACATGGCTCGTGGCTTACCGGCATCTTCACATGCTGTTTGTCATCATGGCGGCTGACAGTGTCTCTCTGACTCAGCCTTCCACTTTCCAGCTTTATTCTCCTCCTTGTCCTGCCTACACTTCCTGCCTAGCCAAAGGCCAATCAGTGTTTGTTTTTTTTTTTTTTTTTTTTTTTTTTTGGTTTTTCGAGACGGGGTTTCTCTGTGTAGCTTTGCGCCTTTCCTGGATCTCGCTCTGTAGAACAGGCTGGCCTCGAACTCACAGAGATCCGCCTGCCTCTGCCTCCCAAGTGCTGGGATTAAAGGCGTGCGCCACCACCGCCCGGCCCCAATCAGTGTTTTATTTATTGACTAATTAGCAACACATTTGCCATACAGAACATTCCACAGCAACTTTTATTTCTTTAGAGGATATATATTGAATTAAATTGTTTGTCTGATTCTTATTTAACTTTGGTAAGTGAAATCTATTGAGAAAATTATCAGTTTCTTTTAGATTTTCCAGTTTGGTGGAGTACAGTTTTTTTTTTTTTTTTTTAATTATGTCCTTTTGATTCTCTGGAGTTTTGGTGCCTATTATGTCTTCCTTTTAATTTCTGATTTTGTTCATTTTGATATTCTCTCACTACATTTTAGTTACTTTGGATAGGGGTTTGTCTGTCTTATTGATTTTCTTAAAAACCAACTCTTTGTTCCTTTGATTCTTTGTATTTTTCTCTTTGTTTCTGCTTTATTTATTTCAGCCCTGAGTTTGATTATTTCTTGCTGTCTGCTCTTCTTGAGTGTGATTACTTCTTTTTGTTCTAGAGCTTATAGGTATGCTGTTAAGTTGCTAGTAGGCGATCTCTCCATTTTTTTTTAATGTATGCTCTTAGTGCTATGAACTTCCCTTCATGCACTGCTTTCATTGTGTCCCATAAATTTGGATATGTTGTACATTCTTTTTCAATGAATTTTAGAAAGTTTTTAATTTCTTTATTTCTGTCTTGGCCCATTTTTCATTCAGTTGTTCAGTTTTCATGCATTTGCAAGCTTTCTGTTTTTTTCCTGTTGTTGAAATCTGGCTTGAATCCTTGGTTGTCTGATAAAATACAGGGAGTCATCTGAATTTTCTTAAATCTGTTTAGACTTGTTTTGTTACCAAGTATGTGGTCCATTTTGGAGAAGGTTCCATGAAGTTCTGGGAAGAAGATATATTCTTTGTGTTGGTGTAAAATGGTCTGGAATTATCTGTGATGTCCATTTGGTTTATAACATTTGTTACTTTCCATATTATTCTGTTTAGTTTTTGTCTGGATGACATATCCATTGGTGAAAGTGAGGGATTGAAATCTCCCACTACCAGTTTATGAGGGTAAATATGTAATTTAAGCTGTAGTAGTGTTTCTTTTACAAACTTTGTTTGTGTTTGGGCTACAGATGTTAAGAATTTAAAATGTCATCTTGGTGGATTTTTTTCCCTCTAAGAGTATATAGTACACTTCCCTATCTCTTTTGATTAATGATGGTTTGAAGCCAGCTTGCTTCTTAGGTCCATTTGCTTGGAATATCTTTCCAACCCTTAACTTGAGGTAATGTCTATCCTTGATGTTGAGGTGTGTTTCTTGTATGCAGCAGAGAATGGATCCTGTTTTCACATCCTGTTAGTTTGTCTTTTCATTGGAGAATAAGATAACTAACACTGGAAGATTTCATTGACCAATGATTGTTGATTTCTGTTATTTTGTTTTTGCTGGTAGTGGTGGTTTTGTGTGTGTGTGTGTGTGTGTGTGTGTGTGTGTGTGTGTGTGTGTGCTTCCCCTCTATTGTTTTTATTGATATGAGATTATTTATTTCCTGTGCTTTCATGGGTTTAGTTATCCTTCTTTGTTTCAAACTGCCTTTCTAGCATCTTCTGTAGGGCTGGATTTATAGATATTGTTTAAATTTGACTATCATGCAATGTCTTATTTTCTCTATTTATGGTTATTGAAAGTTTTGCTGGGTATAGTAATCTGGATTGGCATCTGTGGTCTCTAAGAGTATATAGCAATTTGTCCAAGTCCTTCTGGTTTGTATTCTCCATTAAGAAGTCAGGTGTAATACTATTGGGGTTGCCTTTTTATTTTATTTGATCAATTTTTGCCTACAGCTTTTAATATTCCATCTTAGGTCTATTATTTAGTATTCTGATTATTATGTGTCTGGTCCAATCAATTTGGTATTCTGCATAATCTTTGTACCTTTATAGGCAACTATTTCTTTTGGTTAGGAATTTTTTTTTTCTGCAATTTTGTTGAAAATATTTTCTAGGCCTTTGATCTGGGATTCTTCTTCCTCTATTCCTGTTATTTTTATGTTTGATCTTTCCATAGTGTCATAGATTTCCAGGATATTTTATGTCAGGAATCTTTAGATTTAACATTCTCTTTGACCAGTATATCTATTTCTTCTAACAGTGCTTGAAATTTTCTCTTCCATCTCTTGTATTCTGTTGAAGAAACTTGCTTCTGTAGTTCTTGTTCACATTCCTATATATTTCATTTCCAGAATTCCATTAGATGTGTTTTCTTTATTGCTTCTATTTCTATTTTCATGTCCTGAAAAGTTTTATTCATTTACTTCAACTGTTTGTTTCTTTATACTTGACATTTTAAAATGGGATTTATTCATTTCTACAATTATTTGCTTTTGTTTTCCTGAATTTCTTTAAGGGATTTATTTCTTTCCTCTTTAAGGATCTCTATCATTTTCATACAGTTGGTTTTAAGGTCTTTTCCTTGTGATTCATTCATATTGGTATACTCAGGGCCTACTTTGTTGGGATACCTTGGCTCTGTTGGAGACTTATTGCCCTGACTATTTTGATTGTGTTCTTATGCTAGCATGTAGGCATCTGGCTTTGGGGTGATTATAGTTCTAGTTGCTGCTTTCTGGGTTTGTCTTTGTTGGGTGGGTGTTTTTTCTCATGATTCCTGTCTGGATTTTCAGAGAGTGTGTTGGCTGTGTGCTGCTTGTTTTACTTGCCTGCTGTGCTAGTGTGTTCATGGGGACTACTTGCTGGTGTTGGAAGCTGAGAGAAGGAGAAGCCAGGAGGGGTGTTCTGTGGGATCTACAAGAGAATTAGTCAGGGGAGGAGGGTACAGCCTACCTGGTCTTCTGGCAAGTGGAACCTGTGGTTGAGCAAGGGGCATCTGCCTAATTTGTGGGCTGGGACACAGTGATAGGAGGGAATGAGTGAATGAGGGCATTGTGGGATCCAGAGGAGACATGAACATGGAGGAGGAGAGGCTGCAGCTGGGTCCGTGGGAACAGAGAGAGTAGACATACTTTATGGGCAGCCTACCTAGTCTTTATCTATGGGTATTTTAACATAGGTTTTCAAACATAAATTTTCTTTCATAATATTACATTATGCTGACATATACATAAAAATTAGATTGTATTAAATATCTAGTCACAGTTCAACTTCTGATTGTTTCATAAATTTCTAATTTTTTACATTTATGTTTTTCAAATCAGACTTAATATCTATGTTCAATTTCAAATAATCTTGTATACTCTGTATTGGAATGTTTATGCCTGTGTGATGTCATGCATGTTTACATGTGTTTAGGTACATATGCACATATTAGGGGTGTGTGTGTGTGTGTGTGTGTGTGTGTGTGTGCATGTGTATGCATTTGGAAGCTAGAGAATGCTATCTTCCTCTATGGTTTTCCATTTTATTTATGGAGGAAGGATGATTTGCTGAGCCAAGAATTTACTAATTTGACTAGTCAATCAATCTATCCAGCTTTCCTTAGTATCCCATGTTTACACTTGGTAAATTATGGGGTTATGGGTGCAATTCCATGCTCACAAGGCTTTTATTTGATTCTTGGGGTCTAAACTCTGGTTTTCAGTCTTGCATGTGAGGGTCTTCATCTCTCTGGCCTCATCTCTGAAATGTTTTTAACTGAAATAACTCTCCTTTCTCACATCACCTTGCTGTGGGATGGTCTGTATGTCAAGTGTGTTGCTGATTGGTCAATAAATAAATCACTGATTGGTCATTGGCTAGGCAGGAAGTGTAGGCGGGACAAGGAGGAGAATAAAGCTGGGAAGTGGAAGGCTGAGTCAGAGAGACACTGCCAGCCGCCATGATGACAAACAGCATGTGAAGATGCCGGTAAGCCACGAGCCACGTGCCAAGGTATAGATTTGCAGAAATGGATTAATTTAAGCTGTAAGAACAGTTAGCAAGAAGCCTGCCACGGCCATATAGTTTGTAAGCAATATAAGTCTCTGTGTTTTCTTGGTTGGGTCTGAGCGGCTGTGGGACTGGCAGGTGAGAGAGATTTGTCCTGACTGTGGGCCAGGAAGGAAAACTCTAGCTACAAATGGCATCCAACGTGGTGGCAAGAGTTTCCACCTAAAAACTGAGAAAAAAGACTCTAAAATGGAGCTAAAAACAGTTCCTAATTGTCTCTCTCAAATGAGCAGCAGCTGCCAGTTTGAGCTACTGGTGGGTTCCTAGCGTGAGCGCTCGACCTGCAGTATGGCGGGAATGAGGCCTCTGCAAGTGGCACATTAAGCTGCATGGTGGATTTAGACTTTCCTAGTACAAAACAAAAAAAAAAAAAAAAGAGGTTTCTGGGCTACATGCTGCTTGGGTAAAAGCATTGACCCACGATAGCTCCCAGAGCCAGAGGTAAAGTACCAAGGCCATGTTGGGAAGCTGAGGTGGGCGGAGCCAGCAGCCACAGCTGCTGCAGTTTAAAGCAATAGATTCACAATAAGACAGATTCAGATGTAATAGTTTACAATTTGTGTAAAATATACGTAGGCTTGAAAGAGACAAAAAAGGTGATATATACAGTTATAGAAACAAATGCATAGTTTTAAAAAATAAAGTCTTTAAAGAGACAGTAAAATTAATACAAAAAATAAGCCATGTGAAGATGAATATTACACAGAGAATCTGGATTGTGTTGTCTTTGGGATTTTTAACTGCAGAAAAACATTTGATTGTAAAAACTGTTGAGTTATGCCAAAATGTATATTTTAAAGGTACCTTGACTTCAAAATTTGGATATAAGGATATGTTGCTTTGGAAAAGAGTCTCTTTTGTTCCCACAGAAAGCCAGAGGCTATGGATTTGTTCCAGATTAAGATACATCAGGTTTGACCAGCCAAGACCCGCTGAAAGGTCTCTGATGACACCATGGCCCGGATGATCCAATATGCAGAACGGTTTGAAGGCAACTGGCTCAGACAATACAGCCGCATGGACTCTTCCATAATCCTAAAATTTTCTTTGTGTCCCCATAAGATACAGCTCCCCCCTCCAGCAGGAAGTAGTAAGAGAAGCTACGCCCAATTTCCCAAATTATATGTAATTTTACTTTGTTAAGGTTAAAATCTTCCTTTTTGAAAAAAAAATAGAAAAGGGGAAGTACTGTGGGATGGTCTGTATGTCAAGTGTGTTGCTGATTGGTCAATAAATAAATCACTGATTGGCCATTGGCTAGGCAGGAAGTGTAGGTGGGACAAGGAGGAGAATAAAGCTGGGAAGTAGAAGGCTGAGTCAGAGAGACACTGCCAGCCACCATGATGACAAACAGCATGTGAAGATGCCGGTAAGCCATGAGCCACGTGCCAAGGTATAGATTTACAGAAATGGATTAATTTAAGCTGTAAGAACAGTTAGCAAGAAGCCCGCCAGGGCCATATAGTTTGTAAGCAATATAAGTCTCTGTGTTTTCTTGGTCAGGTCTGAGCGGCTGTGGGACTGGCAGGTGAGAGAGATTTGTCCTGACTGTGGGCCAGGCAGGAAAACTCTACCTACATCTCCTTATCTCTGTTTCTCATTTTTTAAACTAATATAGATGCTCTGATATCTTTTCTCTTCTTCCGTTTTGATGAATGTTTCCCTTGGAGTCATTTACCATGAACTTCTCTTTTGTATTTTATATAACATGGCCAACAGGTGTAACAAGCTTGCTCTGTTTTAGAACACATCCTCCTGGCTCAGCGCTCTTATTGGATCAAATATTGACAAGTCTTAGCAAGTGGTAATTTACAACTAATTCAGGATAGGCAAACCCATAGTTAATCTATGGTCATGAGAAAACTATCATAATGTATATGGCTTTTTATGTATGTGGATCCTAAATTTCAAGTGTTTGTATGCATATGTATTAGCCAGAGATCTTTAAAGGAACAAACAAACAAACAAACAAAAAACAGAGCCAATGGGATGAATATATACATATGTGCTTAAGCAGTCAGAATAGTTCCACAGTGGACATCTCTCACTGGGGTCAGTCAGACAGCCAGTAGTTGCTCAGTCCACAAGGCTATATGACTCAGCAATCTCAGCTAGGTTCTGGAAGCCCAGAAGGTTCCTGAAAAGCCTTAGGAAAGTTATTTCTGAAATCAACATCGTAATCAGCAGTATGAAAAAAACTCAGAAGTAAGAGGTAAGGTCAAGTGAGAAAAGTTGAGATGATCATTTGATGCACATATATTTTTAAAACTGAAGTGCTATCAGATGATGCTGCCCACAATCAGGGTAGTCCTTCCTTCATCAATCAAGGCAATTAGGACAATTCAGCTGAGGATCTTTACTCAAGTGATTCTGATTTATGGCAAGTCAAGGTTAAAACCAACCCTAATGGCATATAGCTAAAAGGTAGTCAGAGTGAATTTAGACTGTGAAACTCTTAGGAGAACACAAGGTGGAAAGAAAGGTAGTGAGAAAGGAGGAGTGCAATGGTCACATGAAACATTAAAGTGGAAAGGAGATTACTGGGGATGGAAGGACACAAAGGATGGAGGGAGATAAGGAAGAAAAGGGGAAAAAAGCAAAAGAGAATTTGCTTCATTGATTACATGCTTTAGGTTGTGGGAAGGATTGTTTCACTGGATGCCATGGCTTCCTGAATCTCAGTAATAAGTGTTTTAACTTTTTTCTCATCTCTTGACTTACAAATTTTCAGTATATTTTTAGTGAGACTATTGACCTTTAGTATTTGGGAACTGAATATAATGACAGGAATTCAAATTTATAATACTGAATATTTATTTTTAAAAGACCCTGCAGGGCTGGAGAGAAGGCACAGCCAATACGAGTTATTCTTTTGTTACTGTGATAAATTATCAGACCTAAAGCAACTTAAAAAAATGTTTATTTTAGCTTACAGTTCTAGAGGGTGAGGCCATAGTTGTGAGGAATGATTGGCAACAAGTGGTCAGAACAAGAAACTATCTGAACACATCTTCTTTACACACAGGAAACAGATAGATTGAACTGGAAATGGGGAGAGGCTATAAATTCTCAAAGCCTCCCTCCAGTGATGTACTTCCTCCAACAAGGTCCTAAAAATTTTATAAACTCCCCAAACAGCACCATCATCCAGTTATCAAGTCTTCAAACACATGACTATAAATGGGAGCATTTCTCAAACTACCACATTCAACCCCCTGGCCTTCATAACCTCCTAGCCTCATCATAATGCAAAATGCCATTAGTCTAACTTAAAATACTCATAATCTTTTACAGTCTCAACACAGTTCAAATTTCAAAATTTCTTCTGAAATGTGACACAATCTCTCAATTGTGACCCACTGAAAAATAGAAAACCAAATTATACATTTCTATCACACTGTGGCACAGAAATGGAGGAATTGGGAGCATAGAGAAAAATACTGGAGAAGAGAAGACTGAAAATCAGCAGAGGAAACAAGAAATCCTATAGGTCCACATTTCATGTCTGGTGTTTCTGTTTTAAAAATGCTTAGATGGCTCTGCCCCTCCAGCTTTGCTGCCTATAATCAATCTCTCTCTCTCTCTCTCTCTCTCTCTCTCTCTCTCTCTCTCTCTCTCTCTCTCTCTCTCTCTCGTTATTTCGACTCCTTGTATACAGACTTTCATGGTATAAATCTCATCATACTGACACATCCAGTATTTTGAGTTTTCCATTGCAACTGAGTCTTCTCTTTTATGACACCATGCAATGGTCTTTCCATGCCTTCTAGGAACTTGAGACCTTATCGCAGTGACTAACACTCCCACACTTTGCCTACTATCAACAGCTCTCTGAAAGCATAGAGGTAAAATCTATCTCCATCACTTTTGTATCTTATATACCTTCAAAACCATCCACAAGAACAACACTGTCAAGTTTGGATGCCTGCTTGGAGTTTTTTCACCCCCTCACTAGGAATATCTTTCTTATGATGAAGTGATTTATTTTTAGCAGGAACTATCTGATTAAGTTTTCTCCTTTCACAATATGTATGCTTAGCTGAATGGGATTTTTTCCTAAGGACACCTTTTCCATTGTTCCAGTGCAGAGCAGGTGGCTACATTTTAATGGGGCTAATCTTTTTAATAAACATAATGTCTTACTTAGTGCATTTCTTGGGTGTACCATTAAGCTTCCTTGTGTCCATTTTCTCTTCAAATAATATTTTGTATATATCTAACCCCACCTTCTCTTTTTTATTGTGGACATGAAAAAGAGTTATCTGTAGAAACCATTCCACAGAATCAATACATTGTGTTGAAATGTCTCATTCCAAGGAATTTAGTTCATTGTTTTCAACTTTTACTTTAGGCAAGTTCTTAGAGTACCTGCAGGCAGTAGCTAGATTGTTTAATAAAATATTTCATGAATAACCTCTAGCCCAGTGGCTAATGAAATCTCTGATTTTCCTATGAAATACCATGAACCAGGACTTTAATGTATACATTAATCTCAGTACTACTTATTGTCTTTCTGGATCCTTCTTAAACCATCCCTTAAGCTTTTCTACATGATTCAACAGCTTTTCTCTACCAAAATACCTAAGTCTTCTACATTCCTCTACAAAACAACATGGTCATGTTCTTCACAGCAACAAGCCCTTTCTTGGTTACCAACATGTATATTAGTTACTGTTTATTTCTGTGATAAAATACCTTGACAAAAAGCCACTGTATGGAGAGTCTATCATGAAGAAAAAGCCATCACAGCAGCTGTACAGAGAAGGATGCTGAACGTTCATATCTTTATCCATATAGAACAAGCATCGAGAATAACTTAAAATAGGGCAAGACTATAAATTCTCAAAGTCCACCCAGCAGTGAGAAACATCTCCTGATGAGGTTTTTTGTCCTAAAAGCTTCATAGAATTTTAAACATTGCCACCAATCATTGGCCAAGTCTTCAAATACATGAGCCTCTGGGGAACTTTCTTTTACAAACCACCTCATTGTACAATGGTACTTGCTGCCACACCTGACAAATTGAGTTCTGGGACCCACATTATGAAAGATAACTGACTTACCTTAGCTGTCCTTTAACATGCGTTCACTTACACACACACACACACACACACACACACACTTCAAATTATATTTATTGTGTGTGTATATAAATAAAGAAGACACTGAAACTAAGAGAAAACCCAAGACTTATTCAAAGTTGTCAGACTTGATAACAATTGAATTAAGTGTGCTAAATTGAGATATTGGCATTTCCTACTATTTGAAGCTCATGTGAAGCCAGTTCTTGGCCATATATCATGTGAGTAACTATTTGTCTATATATATGCATATTTGTCCACATGCACTACTGTAAATAGATGCATGGACACATATTCTCAGCTTCTTTTGAGTGGTTTGCAGTGTGATGGTACCATGTATAAAGATGTATATTGTTGCTATTCATTCAAAATAAGTATACCACCTGCAAATATGCTGTAACATATGGTATAACTTCAGGGCCCATCCCCAAATTCATTTTCAGAACCACTGAATAGCTGCCTCCCAGGATCATAAAATTAGTTGTTTTTCTTTAAGTTATATTTTTCTAAGTTTATATATACATTAAAACACAAGCAATGTTTCTTTTAATTGTTTCACCATTTTAGGGTTAGCATTGAAGCCTTTGCCCTATTTAGTCTTGATTTTTGTGCAGAGTGATAGATACTGCTCTAATTTCATTCTTTGTCATCATCCAGTTTCCCCAACATCATAATTTCCCCAATATCATTTATGGAAAACAAAGTATTTCTTCTACTGCGTATTTTTGGCATCTTTTTCAAATATCAGATGGCTATAATTATGTGCATCCATATTTTCAAGTAAATGGAAAGTTTTCCTTTCTCCTTCAACCATGATATATAGTTCTTCTGGGAAAGTAGCCTTGGTAGCCATTCATTGTCACTTCCAACTTATAGTACATTGCTTCAGGCTCCCAAATAATAGTCAGGAGTCACACTATTGAGTATTCTTCTTTCATGATATGTGATTGCCATAATTTTATTTTATTTTTCTCTTGAAGCTTGCAGTGCATTCACTTTTCTATATATTCAGTTTTAACTATAACATATTGTAGGTAGTTTCTTTGATGGTCTTCTCTAGTTAGTGTTGTGTATACTTCTTACACCTGAAGGGTTATGTTTTTCCTTAATTTGGGAAATTTGCTGCTATAATCCAGTTGAAGTTCTCATACATGCCATTGATCTTTGATTCTTCTCCTCCTGTGATTATAATTTTAAGGTTTGGTATTTCATGGTGTCCTAAACTTCCTGAATATTCTATTTGTATGTTTTTCAATATATTTTCATACTTTTGACCTGATGGTTCCATGTCCCTGAATGTCTGTTAGGGTTATCGAGCTTCAGGCTTTTCTACTATTTCTACCTCCTTACAGAATTCAGGCTGCAAATTCTCAATTGTCCTTGTTGTTTTATTCTGCTATTTATTTGTATTCTCTTGCACTCTACTCAGGGGTTTATTTTTATACTGTTTAATATCATTCATGTGTTTCTGTATTTTTATCCTAGATAACCAAAATGATGCTGAAAAACAATAAAAAACATTGAAGTAATTCCCATATCATATTTCAAGCTATATAGTATAGGAATAACAAGAAGACTGCATGGTACTGGCACAAAAATAGAAATGTAGATCAATGGGATCAAATAGACCTAAACATGAGATATGATTTTGTGTAGTAACCTGAGATTTTTTTGTTGGTTGTGTACTTGATATACATTTAGTCTATGTTGAATGGAATTTTGCTTATGTTTTTGCTTTTGTCCAAGTTTGTTTGAGTTCAGATGAGGCATGGAGAATTGGATGAAGTTCAGATACTGGGGTTGATATTTTTTGGTCCCTCTTTTTATGTTATTAGTACTTACTTTTATTATTTCTTTTTTGATATTAGAATATAGTTATTTCATTACTCCCTTCCTTTACCTCTCTCTAAACCCTTTCAGATACCCCTCCTTGCTCTCTTTCTAATTTTTGACCTCCATTTTATTAATTGTTGTTACATACATATGTGTATATGTAAATGTTAGCCGATCAAGGACAATAACAATACCACAAGACCTCAACTCTTCACAAAGAACTGCAGGCAATTAAGGAATGCTAAGAACATGGGGAAAATTTCTTCCCTTGGGTAGAACACAAAAATTAAGGTTGGTTTTGGATTGAAGGGATGTGTTAATTCCCATTCAATAGTCACTAAGAAAGTATGCATATATGACTCCTGGCTGGGTATGCTTGTGCTGGTGTCCAAGCTGAGATACCTGAGATAGACAGTGTGAGGAAAGAATGAGTGCATGGGGATCTAGATTATTCACCAGGCTAGGCTGGTGCACAGGTGATATGACCTGTTGGGAGTATAATGATGGCACAGATGGGTAGAGATATGTCACATTCACCTGGCTGTGGTGGTGTGAAAACTACATGACCCAAGCTTGGCCTGGGAGTGTGATGACGCTGCTGCCACTAACCTCCAGAGCCACATTTATAGATCTGGAAGTTGAACTAATAAGACAAGATTTCAAGGCTAATGTCAGAAAGAGGGAGGAGTCTCTGGTAGTAATTATCCCATTTTTGTTACTGTTCAGCAGTTCCCTGAGGCTTTTGCACCTTGGCCTGAGCCTCCCAGATGCATGTGGTACACATAATTCTTTCTCTGTCTCGTTTTCACATGTCTTCCTCCCACAATTCTTAAGATTTATCTTACATAGATTGCATTAGGTAAGTACAGTGTGAATGGTTTTGGTATGTCTTCACAAATGTATTCCCAAAAAGCTATAATGACTTTGTATTAATTATGAATCTGTTTATTTGCTACAATGATTATGAATTGGGTCTTTTCACATTGCTCATTTTAAATCACTTTACTATTCATTTCATTAATGAAAATTGTTTTAATTATGTTGTGGTGGATTGAAAGAAAATGGTCCCCAAAGAGAGTACCACTAATAGAAGGTGTGGCCTTGTTGGAGAAAGTGTGTCATTGTAGTGGTCTGCTTTGAGGTCACTTATGCTCAAGCTTCCCTCAGTGTGACTGCCAGCTGATTTCATGTTACCTCTGAGTCAAGATGTAAGGACTCTCAGCTCCAGCACTATGTCTGCCTGCATAGCCATGCTCCCTGCCATGATGATAATTGACGGATCATCTGAAAGTATAAGTGAGCAACCTAATTAAATGTTTACTTTATAGGAGTTGCTTGACAGCAATGAAAACCCAAACTAAGACAGAAGTTGATACCAGGAGTGATATATTTTTGTGACAGACCTGACCATATTTTGGGAGGATTGTGGAAGGAATTTGTAACTTTGGGCTAGAAGAGTCATTGAGTGTTAACAGTTCTGTAGAATGTTCTGTGGGAACTTGGAAGATACGAATATTGAGAGCAGTGCAGATGATGGGGGTCTCACTTGGAAAGTTTCAGAGGGAAATTTAAAGGCTCTATCAAGACTATTTGTTATTTTGAATTAAGATCCCATACTTCTGATTAGCTGGAGCTGAAGAATCAGTAGTAATTAACAAGATTCCAGAACTACAAACAAACAAAAAACTTGTGGTTCTGGTTAGCTGGGGCTGAATAATCAGCTGGGATTAACAATATACCAGAACTACTAACACAAAATTTTGCTTTACTCGGATACTTGATGCCTTCTGAAATTTGTTTCCTGAGAGACAGAGAGGCTGTGTTCCAGAGGCGGCCAAGATTGTACCTCATGTTGGCAGCTGTTCTTGGTAATGTGTAAGAGTCACACAGGTGGTACTGGTTTTGAATGCATGAAGAGCAGCTGAGGCTTGGCACTGTGAGAGGCCAGGAGAGGCCATTGGTAAAGGTGCAGCCCCAATGGCATTTGAAGGCCCAGGATTGAAGGGTTCATGCAAAGAATTTGAAGCTTGGCTTGATGAAAAGAGCCTGTGAGAGGCAATTAGCAAAAGGGCAACCCAGTTGCAGCAGAACACCCCATCATTTTGGAAATGGGAAGTAGCACCAAGAACAGCAGTAGAAGTGGAGTGAAGCCAGCTTGTGCCTAGAAGATGAGTTGTGTGTGCTGTAGAGGGCAGAGCTAGAGAAGTGACCCAATCCCTTAGGAGGAGTCCAGAAGATCATGAATGGATCCCACATATTGGATGGTTAGAATTTTGTTTTGCTTTGATTTGATTGTAATTGTGCCCAGAGTTTTCCCTCTTGAAGTAAGGGTGTATTTTATTGGAGCCCACAGCTGAGAGACTTTAATTTTAAAAGACTTTGGATTTTTAGAGATACTGGCTTTTTAAAGGAACTGAAATTTTAATGTGTTTGAATTGTGAAGATACTGGTACTTTTTAAAGTTAGTTAATGTCTTGGGAATTAATAAGAAAGGAAGGGTTGTGGCTTAATAGTAATGTGTTTGTGTGTCAAGTTGATAATTGGTCAGTTATACTGGGTGGCTTTGTTTGTGAACTTGACACAAGCTAGAGTCATCAGAGAGGAAGAAGTCTTGGTTGAGGAAATGCCTACTTGAGATTCAGCTATGAGGTATTTTCTCATTTAGTGATCAATAGGGGAAAACTCAACCAATGGTGGGTGGTGTCATCCCTGAGCTTCTGGTCCTAAGTTCTATAAGAATATGGGCAAAACAAGCCATGTAAAAGCAAGCTAGTAAGCAGCACACCTCCAGGGCCTCTGCATCAGCTGATGCCTCCAGGTTCCTGCCCTGTTTGAGTTCCTGTCCTTATTTCCTTCAGTGATGGATAGCAATGCTGAAGTGTAAGCCAAATAAACCCTTTCCTCCACAATTTTCCTTTCAGTCATGGTGTTTTGTCACAGCAATAGAAATCCTAACTAAGACAAGTTGGTTCCAGGGACCGAGGTATTGCTGTAATAGGCCTAACCATGGTTTTGTTTGGAATAATATGGACTTTGGGATTTGGGGTTAGGAAAGTAGTGGAATACTTTAAGCACTGCTTAATGGGCTATACTAGTTGGAGCATGGAAGACAATGATGCTGAGTGTGATTTGATGAACTGTAGTGGTCTACCTCAAGAGATTTCAGAGAATTTTAGTGAGTTTCCTAGAGATCATTCTTATGATAATTTGTTCAAGTGAGTGTCTGCTTTTTGCTCTTTCCTAAAAAGTTCATCCAAGGCTAAAATGAAGAATTTTGGATTAATTCTGTTGGCAGAAGAAATCTCAAAACAGCCTAATATAGACTGTCATAAAGTTTTTGGTGGTAACTCTACTGAAGATTTATAATGAAGAGGAACTAAAGAAAAGCTCCAAGCCAGGTGTGATGGTGCACACCTTTAATCTCAGCACTCAGGAGGCAGAGGCAGGCAGATCTCACCAAGCTAAGGTTCCAATTTGTGAAAGGAATTGAAGAAAAGCTTAGAACTGAGTGTGGTTGTGTATGCCTTTAATCTCAACACTGGGAAAGCAGAGGCTGGTAGATCTCTGAGTTTGAAGTAAGCCTGATATACAGCACAAGCTCAAGAGCAGCCAAGCTAAGGCAGTGAAGGTGGAAAACAGAAAGCCAATGAAGATGTAATTGGATAAGGAGACCATGTTCCAGCCCCAGCAAGTAGCAGAACTTGGCAGATTCAGCCACATGGTTCTGACTTTTGAGTTAAGGATAAAAGAAATGGGTTATCGAAATTGCCTCCCAGCAAAAGGAATTGCTGGAGCTAGACATGTATCATGTGTCAGGGTTGTCCCTGAATAGAAGCCTAATAGAGAGGCTATTGCATGAAACTGGGAAGTTGAAGCCTGGATTGCCTTGGAGAACTCAAAATGTTAGGGAAGCCAGAGTCATGGAATACCTGTCAAGGAAAACTGCTAAAAGGAATTGGAACCAACCCAACAAAAAGAAGTGTGTTGCAGTCAACAAAGCTGAAAAGAGTTGGCAATCTGAGCCATGTTTTGACATCAGACATAGAGCTGCAGAGTTTGGAGTTTGCCTAGCTGGTTTTCAGTATTGCTTTGTCAAGTATTTCCTCAATATGTTCCCTTCATTGTGTTTTGTAATGGTAATGTATGTCCTGTGCCATTATATGTTGGAAGTTGTTGGAGCCCAATTAGGTTTCCTAGTGGCTTTATCCAGTAGGTCTGCATAAAGAGGATTATTGGATAACAAGACAGAGTACCAGGTGTTTGGAAGGGTCTACACTTGGCTGTACCTAGCAAGTGGGAGGTCATTTGCTCCTCCCCTTGGCATTGTCATAAAAGCCCTTTGGAATAAAGTTCTGGGCCGGTGGATAAGGATCCAGGCCCTCCCGGGGCTATACTGTGTGTCTGTCTTTCTTCTTTTTGTCTAGGTATCTCTTTCTGTCTAATATTTCTCACGTTTTCCTACTCAAGAATACCCTGGGTCATAAAAGTGGTGATTGGTCTGCCACAGGAAGTGTATGATTTTTATTTTTACAGGGTGATTATAGTTAAGAACTTGTCATGTGTCTTAGAAGAGACTTTGTATTTTAGACTTTAAAAGAAGTTTGAGACTGTTATAGACTATGGAGACTTTTGAAGTTGGACTGAATGCATTTATTTTTAATTATGATATCATTACAAGCTTATGGGGGCCAGGGAGTGGAATGTGGTAGTTTAAAAGAAAATATTCCTCAAGGGGAGTGGCACTATTAGGAGGTCTGGTCTTGTTGGAGGAAGTGTGTCATTATGAGGGCAAGCTTTGAGTCCTCTTTTGCTCAAACTTCCCTCAGTATGATGATCAGTTGTCTTTCTGGTTCCTCTGAGTCAAGATGTAAGAACTCTTAGCTCTAGTACCACATTTGTCTGCATGCTACCATGCTTTCTGCCATGATAATAATGTACTGAACCTCTGAAACTGTAAGTGAACAACCCAAGTAAATGTTTCCTTTATAATAGATGCCATGGTGATGCTGTCTCTTTATAGCAATGAAAATCCAAACTAAGAAATTAATATATCATATTACCTATATCAATAATTGAGTGTAAAATAACATAGGCTATAATATATAATATATAAGATATTCATTAATTATTTAATGTCATAATTAGTACAGATTATGATAAAATAGCATTGATACATATCATAATATATAATAGCATAGTATATATCATAATTCTATTATAGATTCAACATACACTAAAAATAATGCAGTTATATTTATGTAAGTCTAGATCACAAACATTTATAGGTAAAATAATCATATCTAAATATGTGTTTGCATAGACACACAGATAGACAGGAAAGTGGGTTTTGCTGTAGTGACCATGTAGGTCATACTCTAAGAGGTTCAAATATCACAGTTACTACATCTTCACACTGTGTCTAATGCGGCTGTTGAGTCATCCTACAACACATAGTATTTGGAATTCCAGACCATGATACCTTATGATGCTAGCATTTTTATGTGTGGCTTTGTGGTGGCCAGCAAACACACAGAGAGAGACACACACAAAGAAAGAAAATAGGAGAACATAAATATTCTTGTCTATGAGTTATGGCTTATGGAATTTACATTCATATATCATTGGTCAAATCTTTGATAAGCATTATTATATCTAATAACTTCATAACCATCAGCGATGTTTAAACAGTAGAAGACTTCTGTAGTCCTTAGCCCAGCTTAATTTTCATCTTCTCACCTATGTAGAGTTCTCTACCAAACACAGGGCTTTGTCAACAAGGCTAAAAAGTATCAAAGCAGAAACCTCAATGATGAAGAAGAATATCTCCAAAAACCAGTAAGCATGTCTTTATGCTAATAGCAGCCTTTGATTCTTGCCAACAACATTGGAGCAAGAAAGTGTAAGAAAAGCAGGATTGCCAGGCAATGGTGGCCCATGCCTTTAATCCCAGCACTTGGGAGGCAGAGCCAGGCAGATCTCTGGGAGTTCAGGCCTCCCTGGTCTACAGAGTGAGATTCATGACATGCACCAAAACTACACAGAGAAACCCTGTCTCGAAAGAAAGGAAAGCAAGATCAAATCACATAAAACAATGGCAAGCATACATCCAATTCAGGAGCAGGATTTTGATGCTTTGTGTATTCTCCCAGAACTTGTAAGAGAGAAGTTCAGCAGACCCATTATACAGTGATTCTCCAGCAAAATATTATACTTAATTACAGGGAAAGGTAAAAGAGCAAACACATGTATATGGATATGTACATTGCAAATGCATACACATATATGATACAGTGTTGGAGATAGCAAACCATATTTTAAATTGGCTATGAAATTGGGATATTAAATTAGAATAAATATATCACCTGGAGAGCAGATTGGACTAGGACCTAATATTTGATAATGATGTCAAGTGAGATGCCATGAACATATTAGAAGTTGTCATGAAACCATCTATTAGACACACAATTCAATTCTAGATCAGGTATAAAATGAATTTGGTAAACCAAGAAAGGTGACTGAACTGGGTTTTTAGTTCACTGAGGAGTGTGACCAAGTGAGTTTTCTACGTGTACTTATGCAAGTGCTTGCATGAGCTGAACCTGTCTCCTGGGATCCAAAGAGTATAACACCAGACCAGGCTTTGATATCACTTTGCCAAGGTTTTTGGCACAAGAAAGTTAGGAGGAATCAACATTCAGCCATTAAAGAAGGGAGCCAGGCATCTCACTGTAACTCATAATAATTGCAATTGGTAAGGTATTGTAGAATTTTCCCAAGATGTTGGTTGAGGGTCAGAGGACAAATAGCATAGCAATAGAAGAGGAGGATGAGAAACTTATGCCAAATCTTTCTATGTCATGATGTCATGTAAAGAAGCTTGAGACAAAGATGTCTGGGTCTTAGTTTGTCCTTAAACTTGACCCGTGCATCAAAGTATGCATGACTTTGTTCCCATAACTACTGAAGTGAGTTCATAAATTTGAAGAAATTCTTAAATATGCATTACTTTTGCTATAGGTCCACTCAGCGTAAAGTTTATTAAGGTAGACCTGACCAAAGACAGGAAACTCCAGTCTATATGTCTCAGGAAATGCTGTAGCAGTCAGAATTTAGGACATGGGCTTCACAAAAACGCATCAGATATGGTAGAATGATTTAATGTGCTCACCAAGAACCCACGCAATAGGCTGAAAGGTAAAAGACCACTGAGTACTACATCATGAAGTAAAGAAAGACACATGTACTGTTGGACATCACTCTCTTCCTCCTGTAAGTTATTTCATTTAGTGTTTAAGTAGCCAAGCAAAGTAATATGAAAGTCTCCAATGGTATTATTAAAAGAAACAATGAAAATTAAAAGAAAAGAGCAATTTGAGTAAAAATAATGTGACTAATATTAACTGTTTCTCTAACTTTCTTCTGGAGTGTTTAATTGTCCTCCCTTATAATTTAAGGTTTTGGGTTTGGGTACTAAACTTATTTTGTGAAAGGTCAGTTTAAAGCAGGGGTGCTACACCCTTTCCCTCTCCATTGTTTCATGCTAAGCTGTTGTACATTCTGAGCTGATTTAAAGCTGTTTTGCTAATGCTACCTGATAACTGAGTTTACTCATGTTAAAAATATAGATCTTCAAGCTTCACTGCAAGATAGCTAAATCAGAATTTCCAGTAGGGAAATTCACAGTTTTGTATTTTAACAAGGACCTCATCCACAAATAATTCTGTTAGTGTAAATATTGGCGTTACTCTCATCTGGGTAGGGCTATTGATGCCATATTGAATTGATAAGTTTTCTGCCATCAGATAATAAAAATCCAGGGTAGTATGTTAGGAATATTAATTAATAAGATGTTAATTAATAATTAATTAAATTGTTAATTTCGAGAAAATAGAGCTATCCACAAGAACTGTTCTGGATTTTGTTCATCTTGAGTAATTCTAATTTGGATCTACTGTTGAGGGAACACACTTAATTAGTTAATACACAATTTTTTGGATAACACACTCGGTCTAGGGATATCTATCCATATAACCAGTAAGACCTAGTTTACAAGTTGCAGCATTGTTAGAAATATGGCTCCAGCAACACATTCCCCTCAGCAAGATTATGAGTTGTTTTTAAAGCAATGAGGAAGGGATTTTCTGAGATGAAATTCTATGGTAAAGACAGTGGTTATTGGATAAATGAAAGCATTGCTGAATTAATATCTACTTTCATAGATGTGTTAATTAAATTAACTAAGAGAGTTCAAAATAATTATAGAACAGATGGTTTAAACTCAGTTAGCAGTTTATTTTCAAAAGGGATTTATATGATCAGTATCTGCAAAGACTTACTCAACACCATGGAGGGAAAGGCAGTTCTGCACACTAATGCTTATACACATTGAAAGTACAGAAAAATCCTTTTAAAGTCTTTAGTAAAAGCAATGGCTGAATGTACTTTACAAAAAGAACAACAAATAAAGACAAGTGACAACATTTACACATTATATGATCTGAAATCATGGCTGTGCTATGCATAGAGATATAAGGAGGAATTCATTTTGCATTTTCATGATACATTATGTCAACCATTAGTGGAGGTTCTTGTCTGACATGTCTATGTTTATTTTAATCGCAGCATCTTATCATACCAGTCTGTGTCTGTATATGGCATTTGTACTGCTTAATAATATGCTATGTTTTATAGACTCTTGTTTTACATCCATATATTACATTTAATGAAAATTATTTGAGCATGAGGATTTGATTATTGAAAATTTCTATCATAATATTTAGTGGAAACAATTTCTAAATTTAAATATATTCTCATTTTAAAAACCATCACCAGAAATAGTGAGGGTGGGGTAAAGAATGAGCTGTCATGCGTCTGAGTTCTTTTGGAACTCATTCTTTACTGTCTTAGCTCCTACAAGGGGGAATGGCTTCTGACAATGAAACAGTCCTCACTGGCCATTACACTCTAATCAGTAGGAGAAACTCAAATTTAGGATCTTCAGCTTCATAAATTCTCCAATTTCTGAACTCCTACTAATTTCTTAATTGTTTCAGTAAGGTTGGACAGTCACCTGTCAACCTGTCAATGAGAATACTTTACCCATGAGCCTTGCAAATTCTTATAAGTAATTACCATATTTGTTTTGAAAAACCAGATATTCTCTAACCTTCTAAAAGAAAAAGTCTATGACAAAGTAGGCATAGTTGGGCCACTTAAATGGACCTCTTTGAAATCCATTTCTGTGTATTTTTCATTGCAATTATCTCTGTGTCTGCTTCTTAGAACCCTATCCATGAGTTGAAGTATGTAAGGGCCATTTTAGCCTCAGTTATATACAAGGTAGATTTGAGAAAGAGCTACCATATTTATAATCAAAAATTCCTTCCAGCATCCCCCATAAATTGACGATGAAGATGTTTTATAAATAAAGATGAAATTAACCATTATAGAGAATTCAGGGCTTCTGATTTTATGAAACAGTATTTTTGTAATCATGCTGCCATCTGACTCAATATGGTCAGATAATTTACAAGAATTTGTTTCTGTGGGCCACATCTGCTGTTGCTGTATATAATTTGCTGACTGTTTCAGTCTCAGTATAATATATATTTTGTTTATTGGACAGTCAGCATCTTATACACTATAACTTGCTTTTCAGCTTTTTTCTCAATGATGACCATAAATTCTACATTAATCAAGGATGTTTACCTCCTGATATGAAGAATGTTTCTTGTGATGATACTAAACTTACTATGACTGAGAAAATTACCTGACCAAGCACAGCTGAATATCATCCCTCTACTGTCCTCTCTAACAGGGAGTCCACTACTAAGAGGCAGTGAGAAATAAGTTGGGCAGAAATGTAGCCTAAAGACAGCATGTTGTTTTAAACTAGTGGAAAGATAACTCTCAAGTTCTATCATGAAAAATAGTTAAAAGTGAAAAGAATCATAGACCTAAATATATCCGGGAGGAAAATGTTAATTATCAGTCCTTTTGCCCACGCACTCCCATTTTACTGATCTCCCACCAACTTTTCTAGAGTATATACTCTCTTATCCTTTGTTACCTCCATCAGTCCTTCCTTTTGGTGATTTTTTTCTACTCTTTTCCTATAAACTTAGTAAGTTTATATTGCAATAATAAAGCATCCTATTCTGGATAACTTAAGAGAACAGAACTCTATTTTTTTTCCTTCCCTGCACAATTTAGGAGGCTCATGCCTTTAAGGTGCCAGTATCTAGTGAGGATCATCTTGCTGTCTTCTCATGAAGCAAATGAACAAGAGAACAAATTAACCAAAAGCTCTGTGACCCTCTCTTTTATAAAGCTTTGATCCTGCGCCATAAGGTAAAGCCTCACTGGATACTCACCTCTTAAAAGTCAGACTTTTTAAATACCATCATTCTGCCTATTTCAACACTTGAGTCTTGAAAGGGACATATACAGATTACAAATAATCTGAGTCTCTGTTAAGATAAAGAATAGTAGTCACCTTCTATCAGAACTACAACTGGGTAACACACACATTCCCAAACAGAAAGAGGGAGCATGGAGAGACCCCAGAGCAGTAGTTCTTGCCCCCAACTGCAAATGGAGTCACTTTCAGGGCTTAAAAAAATTGTTCATGCTTAGGATGCATCTGAGACACTGCATCAAGATTCTGAATGATGATGGCTTTTTTTTTCTGATCAAGAACCACTGTTTGGAATGAAGAACGCAGAAGGAAAAAAACTTCAGAAACTTTGTTAAGAGTATGTTGGTTCTAAGCCTGTTACTTCTAAATAGCTGCCATAGTTCCATGTTGTAATACCCTAAAAATGCTTATGTGTCAAAATTTTGGTTGCTTGTCTGTCATAGAACAGTTGGGAGAAGGGGCCTAGGAGAAAACTAATTCATTAGGGCTTAATAAGATTATTGGAACCCTAGTTCCTTTTTTTTCTATTTGCTCTGCATCCTGAATGAGTTGAATGGTGTTCCTCCTCTACATGTCCCCTATCATCTTGTTCTATGAAGCTAGATGCCTAAAATAATGGGGCCAAAAGATCATACACTGAAATCCTAAAGCAGAAGCAAAAGGAATCTTCCCTGTTATAAGGTAGATTTTCAGTCACTGTGGCTTAAAGCTAGCTAACACCATATCCTAATAATTCCCTGCAGCCAAACTGATGGAGAGAAACTGACAATCCAAATATCATTTGGATTTTATTAATTAACAAAGGAAAGAAGAAAAAAGAGAAAAGAAATAGAAAATTACTCAAGTGTCTACAAATGTAGACTCTAGAGATTACAAGAAATATATATCATCCTTGAAACAATAGTTCACAGAGTGTGAAACTTATTTTGTGGTAGCCTCCAGAGAAGAAAATATGGCCTACCTAGGATCTCACAGTGGCTTGGGATACTCACTTGCTTTGCAGAACTAAAATTTTGCTTCAATAATTTCTACATTTAAGAAATGAAGCTCCCAGGGAACACATTTTCCCCTTAAGGAAAACATGCATAAGTAAAAAAAAAACATTTACATAAGAAAGAGAACATGGCCTGTTTCATGGAGGAGGAAATTGACCCAGTTTATATACTTTTTCTTTTCTAATGTCCTAAAACTCTGGTTTACAGATTCTATGTCTGCTGATGCTGGCTGTGCTATGAAACTTATCACACTTTTAATAGAATGATGAGTATCAATCATGAAAGCAGAGAAGGCATTCTCTCCTAAAACTGCAAAGACATAATTATGCAATGTTTATTAACTGGAGTGTATGGGCTGTTCATAGTAGTTCTTCTATTTAAAGATAGACCATAAAGCCATGATATTTGTTCTCAAGAATCAGGATACTTGCTTAGAAGCTGTCTTAATTAAGGTTTCTATTGCTGTGAAGAGATACCATGACTATGGCAAACTTTAGAAATAAAAATATTTTATTGGGGCTAGTTTACAGTCTCAGAAGTTTATCATTATGGCAGAAATCAAGGCAGTATGCAGGCAGACATGGTGGTGGAGAGGTAACTGAGAGTTCTATATCTTGATCTGAAGGCAGCAGGAAGGAAACTGTCACAGTGCACATGGCTTGAGCATATATGAGACCTTAAAGCCAACCTCCAGAGTGATACACTATCTCCAACAGGGCATACATACTCCAATAAAGCCATATTTCCTAAAAGTGCCACTCCCTGTAGGCCAAAAATTCAGATGCATGAGTCTATGTGGACCATTCCTATTGATGCTACTACATTCCACTCCCTAGCCTCCATATGCTTATAAATATAGTATAATGCAAAATGCATTTAGTCCAACTTCAACAGTCCCTGTAGTCTGTCACAGTCTCAATAATATTTAAAAGTTCAGAATCTAAAGTCTCTTCTGAGATTCATGAAATCTCTTAACTGTAATCCCTTATAAAGTCAAAATAAAAAAGTAGGTCCCATACTTCCAACATATAATGGCATAGGATATACATTACTGTTCCAAAAATGGAGGAAAGGGAGGAAAATGAGGAAATACTAGACCAAAGCAAGACTGAAAACCAGCTGGGCAAACTCAAAACTCTGCCTTTCCATGTCTGATTCCAACTCCTTTCAGCTTTGTTGACTGCAAAACACTTCTTTCTCTTGGGCTTGTTCCATTCCCTGTTAGCAGCTTTCCTCAGCAGGTATAGCAAGGCTCTGGCATCTCCAACATCTTGGGGTCTCCAAGGGAATTCAGGCTTCTCCTTCACAGCTTCACACAAGGGCCTCTCTGTTCCTCCATGCAGGGATACTCCTGTCATATTCCTGGCCTCAGCAGCTTTCCTTAGCCACAAAAGAAGATTCCACAACCTCTTTCTTGTATCCTTAACTCTAAATCCAGAACCACATGGCTAAAGCTGCCAAGTACTGCTGTTGCTTGGGCTGAAGCATGCCCCCTCATTAAATTACATTTTCACCAGTTTTCTGTTTGCCATAGTTTCTTTTACTGCATAAGCTTGGCCTGTAGACCAGGCTGGCCTCAAACTTAGAGTTCTATCTGCCTTTGCTTCTACAGTGCTGGGATTTAAGGCGTAAACCACCCACCAAACCAGACTCTAAGCTTTTCTTTAATTCCTTTTCATAAGTTGGAAAATTAGCTGTGTGGCTCTTGCTATGAGGTTGACATACCCTTTATTCTATTTATTAATCTGTTTGTCTTCTTGAACACAGGACTTAGCTCCATTGTACTTCTGGTGCTCCTTTTCTCCTCAAACTGTATATTTTGCATTTTTACTTTCTCAGATTGTTCCTTTTCATTATAAATTTTTATTAGAGTTGACATTAATAACCACATGAAAGAGTGCATACTAGTGTGTTTTGAGATTTCCTCTACCAGTGGAATTAATCCAAATCTCTTAACTTTAGTCTCAGGCAGACTCTTCTGACAAAGGCAAAAAGCAGCTATGTTCTTCACCAAAATATCACGAGAATGAATGCTAGGCAAAATACTAAATAAAATTCTTCTCTTCTGAAACCTCTTGAGCTGGACACCAACAGTTGAAATCACCCTCAGTACCAGTGTCTTCCATGCTCTTAGCAGTATGGCCCATCAACCAGGACTTAAAGCATTCTACTGCTTTCCTAACCCAAAGTTCCAAAATCCACATTCCTCCAAAGAATAACTTGGTGAGGCCTATCACAGCAATACCCCAGACCCTAGTACCAACTTCTGTCTTAGGGTTTCTATTGCTGTGAAGAGACACCATGACCACAGCAACTCTCATATAAGAAAACATTTATATTTTTGGTTGTGAGCCTAGCCTTTAATGGCTGAGCCATCTTCATTACCACAAAGGCAGCAATCAATAACAACAACTAAAGACTCAGTGTGGCAGTTTCTCACAGCACTGACAAAACCCTATCCTAGGATTACAGTGGAGGTATATCTGCATCTGTATGAGGAACAATGAAGGAAACATTACAACCTTGGAATAGGGTGACATTTCTTGGAAAGTACAAAACTCTATCTTTTATGTGAATAAATTATACAATGTTTAAACCATGAAAAAAAAGAAAACATTTAATAGTAGCTGGCTTATAGTTTCAGAGGTTAATTCATTATCATCTTGGCAGGAAGCAAGAAAGCTTGCAGGCTAAAGTGGTACTGGAAAGGTAGCTGAGTTCTCTAGCTTGATCTGCAGGCAACAGAGAATGAACTGTCACAGTGGGCATGGCTTGAACATATATAAGACCTCAAAGCACACCTTCACAGTGACAGACTTCCTCCATCAAGGCCACACTTACTCCAGCAATGGCATGCTGCCTAATATTACCAATCCCTATAGGCCAAGCATTCAAACACAATAGTCTATGGAGTGCATGCCTATTCAAACCACCACAGAAGCCAAAATATAAAAGAAACAAAGAAAAAGGATAGCTGTGATATATAGCATTTTGAGCTATCAATAATCTCACGTCTTTGTGATTCTTTGTTAATTATGAATGTGACCTCCATGTCCAAACTCAAGACTTTTCTTGCTACCTCATAACATGGGAAATGTCAGCCCAGTAGAACCAAAAATCACACCTGTACTAGATGGAGTGTCATCCTACCTCAGTGAGATAGTTACATACAACAAGAAATATCAGCATTATCATATTCCAAATTGATTTTAAAGATCAAATAACATCAGCAACCTAATTCAGTTTTGGAAAAGCCAAAACTATTTAACAGTCTGCCTTCCAAGTATAAAACTAACACTGACAGTATCTTTTTCCTAAATTGACCTGTGTCTTATCTGCCATAATTACTTCTTCAACCAAGAGCTATACCAACTTGCTGAAAACTATTACTACCAATTTATAAGACACAACATTTATTCTTGATCACTAATCAACCCTCATCATATAACCACCCTTACTTTCCCCTTTAATATTTCATCCATACCTGAAAATGTCAAGGGTATGTTAGAGCCATGACTTTATCTCAGCCATTATCAATAATCTCTATCATTGATCTATGATAAATGGAAACAAATTAGAATTTAGAAGGAAAAATAATTGTCTTAGCTATGGTTTTTTTTAATTGCTATGAAATGACACCATGACCATAGCAACTCTTATAAAGAAAACATTTTATTAGGGCAGCTTGCTTACAGTTTTGGAGGTTCAGTTCATTATCATCATGATGGAGAGCATGGCAGTGCGCAGGCAGATGTGGTGATGGAGCTGAGAGTGCTGTCTTGCAATGAATAGGAAGTCAACTGTCAATCACACTAGGGAAAGCGTGAGCAAAAGAGACCTCAAGGCCTCTTCCCACAATGACACACTTCCTCCAACAAGACCATATCTCCTAATAGTGCCACTCCCTTTGGTGACCATTTTATTTACAACCACCACAATAATTCTGAGCTTTCTAGAATAGTTGCCTTCTATTATCCTTGATCTATAAATAAGTCACTTAAAAATTTAAATCTAGGCACTAGAAGGATAACCCAGTGGTTAGGATCACTTTCTGCTCTTTCAGAGAATCAGTGTTTGATTCCAAGATTCCACAATAGATGGCTCAACCTGCTTGTAAATTCACATCCAAGAGATCTGATGCAGACCCACCCAAAATGAGCATAGAAACATGTATACACAAATATAATGAGACAATTTTTTTAACATTTACAATCTAGATGATGTGTAGAATAAAGGAAATGATTTGTTTCCTCTGTGGAATAGAGAAGTCAGACAGACACATGCAGCTCCTCCAGACACAGTGAAAGCACAAACAGATTACTGATGAAGGATGACAATGCTAAACCAATATTTTGTCTTCTCTCATTGGAACAGTGAAACCATAAATGGAGGACATGAACTAAAGGCCATGAGGAAATTGAGTCAGGAAACTATTTGTGAGAACTCTGAGAAAGAAGTAAAGTGCATGTGGGGACCCAAAGTCATTATAAACCAGGTCAGTAGGAATCAGTCCATGAAGTTTGTACCAGACTAGCAGATATCTTCATATGATGACCCAGAAACCAAGAATGTATTCAAAATATACTGCCACCACTATCATCTGTCACCACATATATAAGCCCTGGCAATGACAACTGCTAACATTCATGTACTACATATTTTTGATGGACCACAGAGAGTGTTATGATTCTCATAACGCCATGATGAGTTCACATCACACATTGCTTCTTCATAATGAGGAATATAAAGACTGTATAATTATTAAATAGATTGCATGAGATTCACAAATATTTAGTAGTGATGCCATAATTTGAGGAGAAATTGTTTACTTTAGGGCCGGAACTCAAGACTACTACCTTATGCTTTCCAGTAAGAGTCAAATTGGAGGCTTGGAGTTGTTTGGATTTAAGTATGGAAATAAAAAGGAATATAGAACTAATTCACATAGTCCCACAATTTTAGAGCATTTCAGTAAAAATAAAGTATGTCAAATATAAGATATGTTTTATTGTCCATGTCTCAAACCAATATAATTTGTTTTGTAAATACCTATCCTTATACTCTCTGATAAGTTTAGCTCTCATCCTTCATCAGAGAATCTTCTTCTTGCAACAAATGGGGGATATAGAGAGATGCATAAGTGGTCAAAATACAGAGAATATTTTCATTGTTAGTATAAGGCATTGAACACCAACTGATACATTGGCAACATCACCCCAAACATAAGGTTAAGGGCAAATTTGCAGAGGAAGGCACAGAATGATTGTAAAATAAAGAAGCCTAGAATACCTGTGCATAGATTGTATCCTCTATACATGACAGGGATTCTGTAACCATGAACTCTAAACAATATGGTTGCATGAACAAGACAAGCACAATGACAACAACAGTACCATGCCAATGGGCTAGGGAGTATTTCACACAGCTGCACCCCTAGATGAAAAGCTATAGGTGATCAGTGACTGCTAAGGGAGAGAGAATCAGTTTCCCCCAGGGACAACTTCCCATATAGGTTGTTCTAGCATAAGTGGTCAATGCTGGACACATACATATATAAGCAAGTCTGGGTGGACTCATTGGGTTGCTTACATATACATCTGTACATACATACATACATACATACATACATATACATGTGCACATACATTGTTCTATCACAAGTGCCCAATGCTGGACAGATACATATATAAGCAAGTCTAGGTGGACTCATTGGGTTACTTACATATACATGTATGCATACATACAGACATACACTTGTACATATACAAATACGTATAATAATAAAGAAGAGCTCATGAATTTTGGAGGAAGAAGGAGGATTTGGAGGAAGAGAGGGAGGGGCAGGAATGATACAGATGCAGTAATCATGAAAATCTTAAAAAATAAAACTACAACCTGGTAGGCTCAGTCCAGGCAGGTCCAGTCCCTTCCTCCCAGGCCGAGCCAAGCGACCCTGCATAGGCCCCAGGTTTCAAACAGCCAACTCATGCAATGAGCACAGGACCCGGTCCCACTGCCTAGATGCCTCCCAAACAGATCAAGCCAATCAACTGTCTCACCCATTCAGAGGGCCTGATCCAGTTGGGGGCCCCTCAGCCACTAGTTCATAGTTCATGTGTTTCCATTCGTTGATCTCAGTCCTTGGGGGAGGCTTTGCCCTGCAGGAGGTGGGAATGGGGGGTGGGCTGGGGGGAAGGGGAGGGGGGCTAGAGGGGGGAGAACAAGGGAATCCGTGGCTGATATGTAGAACTGAATTATATTGTAAAATAAAATAAAATAAAAATAAAACTACAAATTGTTTTAAATTATACATGGAAATAGAAGTAGAAAATAAAGACAATTCTGAACAAGACAAAATTGTGAATAATTTAAAAAGTGGGAAATAATTTATATTAAATAATTCCCATAAACTATGGCACTTTCATATTTCTATATATTCATGATGACTCCTGGAGAAATAGTGACAAGCAAAAACTGATCCCATGCTTGCTAATACCTAGGAGTTTAGAATGTAGAAGACCTATGTTCTATTCCATTTTTTCTTCTCCAGATATAAGAACCCTTATCTCCATATTGAAAGAGTGTTTGTAGATGTGGTTTTCATAATTTCTGCACCTGAAATCAATGCAGGTTAGAATTCTACAATCAATTTCAGATACTTCAGACACATTAGAGAAAATGATAATGTTGTCTGCAATGTCCCTCATAACCACCCTTTCAGAAGTTCTTTTTAGAAACAAATCACTGGGGTAATTTCCAGCCAGTTTACTTCAGAAACTAACACTGAGATGGTCAGCATTTATGAAAGGTTGTTATTTCTCACCTAGAAAATATTGAAATACACTCCAATATGCCATTTCTCTTAATGCAAGATTCTCTCTGGCTTATATATTTTAGAAATTACAATAAATTTGTACAGAATAATTCAATTTACTCAGGTATTTATTGCTTTTGAAGTTAAGTAATGAAATGTAACTTTCTAAAAGTGTCTTGCTTGAACTAAGGTAAACCTTAACCACCAAGATATTTGATTTATTGAGCAAAACAGTTCTGGAAAACAACAGCACAGAAGAAGACTTAATCTTGTAGGTGAATATTGGAAAAGCACTTTATCATCATCCAAATCAACAAGTATACAGATGTATATAAATCCCCTTTATACATACACACTTGGAAGAATCATTTAAACTTCTAGAATGTTAATGAATCTAAATATTAGATTAAACAGATATCACATCAGAAACACAAAAATGTGCACACCTATGTACGTACTTGCACACAGGTTCCTATCTCTAAAGTGTCTTGAGTGAACTAAATATAAATCATATATTTTATTTAGGTGAATATTAGTTATGCTGAGTAAATACAGAATTGGATAACTTTGATAGAAAAATTTAAAGTCATTTGGGCAACTTATATGATATACAAAATATAAATATACTTTTAGTATTTCAAAACAAGGCATCCATATGATTATTATCTATATATTGTTTGTTCTTCCAATGTCTGTCACCTATTGTATGTTTAACACTCTTACCTGTGTGTATATGTATGCATATATGTTCATGTGTGTATATGTGTTTATATACAAATACATGTATGTAAAGAAAGAGACCTTATTAACAGAAACTTATTAAAGCAAAGTTTGTTGTCCAGCAATCTGTGTTCTTGAAAAGCGCTTAACTACATTTGGACTAAGCTCTGCTGGGCACTACCAGGAAAACAGTCTGGCCTTAATATTGGCCATTTAATCCTGACCACACATTTCCATTTGATTATGTGCACATTCCATCCCATAGCCAGAAAAATCAATGTGTTCATTTAAAAGTTTTCTGTGAAACTTCAAAGCTAACCACAGATTGAGAACATTCCAGGGAAGAACTATTGTTCAACATTCTAACATTACTTGCAGGCTCCATGAAAAAAAAAAAAAAGACAAAAATCAAACTGAGGATGGAGGCATTGAAGATACTCTTCAGATATATCTCTATGTAGTCTATGTCTTTAAGTAATTATTTCTCTGTGAGTTATGAATAGCATGTTTTTAAAAAATTATTCATCAGTTCAGTAATACTAAGAAAGTGGCCCATACAGTAAAAAATGACTTTGACATTCACCCAAACACAGCGACAAAGTGGCTGTCAACTTTGGCAACCATTTGAAAAGTAGTGAGCCTCCTTTCTGAACTCTGACTGGAAATATTACTTTTCCCCCAGTAGAAGCCATAAGCAGTCATCACTCTTTCACCAGAAGGAAGGTCACATCATCCTTCACAAAAGACTTGCCTGCTTGTAATTACAGTGTACAGTGTACAGACAAAAGCAATCTTTTAAAATGCTAACTGTGTTATACTTACACCCAGGGGACTTTTAGGTACAAATGTAACATGGCCTCACTAGTTTGTCTTAGCAAGGCCTTACAGTGCTGATTGAAAACAGCTGACCTAAATCAACACTTACCTTGAGCCAGGGGCCTTTGGAGAGCAATTAGAGTCAAGGCTGGGTTTTGAACCTAGTATGCTGTCAGTCACAGTGACGAGTGCTTGGTATACTCAAACTCATTTCCTGCACGAAATATGAGACTGCATAAAGAGGAAAAATTCCCAAGATTAAAAAAATATTTGACCTCAGTGCGTTTGTAAGTGGAGAAGTGCACATGTCTAAATGACCACTTGGGTTTGTAGTACAAAGGTCTATTGATGTTGGCAGCCCCAGCTTCCCTGTCACAAAGCCACATGAATGGTTTCAAGTTTCAGCCAAAAAATGTCTTCCACATGCTTTAGTGGGGACCAATTTACACAGTCAATTTTGTGAATACTGTGGCCAAGTGCTTCATAAAGGGCTGCCTTTTCTGGGATCAGGGAAACCACAACAGACACATTGCTAATGCAATTTAATTATCTGCTTGAATATTTTTCCAGATGTATCCAATGTCTAAAAATGCTGCAATAAAATGGTATCATTCAACACTGTTGCTTGAAACAGTGGCATAAAGAGCCTGTTTGTCTAGGGAGGACGATATTATGCTGTACTTATACCAGTGCATTGACTCAGTCAAAGAAAATAGCACCCTGGGGTGGGGCTTGCTTTCTTTTTGAATGAGTCCTTTGAAGGAAGACCTTCAAATTGAGATCATGTCATTCTGTAAAAAGATGATCATGAGCAAATTTCTCCCATTGGAGGCTTTCTAGTTGGATCTTGGTTGGTGTAACACAGGGCAACTCAATCCCATGCTTTGCCTGCCTAGCTCATTGTCCCCACTCAGAGGGATAGTGGGCTGTTTCCTTTCTTTCAGATCAAAAACATCTTTTGATGAATAAATTGAGATTCTTTCACCCTGTCTGGCTTAGAAAAACTGCCTGTTCCAAAGGGCTTGCTAATTTCTTTTCTTTGATAGACCATGGCCTTCCCTGTCTCCCCTTCATCTCCTCCTCCCCTTCTTGCCCTGCTCCCTCCTCCTCCCTCTCTTCCTCCTCTCTTCTCTCTCCCTCCTCCCCACCCTCTTCCTTTATGTCGTTTGGAGCTCAGATGCCCAATAGAATCATGAAGTTACTCCCGGTTACTGCTCAAGTTTCGGCCATTCGGATCACTCCAAACAAACCCCTAGGCATGGAAGAACACAAATTCGTTAGTAACAGTTTACTGAGATAAATTGATAGGTCACTTCATGTGCTCTCTGTCTTTATGCACACTTGTAGTAAGGACTTCAAAATTTACTGTTTAATTCCTAATACACAGCAAGACTGGATGGCACACACACAGGCTCACAAATGTTCTGCAAATCTGATAAAGAAATGAAAATGTTTTACTGTTCTTTCCTGACTCCCCAGCCCCACCCTGCTCCATCACCCCAGTCTCAGATCTAGTACAGGACTGATTTTGCATTACACCTTTCGAGATATAATAAAAGCCAAACATTATATTTTTAGCTTTGCTTGATCTTGGTGATAGCTATACATACATAATGCCAGTTTCCATAGCTCATAACACCAATAAAATGAATGATGTCAAACTACTCTAAAATACGTACAGACTAAAGTTTGCAGATGAAACTAAAGAGAAGGAAGCCAACTGCTGACATTTTGACATGAGCTCAAGACAAGCAAGTCCCCAGGCTGACTTCTTCTTTCTCCTTAATTGAGCTGTTCTTATAATGATATATTTACTTAATAATTTGACTCTGTTGTTTCCTGTGAAACCCTGGAACCAGATTCTCATTCACTCCCTTGTTTCCTTTTATACATGATTGGATGTGGTTTCAAAATACATTTAGAGTTTTGTAAATGATGTCTTTAGGGAGTGAGGTCACAGGAGGTTTTTAATTAGGAAAAATAAACATTTTCATTCTTTTGGAAATTCTTAGATTATATGACCTTTCCTACTTGTATTATAATGTGTACTATAATATATACAGATGTATTTGTATATATAGATATACATTTATATATATATATACATATATATATATATATATATATATATATATATCAGAATATTCTTGGGGGTGGCAAGAGATGGGATATAATGCCAGTTAATTTGACATAAAGAGACAGATTTATTTAAAAGTAGATTGTGAAGCTGAGTTTGGTGGCACAAATCTGTAATCCCAGCATTCCACAGGCACATCAAATGTTTCACACTGGCCTATGCAGCAGCTTCTAACCTAGCCAGTGCTACACTGAGAACTTGTCTCAAACATGAATGAATAAATAAACATAAGATAAAATAGGATTTTGTTTCAAATGTACTTTTATAATTCAATTGTTGGAAATTTGTGATTTTTTTTTTTTTTTTTTTTTTTTTTTTTTTTGTGGATGGGATGTCCTAAATAAGTATAAAAGATTCTCACAAAACCCATCCATCTTCTTTCTGTGCTGAGAAACAATTCAGGTTATTGCTGCATGTTTGCCAAATGCTGTATCCCTGACCTAAACCCCCAGCTGTCACAAAGACTTCCTAATAGATAATGCTAACAAAATATCTTATGTCCTAAGACATAAATTTGTCCCTCATTTGTATGAGTTTGTAGTTATAACACCTGTAAGACGAATCTTAAAAGGTCTTATTAATAAAAAATCCGGAGCCAGATATTGGGGTGAAAACGAGAGATCAGAGAAGCAGAAAGAAGCCAGCCATGCTGTTACCACTAGGAAACGCTCAGCCAAAGAAAGCGCTACTTCCTTTATATTCACGCCTATATCCTTTCTGTGCCCTGCCATCTCACTTCCTCTCCCCCCCCCCACCCCCGGCCGGCTATATCATTTCCTCTTTCTGCCTAGCTCTATCACTTCCTGTCTGTCTGTACAGATCTCCAGACCTCTTCGGTTAACTAGTGTTGGGATTTAAAAGTGTGTGCCAACACACCTGGCTGTGTTCCCAGTGTGGCCTTGAGCTCACAGATATCTGGATGAATCTCTGCCTCCTGAATGCTAGAATTAAAGGTGTGTGCTACCATTGCCTGAATTCTATGTTTAGTGTAAAGGCTGTCTTTTTCCTCCGATCTCCAGATAAGCTTTATTGGGGTGCACAAATAAAATATCACCACAAACGTACTCCCAAAATTTAAAAAAATAAAAGCACAGTGGTAAGACCAAATCTTCATCCTACTGGCCGGTAGGGCTATTTCAAGCAACACTTTTGCAAGACATGGTTCTGGTCTTATACTCTCTTCCAGAAACTCACCTATAATTTTGCATGTATTCATGAATCCAGTATAATATTTCCACCAGTCTCATTATCCTACTCTAAAGATCTTTCCTGGTGTCTCAAGTACAGGACCTATTATGTACAGCCTTTTGTTCAATTTAACAACACTACTCATCAGAAGAAACATTAGGGGTAAAGGCAAATTGCACTAAAGTATAAATAATATCTCTTAGTCACCCCAACTACTTGTAATTTAAGTAGCATGCAAACTAACATCAATTAATCTATAATCTGTTCTCTTTAGATATTATGATGAAACTGAAAAATATAGAAGAATTTGGAGGAAACAAGATTTTATATCTGGCTTTGGACCCTTAATAAGGCCTGCCTGACTTACAGCTTTGCTCTTAGAGTGTTCTGAGTATTCACCCACAATTCTCTCCAAACAAAAACTATACTGCAGAAAAGATGGACACAGAACTTTGATATCCAGGTATTTCATTGACATTGTGTTCCATCTAGCACTGTTAATAATATGTGAATGATAATAAGCTCAACACTGTAGGTAAACTTTCTGTTTGGGCCAAATAGAAAATATATTGTCAAAAAAAAAAATCAGGCTAAAATGAATCACTTTCAAGTGAATTGAAGGGAATGTGAATTTCCTGGGTTCTGAAATGAACTAGTTTATTTGGTATATGGTCTCATTCTGGCTCTGTACCCTAACTGGCCTAGAATTCATTATGTAGCCCAGACTGTCCTCATACTTGCAATTTTCTTCCCGTATTAGCCCTGCAAGTCTTGAGATCACAGGCATGTTGAAGCAGAAGGTTGTTAGAGATGGTTTATGCTTAAGTAACATAGATCTGATGTGCATATCTAGCATGAATCAGCAAAATATCCTGGCTGACTCTGAATGGAGTGAGTTGGGTTGAGGGGTTGGAAACACAACCATGACAATGAACAGGCACAAAATGGCTGATATCAGATGTTTGGGGAAGTCCAAATGTAAAAAGTGACTGAGTCTATTATAAAAGGATTGCTGGTCAATGTCATTTTTCTGTGAGTTCTGTATGAATATGGCCATGAGATTAGAGGTCTAAGGCCTTTGCCTTTGCCAGCCCACCTATGTGGGTCTGTCTGTAATCCTGTGTACTTACCTCCATTCAGCTTGTGTGCCTTTTTACATGTGTGTATGTCAGCCTGTGTACACCCCAAGCGTGCCAGAATGTGCCTGGGTGCTCCCTTCTTGACAAACAGTATGTGTGGTAGCCTTCACCAAGAGTAAATAAAGTGTATTGTATCTACCTATTTATTTGTTCGGGTTTTTTGTTGTTATTGCTTATTTATGACTCCTTGAATTCTCTTCAAACTCCTGGCTTCTCATCACCCTTCTTTCTTGGAATCTGAGCAAGGACCTCAGGGGTGATCCACCACTCTTGACTTTTTTTATGTGTTTGGATTTGAAAGATCAAAGCACAATGCAGATGTGTTTTTTATTTGAGACATATAGTTGAATTGTGTTTTTAAATAAAATTTCAAAATATTTCTGGTAAAGTGAGACCCACTGATGTGCTGCAGTTCACTGATGTCATGCCTTATTTCTAAAACCAAACAAACAAAAACCAGCTAAATTATGGTGTAAGAAATATTTTACACAAAAGTCCATATACTTCTTGGGTTAAAGGATAATTTTTTCATCGCTGAAATATTTTATGATTTTGAAAGACTTTATATTTTGCTTTATTTATTTATTCTTTTTTAAAATTTTCATCTATTTATTTATTTTTGCTAAGGAATGTGAGGATTTACCATTATGGCTCAGGAGGATTTTGAATCTATGAGATAACAGCTCATCCTCTGACCTCATCATGAGTGCCATGGCATGTATAGTTATATACACATACACATGGGGATGTGTGTGTGTATGTGTGTGTGTGTGTGTGTGTGCACCACTCCCAACATACAAATGAATACACACAAACAAATAAATGTAAAAGTAAATAAGTAGAAAATGAGTATTACAAAATACAGAGGTGTATTTTAGGAGTTCCTCTTTCTAAGAAAAACACACCTAAGAAATTCATCCCTTTTTCTAGGTAGCTAACAAAACTACCTGAAAAATTAATTGAAATAATAAGTTCAAAGTTAAGCCATAGTAACTGTTAACTAACTTCCTGATTTCACAAGAGATATAATCACAGTGTAAATGATATACACTGTATGTGCTTCAGGAGATAGTTTGTTTCTCACTTAACAAACCTACAGGTCTGTAAGGTATGAATCACATTCTAGTTACTACTTGGAATATCCTCAAGGATAAAGCCTGTGGCATTTTACCTAGTAATTATTCAGAACAAATACTAGTGGAAACTTCCCATCACAGTATTTTAAAGCAGTGTGACACAGAAGGGGCAGCATCTTGTTACTAACAGGACAGTAAACCTGTGCACAGGAAGGTCATTGCCCAGCAGAAAACGTTATGAACCTCTGCAAATCACAAAGAAGGGCTCTTATTAAGCAACAGTCTCTCCTATCTAGATTCTGGAGTTTTGATTGAAATTCAGAAATCTGAATATCATCATCATCATAAATAGCAATTTGTATCTTTAAGCACATTGTAGGAAATGAGAATCTTTTTGCTACAGTGAAGTATCCTGAAAGGCGGGGTTACAGAAGCAAAAGATAAGCGTAACAACCTCTTAAAACAAGACATGGTTGCAAGGTGGTCGTAACAACTTCTTGAAACAAAAATATGGTTTCCATATCTTGGAACAAGTAGTACAAAACCATTTGTTGATAAGGTTACAGGTGGATTATAGAACAATCTTTGAGAAACAGAGATTTAATAAAAAGCAGGAACTAACCTAGTTTGGTTTTTTTTTTTTTGGTTTTTTTTTGTGTTTTTTTTTTGTGGTTTTTTTTTTTTTTTATTTTGCAATACAATTCAGTTCTACATATCAGCTACAGATTCCCTTGTTCTCCCCCTCCCGCTCCCCTCACCTTCACCCCAGCACACCCCCCATTCCCACCTCCTCCAGGGCAAAGCCTCCCCTGAGGACTGAAATCAACCTGGTAGACTCAGTTCAGGCAGGTCCAGTCCCCTCCTCCCAGGACGAGCCAAGCGACCCTGCATAGGCCCCAGGTTTCAAACAGCCAACTCATGCAATGAGCACAGGACCCGGTCCCACTGCCTGGATGCCTCCCAAACAGATCAAGCCAATCAACTGTCTCACCCATTCAGAGGGCCTGATCCAGTTGGTGACCCCTCAGCCATTGGTTCATAGTTCATGTGTCTCCATTTGTTTGGCTATTCGTCCCTGTGCTTTATCCAACCTTGGTCTCAACAATTCTCGCTCATATAAACCCTCCTCATTCTCACTAATTGGACTCCCAGAGATCCACCTGGGGCCTAGCCATGGATCTCTGCATCCAGATCCCTCAGTCGTTGGATGGGATTTCTAGCCCGACAATTAGGGTGTTTGACCATCCCATCACCAGAGTAGGTCAGTTCGGGCTGTCTCTCAACCATTGCCAGCAGTCTGTTGTGAGGGTATCTTTGTGGATTTCTGTGGGCCTCTCTAGCACTTTGCTTCTTCCTATTCTCATGTGGTCTTCATTTACCATGGTCTCCTATTCCTTGCTCTCCCTCTCTGTTGTTGATCCAGCTGGGATCTCCCGCTCCCCCAAGCTCTCTTTCCCTCGACCTTCGTCCTTCATTACCCCCACTCATGTCCAGGCTGTTCATGTAGATCTCATTCCATATCTCTGTCATTGGGCGATCCCCGTGTCTTTCTTGGGGTCCTGTTTTCCAGGTAGCCTCCCTGGTGTTGTGAGTAGCAGTCCAGTCATCCTTGTTCCACATCTAGTATCCTCCTGTGAGTGAGTACATACCATGTTTGTCTTTCTGAGTCTGGGTTACCTTACTCAGGATGATTTTTTCTAGATCCATCCATTTGCCTGCAAACCTCATGATGTCATTGTTTTTCTCTGCTGAGTAGAGATTTAATAAAAAACAGGAACTAACCTAGTTTGTTTTTAATATAAGATCATTTTCAAGCCTAAAATAGAGGCAGACTGGTTTATCATTGCCCCATTGTCTCATGTGTCCCTGTCAAATCCTTGATAGGGTCTAACATTCTTTATCTAGGCAGAAACAAAATTTATAATTCATAAAAAGATGCATGGCCTGGTCAAATATCTTTTTTGTTAGCATAGAAAGAACACCTTTTAAAAGCCCATATAAAATCTTTTGGTTTTGTACAGATCAGTTCAAGTGTTGTATCATACTGTAGAACTATTTAACAGGTATCTTTTCTGGTCTGCCAATAGGCACCATGTGTGGTCATTTTGTTTTCTTTGTCAGGGAAGTTCCTTTTGACCTAACATCCCAGCATTTTGTTCAGGATAAGGGGTGATATACTCTTTTCTGTAACTGTTTCTCAGCTGAAATTAAGGTATCATTGTCAGGCCCCAGAAGATTGGAGTGCTAGTCAAAAGCTATAATGGGATTTAGGCAATTGGGGATTTATCAGAAGCATCAGGTTTGCTTACCCAGCTGAAGAGATAGGGATTAATCACATTGACTGGACTGATTCACACCCTTTTCATCAAGTGCAGGAACCTCTAGCTGTGTAGGGCCACCTGGAGCCATAGTGGTATATATCAACTTTTGAGTACTTTGTAGTCCACAGCTAATTACTACATGGTGTCTACATGCAGAGTGTAAATTTGTCAAGATAAATATATACTAAGGGCAGTAGTTAAGGTTAAGGAACATAAAGGAAAATCTTATATTTGGAACTTATAGGCCCATGGTCCTGGTAGCTGGGGGAGGGGAGGAGGGCCAAGACGAGGAGGGATAGGAACACACACACACACACACACAGAGAGAAAGAGAGACAGAGAGACAGAGATTCCACCCTCAAGAAAAAGCAGATAGGGAAATTTAGGCTGTTGATTTAAATTTAAAATTTTGAGTTTGAGATTATGATAATAGTAGCAGTGCTTTACCAGGGCTAGATTAACAACTTATCAGAACTTGACTGATTAATATTAAAACTTTGAGCTTATGAAATCTTGTATAACAAAAGCATAGAGGGGTAAGAAACAAGAAACATCTTTCATTTCATTTTAAATTATTTTTTCATATCTCTCTAACTTGCATTTACATACCTTAAATCATTTTCATTGACCCTCATAACTTATTTAGGCTTTTATATCCTCAGTTGTTTACAAGGTGCATTGATAGACCTCAAAGTATTTTTAGACCTTTATAATTTATATAAACTGTTGCTAGAGTTTTCCTGCCTGGCCCACAGTCAGGACAAATCTCTCTCACCCGCCAGTCCCAAGCCACTTAAACCCAATCAAATAAACACAGAGACTTATATTGGTTACAAACTGTATGGCAGTGGCCAGGCAGGAAGTATAGGCGGGACTAACAGAGAGGAAAATTGAGAGAACAGGAAGCTGGGAGGGGAGACACTGCCAGCCGCCATCAGGACAAGGAAGATGTAAAGTACCGGTAAGCCACAAGCCACGTGGCAAGGTATAGATTGATAGAAATGGATTAATTTAAGCTGTAAGAACAGTTAGCAAGAAGCCTGCCACGGCCATACAGTTTGTAACCAATATAAGTCTCTGTGTTTATTTGATCGGGTTTAAGCGGCTTGGGACTGGCGGGTGAGAGAGATTTGTCCTGACTGTGGGCCAGGCAGGAAAACTCTAGCAACATATGGCGCCCAACGTGGGGCGCCAGATATTGGTGAAATTATTAAGGCCACTCCACGTAGTTAAAAGGAGATTTATTTAATGGCGTAACTTACAAATTAAGGAATAGGTAGGTCGCGGAGTCTGGGGAAGGTGTATCACAGTCCAGCGGTGTTCTCTGGAGCTCTGCTCGGTCCACCTCTCCAGTCCAGGGTCCCGCAACAGAGAGAGCGCCCGCCGATCCAGCTCTCGGGTCCCCCGGCGCCTTCCTTGGCCCCACCTTGTAGGCGTGACAGTTGCCGAAGTCTCAATGGGGGTTGGAACTTCCAGATCAAAGCTGGAATGGCTACCCACTACAATAAACCTTAATTTTCTTCAATTATTTACCATTAGACATACATAAGTGGTTGATTACTGAGAGCAGTCATTACAAAGCAAGTTCTTCTAAATAAAGGAACAGTAAAAAAAAAATGCATCTGAAACCTGTTTATCCTTTAATAAGTAGCCTGTTAGAAAGACAAACCTGTCTGTGAGTTCGCCTTTTTTTCACCATGATACCTAATAGCTCTCCAAAACCAAGGCCAGGTGTTTTTATATGAAGTTCATTGACCAGGCAGCTGCTGCTAAACTGGTGGAGCTACAGTTAGCTGTTGGCACCATCAAAAATCTGAGAAGGCTAAAATATAGCAGGAAGTAGAAAACAAATGGCCTCTGTATCAATTAAAAGGACAGAGACTTATGAGCTACCTGGATGATTTTCCCTAGGCTCCTGTGGTGGTCTTAATGGTCTCATTGGGGTCAGATGTCATAGGTTTGCTTTGGTTATCACATAGGGCAGCATTACATATTTAGTGGCTGCACATGATAGTGTAGGCCCTGTCTGCTGAAACATTTCCCTGTGGAGGAGGAAACTGGGAAAGTTGACTACTTTAGTGAGAGTAGAGTAGTTAACACAACAGTTTCTGCACTTTGGGCAGTTACATGGCAGTTTTGCTCAGTGGCTAGATCTGTGCCACATCATTTTCTTTGGAGACCTTAGGGTCACTTCTAGGATCTAGCATTTTTGTCTATTATGGGAAACTTTTCCCATTAAATATTTTAAAGACCATATTCATCAGAGAACTTTTGAGTGACAACTATTAAGTATACCTGAGTTAAACATTTTTTGTCTGTTTTTAGTTACTGGCTTTGGGCTTGACCTTGAAAACATATACATAAAGCCTGATAAAAATATATGACATTTATACTTAGCATGACTATAAGTACAGTCTTAAATGTATTAAAGAATTTAATTATTTATAACGTGACTATTAGCTTACATGTCTTAATCATCTCTATCAGTTTACATAAAATCAGGATTTACATTTGTATCTCAAGTTAGATTTTAAAATTACCATTTTTGAATTAAGGCTCTTTTGGTATCAGAATAAAATGTTAAATCGTAAGTACAGTCAATTGTGAGACTTGAAACCTTTTTCTGCTAGCCCTTTCTTGGTGCACCATTACAAAATATCACAGTTCCTTGTATGAATCAATTTATCAAACTTGCTAGAGTTTAGCAAAGTTAGCAATGACAGGGAAGGCTGACATATGTTTTTGAGTCAGTCTCTGTTAGCCTGAATGGACCTTAGGAAAGGAGAGACCTGAACAGACCTTTGCTAGTCATACTCTGCTTATGTCATTGCCTTGCTATATTACAAAATAGAACTATCCCAGGTTCTGGTTTTTAACTAAGTTTATTGTTCATAGTCGTGGCCCCTCACTCTTTAATCTTTTGCTTTAGTTTTTCTTTTTTGTCTTTATTAGTTGGCCAGGGACTTCATTGGGTGTTTTAGATTCCAATGTAGCCCTGAGCCTTTTTCAGGGTGAGCTTTTAAGCATAAGAAACATGCTTTGGGTTGACATAATTCAGTTAACAAGAACACTTAGCCAGAAGCAGAACTATAGAAGTTAGTTCATTTGGAGACTTTCCCAGAGCTATGGACTTTGATAGTCTTTATTTTCATTTTGGCTGGTGATGCTGTCCAAATGCTGGGTTTTAAAGCCTGAATGGTAAGATTATCTATGTATATATTTCTAATTATCAACATCATGTATGTTTTAAATCAACTTTTGTTACATATTTTACAGATTTTTAATCATACCCAATAAACTTATAAATCTTGAGGTATAGGAAGTTTAAATAACAGTATTACAAATCATGTGATGCAATTTCTCTTAGTGAAAGTTTTGTGCAGTTAAATGAAACCAATAGTCTTTTTTTTTTTTTTTTTTTTTTTTTAGTCACTCTACCTTGCCTTTTTTATGTTACAAAATCAGGTGGCTAATCACACACAGGACAGAAACTTTCCAATTCTAGAGCCATTTTTTCAACACATCAGAATAGCATAAAACAATATTTAACATTATCTATACTCAAAAGACATTTGAATCCCTGCTAAACTGAATCCAGTGACCAGAAATCTCAGAGATAAGGAATTCTGAGTTCTGGCTATCAATGTATCCCTGACAAGTGGCTGTGGTGGTTGACAGCAGTGGATTTGGGCCTGGACAGGGTGAATGAACAAAGCTACTCAGGATGGCATGCTTGGTGGGGAAGGGACCCCTATTGCCCCAGCCTGGTGGAATAGGAATAGGAGCAGCTAGAGCTTGGTCCAGTTCCTATGTCTGCCTGTAACTGGAAAAGGTTATTGGGGTCACAGAAACACACACACACACACACACACACACACACACACACAATCGAGACAATAAAAACGAATCCAATAAGCACAAAACATAGAACATTTGCTCAGTCAGAAGAAACTGATAAAAATACAAAACGTGGTGGTCATCTTTATTCATACATTTAATTAGGTCGTGACTGACTTCTAATTCAGCTCCCAGTATCCAAACAACCAGAACCAGGCAGGCAGTCCAACATCTCACTTTTGCCGTGGACAGGAAAGTATTATATCTCATCATATACCTCCATATCCCCACATCAGAATCCCAGAGAATCAGAACAGATGTCACAGAAAGGTTTCTATGACTTACTAGGGGAGCCCTTTATAGGTAGGAACTTGTTAGTTTCATTTGAGGTGGCATTCACTCAGGCAGACCATCAAAGTGAAGGTATGCCCAGGGCCTTAGAATGTCCGGGGGGGGGGGGGGCTGTTCTTCAGTCCCAGAGACCCATAGGGAAGGGTATAGCTTCTGAATTTTAGTGCAAATCTTGATCTTGATGGCCCCTCCAAGTGTTAATTCCACAGTTTCTAGAAGAAAGACCAATGGCCTAGCTCATGGCCAAATTAATTAAAGTAACCTTTATTCATGTATACAGGCTGTCTCCCCCAAAGGCAGGGTTCAAGAGATCAGCATCAGACATAGGGAAAATACAGTTTTTATAGTTCAGGAGTAGTGGATTTCCAACTCAGGGATTTGGCATGCAAATTGGCAGGGATACAGAAGTAGAACATAAGCGTACTAAGCTGGTAATAGCAACCTCTTAAAGGCATGGCTGCAAGCTGACCCTCACAACTTCTTGAAACAAAGACATGGTTGCTGTTTCCTGGAACAGGCAGTGCAGAACCATTTGTAGTTAAGTTTACAAGTAGGGTATAGCCTAATCTGTGAAAAACAGAGATTTAATTTAAAAAACAGAAATAAGCCTACTTTGTTTTTTGCTCTAAGATGGCTTTCAAGCCTTAGGTAAGAGTCAAGATGGTTTATCTGCAACATGTTGCTTTCTTGTCATAGACTTAGATAAGAGCAAGATAAGTAACTAAGGCCGATCTTGAATGTTATGCTGCCTTGAATGATCAGCATCAATAGTACAAATGGACATAGAATGAAGACAGATTTTCTTTTCAAAATGTAGTAAGAAAGATGATTAGCCCAATTCCTGATAGTCTCTTTTCCACTATAAAATATCATAACTCAAGCTTCCATTGCTTGTATTTTTTTAAAGCATTCAAGCCATCCAAAATTACTTATGAAATTATTTATGTAATGGCTTACAGTTAAGCTTTACTTATCACATTTCCAGAATTCTCCTGCATCCAGTAACAAACTGTCACAGATCTCAAAGATCTATGAACTAATTAGGTTTTATTAAAGCACAGTCCCATGTCTGGTCCAAATTTTCTTGTTCTTACTGTACCAAAATACCAGACAAAAGAAATGAAGGGTTTCTTTTGGCTCATACTTTAGGGTGTAGTCCATGCTTTTGGAAATGTAGGAGAGCAGATGAATGAGGTGAGTGCTCATGCCCACACTGAATACACAATCAAGAGCAGAAAAACTTGAATGCTGGTTTTCCGTATATTTTCTCCATTTTATTTAGGTCCTCAAAGCATGGAATTGTGTCACAGAGACATTCAGAAGCTTATCTCTTAGGATAATTCTATAAACTGTCAAGTTGAAAAGACAAAACATCAGAGATGACAACTCACATGATCCCTAACACTTGCAGAATGGTACAGACAAGTTTCTAAAGAGTCTCTTCTCCCTCAGCATTGTTTACTGCTTCTTTAAACTTGTAGGGTTGCCTCATGGGACTTACAAATTTTATTAGCATCCTGAGCTCCCTAAGTGTCATGAGTTTCTGATCAGCCTTTTGAGACATTCTTCTCCCTTATGGAGGGAATGTTTCAATCAAAAGGAAATAGCTACATAGGAGATAAATTTACTGTACACATAGAACGTTGTAAAAAAAAGAATTTGTATATAAAAAATTCAAATTGGTAAAGTATTTTAAAAGGCAATTAGATACAACATAAAAATATAAGAATCAATTATATTCATGGATAGCTTAATGGATAAAAAATTCTTGTAGCCAAACTTTGTAACTCCAGTTGGATCCTGGACCCCACATGGTGGAAAGAGAGAATCAATTCCAAAAGCTTGTTCTCAAATCTGTATACAAGTGCCTACAGCAGTTGGGAGAGAGAGTCCTGTACTTTGCCTGAGCAAAACAAGAGGGCTGGCCCTGGTGGTACAAGTGAGGGGAGACCGGATCTGAGGGCAGATAGCAGGAGATCTGGCCCTGCTCCTTGATGTAGGCTGCATTGGGTGAGCTAGCTAAGGCAGTGCTGGAGAATTTATCCAGGTAGTGACAATAAGGAAAAGCTAATGAGCTGACAAAGCCAGCTACTACCCAGGCTCAGAATCAGAGCTATGAGTTGGCCCACTCCAACATCCACCAAATATATGAACTGTTGCAGCATGTGAAGGGGACTAACCTGAAGATCCAAAACAGCAGGATATCTGACACAGGACAACAACAGTGTAGCATGGATGCTAATTGGTTTTAATAATAAAAACCCAGAGTCAGATATTAGGTAAATGCTAAAAGTTCAGAGAGACAAAGGAGCAAGCCACAGCCACCTCTGACCTTGCCAACTCCTCAGCCTGCAAAGAGTGAGCTCCTGTCTCCTTCTACCTTATATTCCTCTCTCTGCCCAGCCATATCACTTCCTGTCTCCACCTCCCTAGTGCTGGGATTAAAGGTGTATGCCTCACAAGTACTGGGATTAAAGGCATGAGATCCCAAGTGCTGGGATTAAAGATGTGTGCCACCAATGCCTGGCTTCTGTGGTAAACTAGTGTCTAGCTCCACATTCTGATCTCCAGGCAAGCTTTATTTGTTAGAGTACAAACAAAATATCACCACCCAACAGGATATTCAAAAGGAGCCCCAGTGAGAGCCCATTATCAGTGGAGTAGCAGAAACCAGAGGCCTCAGGCCAGAACAATGGCTCATGGCAATTAACAGCTACAGCTTTCATTACAAGTTTCTTCTCTTTTTTTTCTTTTTTTGTTTTTGTTTTATTTTGTTTTGTTTCTTTGTTTTGTTTGGATTTGGGTTTTTCTATCAAATTTAGTTTTATTTTGGGGAGAGGTTGCAAGGGCAGAGAGTGTATACAAGGAGACAAGGAGATGAGTGGGTATGAATGAAAGGTGTGAAATCTACAAAGAATCAATAAAATTTTAAAAAATGAACAAAAAAAACCCAAAAGTTATTTAAGTTGAGTTCCTAGTACCTACATCATGAGGTTCTTTCATACCTTCTTGTAACTCCAGCTATCAGTGATCTTATGCTTTAGTCAGAGGGCATCTGAACTCATATGCACATACCTATACACAGACATGTACACATAGACATAGCAAAAAAATAAAATAAGTCCTTTAAATATTATTTAGAAAAAGCATATGAAGAACATTACATAAAACCTCTATATAAAAAGTTAGAAAACATTCAAGTAAGACGTGGAAAGAGTAAATGAGTATTGCCAATATCATATCATGTTCATGGATTAGACCACTCATACTTGAAGAATAACAAATAGATTTACTAAATTATAAATTATAGGAAAACAATCTTTTTAAATCCTGACCCCAGTTTCCCCTCCCTCCTCTCCTCCTAGTTCCTCCCCTCATTCCCTCTGTTCCACACCCCCTATCCACTTCTCCATTTCTATTCAGAAAATGGAAGGCCTCCCATGGATATCAACAAAACATGTCAAATAAAGCTGTAATAAAACTGAGCACCTTCCCTTGTATTAAGGCTGTTCTAGGCAGTGAAGTATGACCAATAGAGTCACAAAAGCCAGCAAAGGATAAGAGACAGTCTCTGCTCCCACTGTTAGGAATCCCACAAGAAGACCAAGCTACACAACTGTCTCAACATGCAGAGAACCTAGGTCAGTACCAAACATGCTCCCTGGTTGGTTCAGTCTTGTGGTGAGCTTCTATGAGCCCAAACTAGCTGACTCTGGATTTTCTTGTGATGTCCTTGACTCCTCTGGTTCCTACAATCCATCTGCTTTCTCTTCTGCAGATTTCCCTGAGCTTGGTCTAATGATTGGCCATGGGTCTTTTCATCTGTTTCTATCAGTTGCTAAACTAAGCCTCTGATGACAACTGGGTTAGGCACCATTGTAGTTTTCTGGATGCTAGCATGGCTCCTGATGGAAGAGGAGGCTTAAGCTAGAAATGTGGGCCAGTATGCCAATGAAAATAATCTTATAGGAAGATATAGGTGTTTTTATATTGATTTTCTAATGTTTGAAGATTGAGAACAAAAAAGTAGCTATAATCACAATATTAAGCATATTACAAAGTTAAAGAAATATCTCAAAAAATTCAGAAGATAATCTAAGAGTATGTCTTTGTGACCTTAAATATGAAGGTCTTTTGTTTGTTTGTTTTTAACCACAGAAAACACAGTAACAGATATAATATTCATTAAATGTAAGACCTTCTTTTAATTAAGAATACTAAGAGAAAAAAGATTATGTTGGCAGTAATAATGACAAAAGTTAAAGTATCATCTAAATTACCGAGTAAGCAAACAACACCATAACCAAAATCACCTTAGAATCTTAATTTTAAACTACTAGAAACTGGGACTGACATCTCAATGAAAAGATTTTATATGTCAACTAGTGATCAGTACCTGTGAAGGGCTGAAAATAAGTTACAACAGCAAGAGAAGGGAAGCCAAGTATAAGCTAGAATGCAGAGCAAATGAAAGCATTTTACTACTGAGAGTGTTTAAATGACCGAATCACTTATTTGGGAGAAGATATGACCAACAAGCAGTCCTCTCATTTAACAATGAAGACATACATATATGCAATAAAAGACACATGCACCAGTGTTTACAACAGCATTTTCCAACGTGAGAAACAAGCTAAATGTTCAAAAACTAGATAAATAATGAGAATTGTCTGTGGTAATTTTGTGCAATGGGACCTAGACAATAAAAAACAAAAGGGACTGCTGCTATTACTACCGTGTTAGATTTGAATACCATAACTTCCATGCTGAACCACAGAACAGAGGCAAACTAGTACATAATGTTTGATTCTATTTTCAATAAATTCTAAAATGTAAAAACTAGCATTGTGAAATAAAGAATGGGACAGTTGTTATGGGAAGGGTACAGGAAAGAGGAGAAGCTTCTTTGTTGTGGTAAATTTGACCTGAGTAGTAGTTAACTGATGTTCTCATTGGTCAAATTTGCTGAACTAGTCAATAAAATCCATGTGCTTTACATTATGTATGCTTTACCTCACTGCTAAACACACAAACAAATGTACCAATTAAACCTTTTAATCAAAGGTTAGAATTTCTGGTCCAGGGAGAACTGTTATTCCAGTTGGGCTGCTTCAAACACTTTGGGTAAGGAACTGCCCCTAGGAAGTCTGGTTCACTGTAAGCCATGCTAAAGAGATAGGTAGAATAATTAGTTTTAAGAAGGTATTGTATTTTCTTTCCCAGAATCTCCAACCCTAATATAAATGGTTTCTATGACATGAGTTTCTCCAACATTTTGGGCTTCCTTTTATCCTTTTTTTTTTTTCTAGAACCTTCTCTCACAGCCATGCTGCTGTTTATCTGCCACGTGTCTGACCTCCTTGCCAGCCTAAATTGCAAAGCTTTTCCTCTCTCTCCTCTCTTCTATTACCTTTCTAGGCAGCTGGTACAGTTTCACCTTGCAGGCCTGGGTGTTTTCTCTTTCAAACTCCAATAAAACTGTCCTTGGTCTTCTGTTTAAGTCCATTTAAAAATTATTATATTAATGACAACTTAAAATTAGGGGACCCCGATTTCTTCTGGGTCATTGTCCAACCACAAATCAATCCCAGAGTTTTGGTAATATGTTTGGTGACATGTACAGCAACATTCCCTAACCATCTCTGATTATAAAAGAGTCAGGCTCTATTTTCATGTCTTGCTTTCTTAATTAAAGATTCTCTGCTTCCCTGGGAAGAAAAATGCCCCTCTTTCAGTACTTCTTTCTTGGATTGTTTTTCCATGTTTGTGGCTGACTGATAACCACATAATGGTAGGTAAATAATACTAAGTTTAACATCTTGTATTTTTGCCCGGTGCAATATTCTCCCTTAATTCTCTCTTAGTTGTGGTTCTTTCAGAGAACCTGGGAGATGTTAGATTAGGCTTGGGGAAAAGGTGAACACACAGACAACTTGGTGTGCTTAGATGTGACGCTGTCTTAAGTCATGTGGCCCACAAGCACTTGCTTTTCTAAATGGATAAAAGTGGCACCCACAGTCCAGACAACACTGAAGCTCACACATCTGTCTCACACATATCAGCCCAAGACATACTCTCATGTTCAGGTGACATAAAATGGTGCCAAGTTCACTTTCCCAGTTTCTCCATGTGCAGGCAGAGAAACAGCAGCACCTATGGACATTAGGCATGTGCACTTGTTTCCAGTGTATCACCAAATATATGAAAAAACTCAGATGGATAAATCTATACATGTTAAAAGCAGAACAGGTGCTTTGGAGACAGCCAGTTGTTCACAGGAGATTTGGAGATAGTCTGTCTTAGTTAGTTGTCCATTGCTATAGAGAAACACCATGACCCAGGGAACTGATAAATTAAGGCATTTAATTTTAGTTTTGCTTACAGTTTAAGAGGGTTAGTCCACAATCATTATGATAGGGTGCATGGCACCAGTCCAGCAGGGATGTCATGGGAGTAATTGCTGGGAGCTTACATTTTCTCTACAAGTTAGAGACAGAGAAAGAGAGTGGAGGAAAAATGCTAACTGAAATGGCAGGGGCTTTTCAAGTCTTAAAGCCTACTCCTAGTGATGCACTTCCTCTAACCCTCCTTAGTCTTTCTAAACAGTTCTAGTATCATGAACTAGATGCAGATCTTGGCATTATCTCTGTCATGTCAGATATTTTTCACAGGACCGTAAAGACTTCCACCGAATTCTAAGGAAGGGTAGGAATGCTAGAAAAATTGAAACATGATCAGATTCCCTTTGGAGAAGCTCTGAAATCAGGATGTGTGAAGCTCTGAGGGTGAAACCTAAGCTTCAGTGGGGAAATCAAGATATTAGAAATGCCAAAAACATGGAAAATATGCCAGCAAAAACTGAATACAAGGGATGGATCCAGACAAGGAGAGAAGCAATGTGAGCAGGAAATGACAAGGCCATAGGAGTAGGTTTACTCAGATCTATTGGAGCTTATGATGAAATATAATATTTCCCAAGTGCTAGACGTGAAGCTCAAGGAAATACTTAGTCTTCTAGGTGTGGGTTTGCTTTAATGTGTCTTTCTTTGCTATGTCACAGTCCTTCATCTTATAGTGAGAATGTTTACTCTGTGTCATTGCATATGCTAAGCATGTAAATTCTTTTTAATTTCTATAAAAGCTCATGACTAAAGAGTCTCAGAAGACATTTTTCAACTTTGGATTTTGAACACTGTTTAAACTGCTAACACTTTGGGGATTCCCAGACTAAATACATTTGTATTATAAGATAGTCATGGGCTTGTGGGATTCGGAGACAAAATCTGGATCTTATTCAAATATTGAAAGTTTCCCACAGATGGATCGTTGAAGGTTTGCATCCCAGCTAATTGTGCTACATTTACAGCTTCTGGAAATGTAGGAAGTGGACTATTATGAATAAATTAAGACTGAATGAGGGACAGTAGTTGGGGTTATATTCTCTCTGAATTATTCATTTTTCATCATCAGCTTCCTGGTCCATTTTTATGTGAACTGAGCCTTTCTCTGCCATGTTAAACTGATCCCTTTGCAACTATGTACAAAAATAAATTATTCTACCCTAGATTGTTTATATCAGGCATTTTACCCATATTAGTTGTAGTGGTTTGAATGAGAATAACTTACTTAGGCTCATAGGGTATGACACTATTAAGAAGTATTGGCCGGGTGGTGGTGGTGCATGACTTTAATCCCAACACACTGGAGGCAGAGGCAGGTGGATCTCTGTGGGTTCGATGCCAGTGAGGCTACAGAGTGAGTTCCAGGAAAAAAAGGTGCCAAAGCTACACAGAGAAACCCTGTCTTGAAAAACCAAAAAAAAAAAAAAAAAAATTGCCGTGTTGGTGTAGCCTCTTTGGAGGAAGTGTGTCACTGGGGGCAGGCTTGGAGGTTTAAGATGCTCAAGCCAGGCCCAGTGTCACTTTCTTTTCCTTTCACTTTCTTTTTCAGATTCATTTGTAGACCTCTAAGCTACTTCTCTAGCACCATGTCTACCTGCATGTCACCATGCTTCCTGCCATGATGGCAATGGACTAAACCTCTGAACTATAAGCTCCCCAAGTAAATGTTTTCTTTATATGAGTTTCTGTGGTCATAGTATCACAGCAACAGAAACTCTAAAACATTAATGAAAAGTAACAACTACTCTAGACAATGAGCTATTTGGTAAAGTGATAATATTTTACTCATCTTTGAGTTTCCATTTTCTAACACAATTGCTAGTGTATAATAGATGTTAGGTTTAATTAATATTTTCTAATGGTCTAACTTGAATTTCTATAATTTGAAGACTTTTAGAGTCTATCCAACCCTTCACAATTTGTAATTGACTTTATAAATTACCTCTCATAGAAAGTTTTCCTTTTGTTACCATATTTTCTATAATCTCAGTAGAGTCACAGCTTCTTAATACATCATATTCTTCATATTTATATTCTAAAGGTAAGACATTAACACAATGCTAAAGAATCTTTTGGAAAGAAAAGAATGTTTAGGGTTACTACCCTTACCTAGAGCTCTGCCAGCGACATGACCTACAAAAAGTGTCCTTGGGAGAATTCAGTTCTACCCATTTGGGAGTGTATGGAACACAGAAGTACCTTGATGTGAAATTTAGTACATCATCCTAGGAATGCTTTGTTCTCTGATTTGAGAAAGCATCATCACTGGAGGTTATAATAGCTATAATGCAATTTATGGGAATGACATTTGTTTTGGCAGCTGCTTTCACTTTTTGCCTTCCATAAACTTATTTCCTTTGAGTCACTTTTTGATTATGATGGATTTATTTTCTGTTGTGTGTTCATTTCAATGAACTTGAGCAATTTCATTTCAAGATACATGGAGACAAAGATTCATGGCTCTGACATATAGGGTGGTCAACATGTCACAGACTATATTCTTGCACATTTTTAAGGCACACTTGATATTCTCAAAGTCATGTAGCATCCTGGTTGACAACTAGAGATGCCAGAAATAGCAGAAACCACTCTCAATATCTATCTCATTTTTAACAATATTAAAAAACGTATTAGAAAATTCAGATTATCTCTGATCTATTGGTTATTTATTCATTTATTTATTTTTATTTACTTCATATTTTTATGTTAAAATATGAAGCATGAATCTAACTTCTTACATTTTTGCTTTCAAAATCTAGTGCAAATGCTCCTCTTTTATGATTGGATAACATTCCGATGTATTTATAACCAAGGATCAGGAATTGAGAGGGGAGGGTCTCCTTAGTAACATAATGGGGAAATAAGCTGCTTTTTCTAGAGTTTTTCAAAACTGTGAGATGAGGGTAGATTAGTTGCTTCTTTTCAGGGTCTCTGCAGTTTGTGATGGGGGTTAGTTGTTTATTCTTTTATAGCTTCTGGGAACTTCAAGAGTTTAAAACTTCCTGAATCATATAGGTCCTATTTTAGGAACTTGGCTTTGGCAAGAATACTACCTTTAGAAACAACAGAGAGGCAGCTTATAGAAAGATGAAGAGTTGTCCTGTAGGTTCAGATGCTTTCTTACAACTTTCTTAGCTTTTGAGTTGGCAGACATGTGGTTTGCTAAATTAATAGATTCCAAAATGTTTTTATGTATTAGCCAAAATATATTTCTTCCAACAAAAAGGTGAGTAAGTAGTAATGGACATTCAGGGGTCTAAAACTAGCTCAAGACAAAGTGTTATTAGGCTCTGTACCTGTAACATTCTAAACTTTCTATATCTCTAATAAGTCAATCAGTCTTGGCAGACATGACTTCTTTCCAGGACTTCTCTTTCAGAGTTCTATCCAGTTGGCTACTTGTAGGTACACTGTTCAACAACAGATGAGGGCCTACTCATCTAGTAAACTGAAGCTTCAGTTACTAAATAGCAACTTCTTATTTCCCACTCCTCTCAGCCCCTGGTGTGCACTGTTCTACCTGGTTTTATAAATTTTATTACTTTGTTTATCACATGTAAATGAAATCATGCAACATTTGTCCTCTGTCTAGTTTATTTGCCTTACCATAATGAATCTATATTAATTTACTAACATGAGTCTCCTGCAGAAAGAGGAAAATGTAAATTGAACAGTGTTAGTCCTCAAAGAAACCAGAGACAAATGCCTGAACTGCCTATTAACACATCAAAGTAGACACTGGCCAGCCCTTCCAGGAACATTCAGTACCTGTGGCTCCTCCCAACACTCCTAACCCTACCCCATACCCTAGAACTCTGCAGTGCTTGGGCTGGGCTTCCCTTCCCACAGCCTCTGGTCTCTATGTGACCTTAGACATTTTGACTATTTGTGCTCTTGATCCCCATGCTCTCTTGACCTCTTAGACTCACCTTTTCTCTCTCTCTTTCTTGCCCTCTCTCTCACGGTCAGGTTTGATCTACTAGACTACTTCAGTCTGGACCATTCCAGATGCCTCTGGCTGTACACTTTCTTTTATCTACAATAAAGTTCTCCTCCCTTCAACTATACCTAGGAGCACACATGCCCTCATTATCATGCAAACACATAGTTATTTAATAACATTAGCAAATGTAGAGACTAACTTTATGTGATATTCAAGACTATGCATGACCAGATGACTCTACTGCTCTTAGCCCTATGGTGAAGTATAGTACCCTAAGTTAACTTTTAAGCCCCACCAGCCCAAGGACCAGGCAAATTACTGGGATGCTGGGAATTGTAGTTTTTAGAAAATAACAATGCCACATGGGAAAGTACAGTGACAGTATGGGTTTTCCTTAAATACCTCCACAACATGAATTTTGGGGCCACTCCACTAGGAAGTTCTAGGGAGTGGTCCTGACCAAAGTCCATCTCTTGGTCAGTATTTAATATTTAATAAAGCTTGCTTAAAATTTGGCCTATAATAGTGGAATTGTTTTTTCTTTGGCAAACCTCAGGATTAACAAAGACCTAACATTATGATGAGAGAGCACAGCTGACAGCCTTACGGTCATAGCAGAGAGAGACAGAGAAAGACAGAGACAGAGAAAGCACTTGATACCATAGCAGAACCCCTCACCACAAGCACATTAAAATATCAATCCATAGCCTGATGAAAGTCAGATCCCTCAATATACACCCATCTCAAAAGCCTCACCTACAAACTCTTTCTGTGTTGAGAGTCAAGCCTTCCAATGCATGAAGTGGAGAGGAATATTTCAGATCCAAATCATTAAAGACCTGATCTGCTGTATACCTGGTTAGTGTTTATGGCTTTACATTTCCTTCTTTCATATGAGTGTGCTGACAGCATGATGCTCATCTGCATTTCAGGAGAGTGAAAGCAGTGTGACCTGCCCCATTTCCACTCATCTTAATTCCCTTCACCGTGACCTACATATGGATTTAGCCATTTTGGCATATTTATGCAATCCTAATTGTTCATGAGATAACTAGGTTAAGTCTTCACTAGAAAAGTAAGCTATAACTGTTGTTAAATGAACCCTCTGACTACTTATTTCCTCTGCAGGCATAATGCTATGATCCAAGGTCATGGCAGTAAGAGAAACAACAGTAGGTCTATAGAAATAAAACCTCCAGAGGAAAACTATCAAACCTCACTGGAATGTAAATTGAAGCTGAGATATATTAGCAAAGAGTAGGAAGTAGAACAAAGCACAGAGAAGAGAGAACAGGAGATAGAAGTGCACAGGGCTTGAATTGGCCCAGGTCGTCTATCCCATGCAGGTCAGAACACACAGGATGCACACAGGATAAGACAGCGGGAGAAGTAGATACCCAAAAGGAAGGAAGGTGATCTCTAGGAAGCAAAGATTCTCCTAAAATTAAACAGAGAAGGAAAGGAGGATTTGCAGCTTTGCGATGTTAGAGTCAAGGCTAAAGTAGGAATTTGGCAGTCTAGCCAAATACATTCGGTTTCCCTTGGGAAGATATATAACTTCTAGGGTTGAGAAATATGTCTGGCTGCCAAAATTTCACAAAACCACATAGAAAAGAACATCGCCTAATTTAGTGTCTGGCTTGGTATTATTCACACTTATTTGAGAAGATAGTTTTGATTTTAATTGCAGTTATAAATATTATTTATGTTACCTTCATGGGATGATTTTAAAGATTTTATCTAAATTATCAGAAGGTTCATTGGGGTATATTTCATCTCAATTATAAAATAAATTAACAAACTTGAGATTACTTGTTTCTAATTTGAAATCCTTTGGAATAAAATTGCCATGGAAGAGAACTAAGAAATCTATAATCCTATGCTTTGGGAATCCACAGTAATTACAACTACCTTGAGAAGTCATTTAACCCCACAGTATTACAGATCTTTCCCTGTGAGGTGAAGTTAATAAAATATTCTGCTTTATAGGGTTATAGGAATGAATATATGACTTAAACACTTCTAAAATGACCAATTATATAATACATACTGGAATTTCTGAGAAGTCCCCATTTTAAATATTATCTTTTATTATAGTGATATTATCATGAAAATAACCATTTTTTCCAATTAACCATATTTTCAGTATTGTCAGTTTAAAATGGCAGAAAACTCCGTTATTACATTTATGTGTCTTTTAAATGGTTAAAAAATATGGTTCTGGCCGGGCGGTGGTGGCGCACGCCTTTAATCCCAGCACTCGGGAGGCAGAGCCAGGCGGATCTCTGTGAGTTCGAGGCCAGCCTGGGCTACCAAGTGAGTTCCAGGAAAAGGCGCAAAGCTACACAGAGAAACCCTGTCTCGAGAAAAAAAAAATATGGTTCTGACAAAAAAACAAAAACAACAACAAAAAAAAAACCAAATGAGTTATTTAAGGGAGGGAAGGGAAACTTTCCTTTAGTTCTAGATAACATCAGCATTACTATTCTAACTGCTGTGGATTTTCAGCAACTTTTTGTATGTAGTCCCAATGGTATTCACAGGACCTTGATTCTTTTTTTTTTTTAAATTAAGCAAAATTTTTTATTCATTTTACATACCAATCAAATATCCCCCTCTTTCCTCCTCCCAGCCCTCCGGCCTCCCTGTCCCAACCCATCCCCAATTCCCCCGTACAAGAAGGTAAGGCCTCCCATAGGGAGGTACATTTAGTAGAGGCAGGTCCAACCCCTTCCCCTGCCTCAAGGCTGTGCAAGGTGTCCTTTCATAGGTAGTGGGCTCCCAAAAACCTGCTCATGCACCAGGGATGTATCCTGATCCTACTGACAGGGGGCGCCTTAAGCAGATCAAGCTACACAACTGTCTTGCTATTCAGACGGCCTAGTACAGTCCCATGCAGGCTCTACAGCTCTTGACACTGAGAAACTTCTGTAAGGCAAAGGAAACAGTAAATAAAACAAAATAACAGCCTACAGACTGGGAAAAGATCTTCACCAAACCCACATCTGACAGAGGGTTGATCTCCAAAATATACAAAGAATTAAAAAAACTAGACATCAAAATAATGAACAATCCACTTAAAAAAACTGGGCTACAGAGCTAAACAGAGAATTCTCAACAGAAGAATCATAAACGGCTGAAAGACATTTAAAGAATTGCTCAACATCCTTAGTCATCAGGAAAATGCAAATCAAAATGACTGAGATACCACCTTACACCTGTCAGAATGGGTAAGATTAAAAACACTGAAGATGGCTTATGTTGTAGAGGGTGTGGAGCAAGGGGAACACTCCTCCACTGTTGGTGGGAGTGCAAACTTGTACAGTCATTTTGGAAATCAGTATGGGGATTTCTCAGAAAATTGAGAATCAATCTTCCTCAAGACCCAGCTATACCACTCTTGGGCATATAGCCAAGGAATGCTCAGTCATACCACAAGGACACATGCTCAACTATGTTCACAGCAGCTTTATTCGTAATAGCAAGAACCTGGAAACAACATAGATGCAACTGAACCAAAGAATAGATAAGAAAATGGAGTCCTACTCAGCAGTGGAAAACAATGACATCATGAAATTTGAAAGCAAAAGGATGGAACTAGAAAATATCATCCTGAGTGAGGTAACTCAGACTCAGAAAGACAAACGTGGTATGTACTCACTCATAATAGGACCATGATTCTTTGGCATAGTTATCTACATACATTGATCTGGCTTCTTTCACGTCTCCTGTCTTTGCCTTATTACCTTCCTCACCCCTTCTCTCCGTGTCTTTCTCCTCTTACTCTTTCCTTCCTGCTCTATTTACAGAAGTCTTTAGACTTCCTCCAGAAAGACATTCTCTTTACAGCTACCTAAAGCTAACCTATATTTAGGATTTCCTGAGAGATGCTAGTATCTTTGACTCTCCCTCCCTTTAGTGACTGTTCTTCTAGTCCCTCAGTGTCACTGTTCAACTATTCTGCTGTGTTTCACTTTTACTTTTATTTAGTGACACAGGAGCTTGACCTGGGGTAAGAAATCTCTTTCCTGTCCTTTTTATATGCTATGTGATTGACTTTGGGCAAGGCATTAAGTTCACTTGAGCTTCATTCTCTACATGTTGTGAGTGTGGTGTTCCTGAATTATTCAAAGACTCAAAGGAAGTAGCCTAAACCATGAAATGAGTTAATTTTTAAATATTGCTGTTTAATTAATGTGACCATTGCTCCATCTTCCTGGATTACTATATATTGTCCTCAGTTCTAACTGAATAAGTGGTACTTTTCATTTAGGTATTTCTGTCATTCCTATTGGCAATTATCACACAAAGATCTTTCTTCTCCATACTCAACTCAGCTTTCTTCTGCTTTTACAATAATAGCTCTAGATTGTTAGGATTTTCCACCTGTGACAAGCTGACTCTCACCTGTGCCTTTTCTTTTTTTTTTTGTTTGTTTTTTTTGTTTGTTTGGTTTTTGTTTTAAAACTGAAGGGTTTTTTTTTTTGTTTTTTTGGGTTTTTTTAATTTTTTTATTTTTATTTTGCAATACAATTCAGTTCTACATATCAGTCATGGATTCCCTTGTTCTCCCCCCTCCCACCCCCCCTCACCTTTCCCCCAGCCCACCCCCCATTCCCACCTCCTCCAGGGCAAAGCCTTCCCCACGGACTGAGACCAACCTGGTAGGCTCAGTCCAGGTAGATCCAGTCCCCTCCTCCCAGGCCGAGGCAAGCAATCCTGCATAGGCCCCAGGATTCAAACAACCGACTCATGCAATGAGCACAGGACCCAGTACCACTGCCTGGATGCCTCCCAAACAGATCAATCCAATCAACTATCTCACCCATTAAGAGGGCCTGATCCAGTTGGTGACCCCTCAGCCACTGGTTCATAGTTCATATGTTTCCATTCGTTTGGCTATTTGTCCCTGTGCTTTATCCAACCTTGGTCTCAACAATTCTCGCTCATATAAACCCTCCTCATTCTCGCTAATTGGACTCCCAGAGATCCACCAGGGGCATAGCCATGGATCTCTGCATCCAGATCTCTCAGTAGTTGGATGAGGTTTCTAACACAACAATTAGGGTGTTTGGCCATCCCATCACCAGAGTAGGTCAGTTCGGGCTGTCTCTCGACCATTGCCAGCAGTCTGTTGTGTGGGTATCTTTGTGGATTTCTGTGGGCCTCTCTAGCACTTTGCTTCTTCCTATTCTCATGTGGTCTTCATTTACCATGGTCTCCTATTCCTTGTTCTCCCTCTCTGTTGTTGATCCAGCTGGGATCTCCCGCTCCCCCAAGCTCTCTTTCCCTCGACCCTCGCCCTTCACTACCCCCACTCATGTCCAGGCTGTTCATGTAGATCTCATTCCATTTCTCTGTCATTGGGCGATCCCCGTGTCTTTCTTGGTGTCCTGTTTTCCAGGTAGTCTCCCTGGTGATGTGAGTAGCAGTCCAGTCATCCTTGTTCCACATCTAGTATCCTCCTGTGCCTTTTCTATGTTGTTCTTCCGACCTTCTGTCTGGTGAATATTCAGTGTATCTGAGCTTGCTTAGATAGTCTTTCTGTTTTAAAATCATCTGAAAAGGTAGTATCTACATTTTAGCCTTCTTCATATGTCATTTCAAAATACTTTTTTACATCTGTTACTCCTACACAAAAATGAGTTTTTTGAAAGAAACCTTGTATTACGGTATTTACAAATCATTTTTACACAGTGACTGGCACATTCTTTATATGTTATAGAACTATTCATTGAATTGAACTGTAAATGCAAGCCATCTTTCTGATTCTGTGAACACAGACCTACTATCACTTAAAAATTCTACAACTTTTGACTCAAGCTGTGACCACTTAAAATTCTAGCTAACCAGTCTTTCATTTTTGTTTGTTTGTTTCATTATTTGTTTTTTTTTCAATTTTATTTTAATGAAAATAGATTTTTTTCATGCAATATATTTTGATTATATTTTCCCTTTTCCTGACTCTTTCCTCCATACTTCCACTTCCCATTGGGATCCACCCCTTTCTGTCTCTCATTAGAAAATAAACAGGTATTTAAGAGATAATAATATAATAAAATATACTAAGATAAAACAAAAAAAAAAAAACCCAAACCGCCGGGCGGTGGTGGCGCACGCCTTTAATCCCAGCACTCGGGAGGCAGAGCCAGGCGGATCTCTGTGAGTTCAAGGCCAGCCTGGACTACCAAGTGAGTCCCAGGAGAGGCACAAAGCTACACAGAGAAACCCTGTCTCGAAAAAAAACAACAACAAAAAAAAACCAAACCAATTGGAATAGGACAAAACAAACCAACAGAAGGAAAAGGGCATTGGTTACTTCCACAATCTTTTTGCACCACTATTGCATTAATGTATCTTGCAGGCAAGTTCTTGTTCAAGTTTCTAAATTTTTAATATACACTTCATTACCCCCACTCACATCTAGGCTGATCATGTGGATTTCATCCATTTCTCCGTCATTGGATGATCCCCGTGTCTTTCTTGGGGTCCTGTTTTCCAGGTAGCCTTCCTGGTGTTGTGAGTAGCAGTCCAGTCATCCTTGTTCCACATCTAGTATGCTCCTATGAGTGAGTACATACCATGTTTGTCTTTCTGAGTCTGGATTACCAAACTCAGGATAATTTTTTCTAGATCCATCCATTTGCCTGCAAACCTCATGATGTCATTGTTTTTCTCTGCTGAGTAGTATTCCATTGTGTATATGTACCACATTTTATTTATCCATTCTTCAGTTGAAGGGCATCTAGGCTGTTTCCATGTTCTGGCTATTACAAACAATGCTGATATGAACATAGCTGAGCAAGTGCCCTTGTAGTATGATTGAGCATTCCTTGGGTATATGCCCAAGAGTGGTATAGCTGGGTCTTGGGGGAGATTGATTCCCACTTTAATAAGAAAGCACCATATTGATTTCCAAAGTGGTTGTACAAGCTTGCATTCCCACCAGCAGTGGAGGAGTGTTCCCCTAGCTCCACATCCTCTCCAGCATAAGGTGTCTTCAGTGTTTTTGATCTTAGCCATTCTGACAGGTGTAAGGTGGTTTCTCAGAGTTGTTTTGATTTGCATTTCCCTGATAATTAGGGATGTTGAGCAATTCCTTAAATGTCTTTCAGCCATTTGAGTTTCCTCTGTTGAGAATTCTCTGTTTAGTTCTATAGCTCATTTCTCAATTGGACTGTTGGGCATTTTGATGTCTAATTTCTTGAGTTCCTTATATATTCTGGATATCAGTCCTCTGTCAGATGTGGGATTGGTGAAGACCTTTTCCCATTCTGTAAAGCTGTCATTTTGCCTTGTTGACTGTATCCTTTGCTCTACAAAAGCTTCTCAGTTTCAAGAGGTCCCATTGATTGATTGTTTTTGTTTGTTTGTTAATCTATAAATTTGATAATCATGTAAATTTCCAATGTTATTTTGCTAAAATTTAGAAGAAAAGTTTTATGTAACCAATAAGTAAGTGTTTATTATGTTCAAACAAGGTAGCAATTCATATGGATTTTCTTTGTATTTATAAAAGCCCTTTAATGTTAATTCATTTACATTTAACTACCATATATTTATTCTCTTTCATTGTAATTCCCCAATATTTGTTTATATATTTTAAATTCTTTGTGTTTTGTTTTATTTTCTTACTACAAATAATTTTATTATGAATCTGCCTTTGATAGAAATGAAAACCCGAGAGTTTTCTCAAAATTTGAAAATTATTTATAGACAACACCACAAATCTGCCATAAGAGCAAGGTGGCACATAAAACTGCCTCATATGAGTGTGGGATCATAAAAAACTAGATGGATGTCAAATGAATGATAAATGATGAAAAGATCTCATCATCACAGATTCATGGAAACCCATTAGATATCTTCAATCATTACAAAAATATATTATCTGTGGAATATTCTGTCAGGATGTGCTCTATGTGATATCAATTTTTAAAATGAAAGCCCATGAATCTGTGATAGTGTGCATATTATCTATGCTATTTTAATTTTGAAATGTGTGAAATTGTTTTAATTCAAAGTCACTTGGGCTGTGCAAACTTTTATCACTGTCAGAAATTCTGGAACATTCTTTCTGGAGTCTGGAGACTCCAAAGGAAGAGGATGTTTATATCCTTAATAAAATAAAATAAAAATGGTGTTTTTCCCTGCAAAAAAAGAAAAGAAAAGATCCCATGTAGGAAAAACACCCAAAACAACAACAATCTCACAACAATATTTGAGCAGCTCAGCACCTGGGGAGTGGAGGTATCAAATCTCAGGTGAAAAACAAACTAATTAAAAACAAACAAACAAACCCAAACCAAAACAACAACAACAACAACAAAAACACCCTGCAAAATAAAACAAAAACCCAAGATGGGCATCCTCTTGACTTCCAGAACTGTCAGAGCCCAGGTCTGTCTGTGTTGCAGGAGGATTCCTGCCTGTCTGTGGGCTCTCTGATCTGAGAGGATGGTACCTTTGGTCAACATGCTTGTCTCTTCATCCTTGCTTCAGGGGTTGGTGGCTGAGCTCCTTTTTCTGGTACAACAGGAGGCCAAGGGTCAGGTAAGGCAAGAGGCTGTACTGAGTAGGGCAAGGTGCATGCTCTCAGGGTGTGAGGTCTTGCTTGTGCCTGTTCCAACACAAGTCTCAACTTCATCTCCCTTCAGTTTGAGTCTGGCCACCAGGATCTTGCAAGCCTTTTCATCAAGGAAGTGATCCACTTTGAAATGTATCTTTTACCACCAAGTGTTACTCCTAGCTGTATGTATGATATAGATGACCCACGGTATAGCAAGGCAGGGAATTCTGAAATATATCTATCTTGACTGTTACTCTCTCAAATGTTCCATTTTACCTATGTTAAAACTCATGTTGGGTTTGTTCTTTGACCATTTAAGAGATACATAATGTAAACTTTGATTGTTCTTCATCTTATCTCAATTACTCTCTTCTTCCCTATACATTCCCTTCTCACATTCATAACTTTTGTAGATATTTTATTTTTTGATTTTTATTGAGAGCCTTAAGTTCAGTCTGGTCCATCTGTGTGACCATGGCTTTGGGACTGTCTATTGGGTTCTTTGGGGTCTAGAAATGGAAAACAATGGATGCTCCTAGCCTCTCAAAATCCATCAGTAGCAAATATTTCTTCAGAGTGGAATAGGGGGTTAAAAGGTCCTCTTTGATCCATGATTAATTGTTGCTAGGCCTTTTCCTATATAGGCATATTGCTGGTAGCATTAGATGATGCAAAATCATGATTTTCTTGGCTGTAACCTCCTCAGAAGACATCATTTCAAAGCTTTTCTTCCTGTCTTCTGACTCATATATTCTTTAAGACCCCTGTACCACAATGTGCCCTGAGCTGTACACTCAACCAACATTTGTCCTTAGTACCTAGATCAGTTATATATCTGCATTCACCACCATTCATTGCAAAAAAAAAAAAAGGTTTCTTTAATTAAAGCTGTGTATTGCATTTGTCAATGGGTATAGATGTAAATATTTAAAAGGAAACTTGGTGCTACAGCTAGTTAGCTATTTAGCTAAGTAATATTAAGTTTATGTTTTTTTTTGTTTCTTTCCCTGAGTTGATAGTGCCAAGTATGAATTGTCTTTTGTGGAATGGGCCAGAAACACAATTGGAGCGTGGTTGGTTATTCCCATAACTGTCTTTCCATTATTGCACCAGTGGAAATATCTTTCCTGGAAGAATGCTATTGTAGAAATATGGTTACAGCTAGGTGATTCCACAGATGCCTTTTATTCCACAGTAGCCTGCATCATACCTTTTATCAATCTAAAAGCTAGCCAGCATGGAGGAAGCTTCCAATTCAGTCTGAGTTTTATTTCTCTGCATTTTATGCCTAAGCTGTGTGGTATCTTCACCAATAGAGTCTTATGAACTAGTTCTAGTGAGCAACAACAACAAAAAAGTGGCAAGAGACTAACTATATTGTTTATTATGAGTGGGTAAGCTCTGGAGCCTCTCTGACCAATAATTCATAAGGAAATAGCTTATACCTAGCACTGGGACTTTTCTTTAGTAATCCTTGTGTGCTGATAAGTCTTGATTGTCAGAATAAGACAGCCAAGAATCATCTGGGAAGTGAATCTTAATGAAGAATTATAGAGGCTAGGTTTGCCCATGGTCACGTTTGTGGGGGATGGTCTTGATTTTTGATTGAAGGGGGAAGACCCATCTTGAATGTGGCTGGGCCCTGACCTGAGTAAGAGTAAAGAAAGATAGCTAAACACAAGCAGAAACAAACAACAGAATGAATACATTTCTTTTTTCCTTCTCTTTACTATGGATGAGAGGTGTAGTTGCTTATGTTTCTGCTCTGACTTTCCTGCAGCAATTAATTGTAACCTGCAACTGGAAGCTAAATTAACCCTGTTCTTCCTTAAGTTTCTTTTGTTTAAACTGTTTGGACACAGCAACAGAGATAAAACTAAAATAAGTTAGCTCATGAACATTGCCACCAAGACATGAAGAATATTTGTCTTCTTTTTTTTTTGAATATTTGTTTTCTAACATTCTCATTTTCAACTTATGCTTTTGATAGGTTTACAAAGAAATGTTTCCTGATAATTTATTCATATGTCTATAATTTTGGTTAAACTTCGTGCCTTCTCACATTGTCTCCTCCATCCACTTACACCTCCTCACTTTCTTGTTTCGACCTTTCAAATCCTCCCATTTATATGTTACCTGAATTCTGCTATTCCTTTTTTCTTAAGGCATCCTGCATATCAACGATCCTTCCAAGTTTCCTATGGATATCTCCAAGTGCTCTTAGTTAAACACTCAGATACACATATGAAAGAGAACATGTAGCATTTATCTTTTTTATCTTGAATTACCTTACTCTCTATATGTATTTTCTAGTTTTACCCATTTTTCTGAGAACTTCATATTTCTTTGCAGCTAAATAAACTTTCTCTGTGTATATGTAATATATTTTTAATACCCACTCATTAGTTATGGACATCGTAGTGGACTCCATTTCCTCGACAATGAACATAGTTTAGCCAGCAGATTTTTAAACTTTTAAATTGTAATTGACATAAATTTAAAATTTTTTATAATCAAGTTGCTAGACAGTTAGTTTGACTCTGTCATTAGCTACATATGAACATAGAAAAATACCACTGTAAAAATAGCAAATGCATTTAAATATTAGTTAACAGTTGAGATTTTTTTAAAGTAACAAAAACAACCCAATAATTAAATATTTTAATAATTCTATTGTTTTTCAAGGGAGTGTACTATTAAAACCTAGCAATCACAACACACGATACATTATTTAAGTGTGTTCTGATTTCTGGAGGCTGCAACTCCATAGTTTAATGAAAATGTGGGACACCTCTTTGAAGGTGTCTTGCTATGTGGGCATAAAAAGTAAGTTGATGATAACCTAGTCAAGACACAATGTGTAAATCTTCAGAAGTCCAAGCATTTCAGTAATTACATTATAGAAATTAAAAGTATGATTTGTAAAGCTTTATATATGTGAATAACTGTCTTTTCATTTTTTAAAAAAAGGTTTCCTTTGTTCTAAGAAAACAAACTTTTGTCCACAAAGGAAACTGTGGTAGAGACCAAATGGAAAGAAGACACAATCATTTGGACTTTCAAATCTTGAGATATTCACTCTAGCATGGATACTTATATTCAGCTATGTATATCTGCCATATTTTATACAAGTGCTGAAGAAAGTATTAAATTTCTCAAAGATACTTGAGAGGTTGTAGGTAGGGAAACACATAATCAAAATGTATTGCATGAAAAAAACTTCAATAAAAAATAAAAACAAAAAGATACACAAAATATTTTCCCCATCATTTTTTGTCCATGGACTAACCGTAGAGAATAGAATGTTAAGTTTGAGTCTCACTCAGTTCAGTACTGTCAGTAACATACAGTGACATTTGGTAAATATTTACATCCTAGGAAGTTTATATGTTGATAGTGTTTACTTGAATGTTTCCAAAGAACATTTGTCATCTCATTTAAGAGCAATCCTAAAGGTAACTATTTAATCAGAACTATTATTGGGATTGTTTCCTGTACAGAAAATTATTAAGTAATGACAGGAATAAAATTAGATTGTCAGTATAAATGGGCACTGCTTTTCCTAAGTGCTGGGGAAAATGAACTCTGACAATCTTAAATTTTGAGAAATTGAAGATGGAGGGTTATTATTTGCCTAGAGTGATATTTCCTAATTTTCATTTCCTCTGTTTTATTCAAAACAAAAGACACACTGAAAATTCATGGAAGGCAGAAGGCACATATAAAGAGCACTTTAATAGGATTTTTGCTTCATAAATTTTTATTCTAGTAATGAAATCTTTCATAAACACTTTTTAAAAGATTTTAGAGATGAAAAAAAAGAACATTTAAAACTATTAAGCAATATTTAATGCTACATCGCGATTCCATATATACCAACTGTTCAGTAAAAATACACATTGAGATGTTAATTTCTGAAATATTCAACCACTTCTGTGAATAAAAGACTATTAGGAGTAAGTTACCATGGAAACAATTGCTCTTCTGTAAAGAAGCACTGTTATAAGTTTAATACTACATAAATTATGTTTTTATTTACATAATCTTAATTTTATTTTCTTTCATGGACATAAAGTTAGAACATCCATGACTATAAAGATGCCCTTCCATAGATTAATGTGTTCTGTGTATTAGGGAAAATCGATATTGTTTCTTAATGAATACATCTAGCTCACATGCTGAAGAATGAGTAACAGAGTTTAGCTTACCAATTTCTTTCTAATACTATGCTTTTGAAAAATAAATTGTTTGAAACCTAGAAGGCTGTTTATTCAAATGATAATATATTACAAAAGAGTCAACATTGGAACCTACAGGCATAGAATTTGTCCTAGATTTATAGTACATTAAATGATGAGTGATACATGATTGAAACTGGACCATAAAAATAAGTTTCTTTTTAGTGAATATCAACTAAACAGGGTAAGTGAGTTCCAAACTGCCATTTTTGTTTAATTGTACAGTGTACTTTCCCCATATTTACCCTGTTGATTCTCTATATACTTACTAATTTACTTTTTCCTAAATAGTACACTTCCTTGTTTGCATATGAAATATGTATATGTGTATTATCTTGGAGGTCACACAAATAAGAAAATTGTGCAATATTTGCCTTTTTGAGTCTTGATTATTTTGTTTAATATGACTATTTTAAAATTAACCATTTTCCTGCAAATATCAAAATTTTCTTCTTTAGTACAATTTCACTTTATATGTTTCTTATTTTCTTTATCCATTCACGTGTTAATAGTCATGTGGACTTAGTTCATAGATAGTTAATGATGCTGCAAGGAACACAGACAAGCAGATGTCTAATACAGTGTGCTGATGTAGATTATCTTGGGTATATTCTTAAGAGTTCAAAGTTGTCTCATGTAGAGGCCATACCATGTTACATGTCCTTCAATAGTCTACAAATAGTCTTTTCTCTTTGTATTCTTACTTGTGCTTTGTTGCTGTTGTTGCTTTTTTTAGTAATATTATTTCTAATTAATATATAATTATACCATTCCTCTCTACTCTTTTCTCCCTGCAACTTCTCCAGTGATTCCTTGGGACTTCTAAAGTTAGTGACCTTTTTCTTTGACTATTACTGCAACGCACACACATACCACATTAATTAATTAACTAACTAACTAATTAATTGATACAACCCACTGAATCTTTTAGTGTTGCATACATCTATATGATTTTATGGCTGACATTTTGGTATCAGATAACCAATTAAGATGCTCATCCCTGGGGAAAACAAACTCTTCCTCTCTCATCAGTCTTTGGTTGCCTGTAGTTCTTAGTCTAGGGGCAGTCTTTGTGAGATTTATCTTATCTCCCCTTAGCATGTGTCTTGGTGGTGTTATTGTTCATCTCTTGCTTAGGTAGCTATATTCTTATTGTATTATTGGTGTAACTCATTTCTTATTTCCAGAAGACACAATCTTACAGACAAACTTCCTGATATTAAACTTGTACCACCCCCTCATCCACTATGTTCCTTAAGCCTTAGGTACAGGAGTTGTATTGTCTATGTATACACTGGGTCTGTGTACCTCACAGCCAGTTTTTTTTTTCTTCATTTTGACATGCTTTAGTTTGCTATAATGGTACCCATCTACTGCAAAGAGAAACTGTTTTTATGAGAGGTTAGAGCCACAATTATCTCTGAGTATAAGAATAAGTATTTACAACACAGCTAGTGTTTATGCTAGTCTAATGAAGTAGTTGTAATAAGTTTTCCTCTAGGATCCATGACCTCACTAGCCCCAGGTAGTTCACTCTGTTTCCACTACCAGGCATGTTTTCCCTCTTATTGAGTTGTCCTTAAGACTAATTAAACAGCTGTTGGTTGCTGTCAAGTGCTATAATTGAGCTTTTAGGGATATCTTGGTATGGTAGTCATTGCTGTGGTTCATAAGCATTACAGGTAGGTACTATTTGTTGCTTTTCTTCTTTGGATGCTTTTATAGCACCTTCTGGTACTATGAAAACTAGTCCTCAGGAAAGAGGCTTTAAAGTTAGATTAAGCTCCACATCCTTGGAGTCCTGAGTCTGAATAACATAATGTCTTCAACAATAGGTATACAGCTTCTGAGAAGCAACCAAGGGGAACAGTCATAGCCTTTATTTGTTTGGAAAATCTCTTGAACTCCTCTGGTCAACAGCCTAAAGGATGTGTGTGTGTGTCATTATAGGTAAATATAAAGTAATATGATAGCAGTCTTTCTATGCACCAACAAACATCCTGATAAAGTTGTAAAGAGGTCATGGTGACAATCCCAATTGCAATTGTGGGGAAAAGATTAAATAGCTTCAAATAAATGTAACCAAGGAGGCAAAAGACCTCTACCATGAAAACCTGAAATTTGTGAGGAAATAGATTGAGAAAAACAATAGAAAATAGAAAGATATCCCATGTTCATGGATTGATAGAATAAATATTGTGAAAATGATGGCACTATCAAAAGCAATGTACAGTTTGCATGCATTTCCAATCAAAATATCCACAACATTCTTCATAGAAATACTTTTTTTTTAAAAAAAAAAAAAAGTATCCTACAATTCCCTATGGAACCACAAAAATCCTATATATCAAAAAATCCTGAGCAGAAAGAACAATGTTGAAGGAGTGACTATTCCATATTTAAAGATATATTATAGAACTACGGTAATAAAAATAGCATGGTACTAGCACAAAAACAGACTTGTAGGCAAATGGAATATAATAAAAGCCCCGAATATGAGTGCATGTAACAGCTGCCATCTGATATTTGACCAAGATCAGTGCTTCTCTTTTTTATCTCTTTCTTGCCATTCTGACAGCACAGACTAGAATATTAAAGCAGTTTTAATTCAGCTTTTACTGATAGATAAGAATGTCGATTTCTTTTTTTCATTCATTGACCACTATGCTTCTCCTTTTGAGGACTATTTCATCTGCACACTGATTGGAAATTTTGATGGTTATTTATTTGTTATTTGGTGTTTGGTGTTTGAATCAAATTCTTTTTTCTACTCTTAAATAGTAACATCATGACAAACATTTTCTCTAATTCTGTATACTGTCAATTTACTCATTATTTCCTTTGCTGTGTAGAAGCTTTTTAATTCTTTATAATCCATTTTTCAATTCCTCCTGTTATTGATTGAGTGATTTGAGTGCTTCAGGAAGTCTTGGTTTAAGCTCATATTTTGAAGTGCTTTCCATGTTTTCTTCAAGCAAGTTCAGTGTTTCAGGTCATAAGTTAAAGTCATTATCAATTTGAAATTTATCTTTTATACAGGGTAAGACATAAAAATCTGGTTTCATTATAGTTTACATGGATATCCTGTTTCCCTGGCACAATTAGTTATAAAAATTATCTTTTGCCAGTGTATACATTTAGAAAAATAATCAAGAGGACAGGAAGATGAGTTAGTAGTTAAAGTTGCCTGTTGATAAGCTTGACAATTTAAGTTAGATTCCTGGGATACACATGGTGCAAGGAAGATTAAACTTTGATCAAGGCTTTTTGTGATTCTATTGAATTTATCATGTGATTTTTGAGTTGAAACTCTGTGTGGTATTACACTTACTATTTTCTGTATTATATATGTTGAACTACCAACATACCTGTGGAATGAAGTCAACCTGTTCATGATCTGTGGCATGTGCAAAGTGTACTTGAATTCACTTTGCAAATGTTTTACAAACTATTTTGTGTCCATATTACCCAAGGAATTACTAATTATAGAGTTTTATCATTGTTTTATAATTTTCTTTTCTTCTCCCTCCTTTCCCCTTCCCTCTGTTTCTCCTCCTTTTGCTTCTCCTCCTTTTCTTGTTATATCCTTATTTAGTGTTGATGCCAGGGTAACCTTTGTTTTCCAAATTTGGGGAAATGATTCTTCCCTCTGTATTTTATGGGGTAATTTGAAAAGTCTTTGTGTTATTTCTTCTTGAAGTCTCTGATAAAATTCAGCAGTGCATCTCCCTAATTCTTTGCTGTTTATAATTTAGTGGTTTCATTACCACTTGAATTTGTAGCTCGCTCTCTCTCTCTCTCTCTCTCTCTCTCTCTCTCTCTCTCTCTCTCTCTGTGTGTGTGTGTGTGTGTGTGTGTGTGTGTGTGTGTGTGTGTGTGTAGTTTTTAAGTTATCTTCTTGCTTTAAATTTGTCAGGTCATAGAAGTTTAAAAATTTGTCCATTACTTCAGAACTTCCTAATATACTTAAATGTTCTTAAATTATTTCCCTATGAACTTATGAATTTCATAATTATCTGTTGTAATGGTTACCTTTTCAACTCAGATTATATTCATTTTAGACTTCTCTTTTTTGGTTAATTTGGCTGAAGGATCTCAATCTTTTTTTTTTTAAAGAATCACTCCTTTGTTTCACCGATTCTTTGTATTTTTCATTTTATCTCTATATCATTAATTTTCTTCTCTAGTCTTTATTATTTCTATCCATCCACATATTTTGTGTCAATACTTTTGTGAAGTATATCATTATATATTTTGAGTCATCTCTATTTTCTGAAGTAAACACTAATGATTGTGATCTTACTTCTTAAACCTTCTTCACTGTATCCAAAATATTAATTATATATTCATTTAGTTGTAAAAAATTTTAAAGTTTCCTTCATAATTTTCTTCAAAGGATACTGTTCACTAAAGAGTATAAATATGGTTCAGTTACCAAGTTTTTGTATAGCATGTATATGTATATGTATATTATATTTATATCATTATACTTCTAGTTCATTTTGATAAACTTTGGGGAGAATATTTTGATTAATTTTTATTTGCTAAGAATTAACTTATTTCCTAGAATGTAATTTTGGGGAAATTTTCGTAGGCTGTTATGTGGAATATTTACTCTGCAACTGTTGGGTGGAATATTCTGCCTATTATTTGAAATACAGTTTAGATTATGTATCCTTATTAATTTATGGTCTGAATGATCTAATGATTCATGACAATGAGGTATTGAATTCACCCATTGTAATTGTGTCTGTATCAATCTGCCCTTCTTTTCCAGTAGTGGCTGTTTCATGAAATTATATGTACCAAGGTTCAATGATTACAAATTTATAAACATTATGTCTTCTTAATGAATTGTTCACCTTAATAACTTGGTGACATTTCTTTTGGCTAATTCTGGCTTGAAACTTGCTTTGGGAATTACAAGAGTGGATAATTTTGCTTGCTTTCTGCTTCTATTGCTTAGTCTTTAGTATCCCTTCCTTTGACTTCCAGTTTGTCAGTATGTGTATCATAGCACCAGAAACTGAATCTTGAATTTTGATTATGTCAGCTCTTCTGTATCTTTGAAAAAGAGCATTGAAATCATTACTATACTGTTTATTCTGAGATATATTTGCTGATTTCTGTAAGCATGTTGAGATTTTACTTGTTTTTTTGCATTCTTTTTGTTCTTTTTCTTCTCCATTATTCATCTCATGAACTTTCTGACTTACTGAATTGGACACATTTAATTACCTCCTAGTTCTCATTTATCAATTTAGGTTTGGTATGAAATATGTTATTTTCTGTACTCTTCTGTTGTTACTTTCTTCCTTCTTTGTGTAAAAAAATTTAATGTGCCCTCTATAATGTTGGCTTAGAGATCATGATTTGATTTAGTTTGTGTTTATCTTGGAGGTTTTATTTATCCACTGATTTTAAGAGTTGATGATTGTTGAATATAATAATCTTAGCAATTATTTACTTTAAATCCTTTAAATATATCCTTTCATACTTTATTAGGTTTTAAGAATTTTTTGAGAAGTCTGATGCTATTATGTTATTTGTCTTGTTCTCTTCCAGAATCTTCATTCTCTCGATGATTTCTTTTATTCTTGTTGTTGAATTTCTCATTCATTTTGCTCACTCTCTGAATGACATTGCAGAAATTTAAAAATCTAGACTCTGAATTGATTTTCCCTTTTCCTCCCTATTCTCACGTGACATTTCTTTAAGGTCACTAGGCATTTTTTAAAATGAAATCTTCAATTCTTCTGGCATTTCAGTTATTTCTTTAACTTTGGTCTCAGTAACTGATTTGATTCTCTTTTATATTTCTATGTGAGAAATTGCATTTTCTGAGAAACACTTCTTTCAGTTTTTAGTTTGTTCCACCTTTTTTTGTTTGCTCATTTTATTCTGTGTCTATCTTATTTGTGGGTGGTTTTCTTTAAGTTGTGTTCTCCACTGAGATAGAGTAGAAAAAACTCAGACAATGAGTTGTCAGCAAATCTGGTACGAAAATATAATACAAAGAAAATTGGGAATTTCAGTTGCATATCCAATGATGTTAGGAAACAGAAGATCTAGGACACTGTTAAGATAAATTATGATTAGAGGGTATTAAAGCTAGTGGTAGTTATGATTATGAAGTAAAAGTAAAAGTATTAGATTGAAGTAAATGCCTATCACAGAAGCATGAGGACCTGAGTTTGGATCCACAGCACCTATGGAAATATAGAGGAAAAATTCTGTGCTTGTAGTTGGGGTAGACACAGTGAGATCCCTAGAAGGTTCTGGCTAACCAGTCTAGCACAATCCATGAGCTCCAGGTTCAGTGAAAGATCCTTTCTCACAAAGTAATGTGGAAAATAATCAAGGAAGTTACTACAAATCTACCTCTGGCCTCCACACATGCATACATATACATATGAACACATACATACATAATACACACACACATTCAAAATAAGGGCACAATTGGGACAAGTGTGCAGAAGTGAAAGGGAATTATTTATGAAATGCATATAAGATGGTGTAAAATGTAATGTGTATTGGGGGAAAAACAGAAAAATATTGAAACCAAATTATTCTAGTTTGCTCAATTGCCGTGATTAGCCAAAATCAACCTGGGGAGGAAAGAGTTCATTTAGCATATGTATCCCAGGTCACGGTCCATCAAGGGATGTGAAGATGGGAACCTGAAAAGAGAACTAAAGCAGAAGTCATGGAGGAATGAGTGTTACAGACTTCCTTTCTTTTTTTTTTTTTTTTTTTTGTAGTTGATTATATCTTTTTTTTTTTTTTTTTGAATTTATTTTAATTTATTTTGCAATACAATTCAGTTCTACATATCGGTCACGGATTCCCTTGTTCTCCCCCCCTCCCGTCCCCCTCACCTTCCCCCCAATGCCCCCCCCCATTCCCATCTCCTCCAGGGCAAAGCCTTCCCCACAGACTGAGGTCAACCTGGTAGACTCAGTCCAGGTAGGTCTAGTCCCCTCCTCCCAGGCCGAGCCAAATAATCCTGCATAGGCCCCAGGTTTCAAACAGCCAACTCATGCAATGAGCACAAGATCTGGTCCCACTGCCTGGATGCCTCCCAAACAGATCAAGCCAATCAACTGTCTCACCCATTCGGAGGGCCTGATCCAGTGTGGACCCCTCAGCCATTGGTTCATAGTTCATGTGTTTCCATTCATTTGGCTAGAGAGGCCCACAGAAATCCACAAAGATACCCACACAACAGACTGCTGGCAATGGTCGAGAGACAGCCCGAACTGACCTACTCTGGTGATGGGATGGCCAAACACCCTAACTGTCATGCTAGAAACCTCATCCAACTACTGAGGGATCTGGATGCAGAGATCCATGACTAGGCCCTGGGTGGATCTCTGGGAGTCCAATTAACGAGAATGAGGAGGGTTTATATGAGTGAGAATTGTTGAGACCAAGGTCAGACTTCCTTTCTATGGTTTGCTCAACTGGTTTTCTTATACAACTCCGGACCAGCGGCACAGGGTGACAACATCCAAAATGATCTGGACCCTCCCATGTCAGTCGTTAATCAAGCAAATGTTCCTACAGACTTGTTTACAGGCTGATATGGTAATTTTTTTCTGAATTGATACTTCCTCTTCCTAAATGATCTTGACCCGTTTAAGCTGATAATAAAAATAGCATTATTATGAAGAAGAAATGGATGATATTTCAATATTTGGTTTTACCTTACAGCATCCAGCAAATACTGGTCTTTGTTATGTTAGGAACCTAGGCTAGGAAACAACAAGTCAGAAATTCAGAAGAGAGAAACAAGATTTGTTGAAAACTGCAAGACCATAGCTTTCTAAACCTTGCTATTGGGACTTCTCTGGAGGTAAGAGATAGTTTCTGTTGTTTGAATATAAAAGATCCTCCACAGGAAAATGCTTTGGTTTCAAGCATGTGGTGATGTCTAGAGAAGACAGCAATTACAGTTTAAGAGAATTAATGAAAATTAACTAATCAAATCATTGCAGTGTGAGGGCTAATTTGAGAACTACCTAGGAACAAGTTAAAAAAAAAAATCCGAGGGAGGAAAGACAGAAGAAACATATTTGAAATACTTCTTCTAGCAGTCATTAGTTACCTGTAGATCTTTGTCTAGGCACGGGCCCTTCAAAAGTTTACAACTTGCACATTAATATCCATTGTATAACAATTATTCTGGCCTTGTTTGTGCAGCCATTTCTAGAAGAGACTTCCTGGTCTTCTGACAGACAATCTTTCCATACAATCTTCAGCAGTGTTCCCTGACAATAAGTGCATACCCACACTAACTGTAGCTGTCTCTTTATTCTGGTAATTTTTTTCTTGTGTTCTGCAAAGGTTTTGTAATTCCATGTAATCCTGTTTATCCTGATTCCAGGAGTTATTTCCTCTGTTATTGGAGTCCTTTCCATGAAGTTTTCCCTGGGAAATGTAAGTATTTTGGGTCTTATATTAAAGTCTTTGGTGCATTTCAAATTGATTTGTGTGTGTGTGTGTGTGTGTGTGTGTGTGTGTGTGTGTGTGTGTGTGTATGTGTGTGGTGTGGTGTGTGTGTGTGTGCGCAAGTTTAGAGTTATGGATTTAATTTCATTCTGAATGTGGATGTCCCATGTTATTATCACTATTTATCAAAGAGGCTGTCTTTATCTTTATCCAGAATATATTTTTGCAAAAATTAGGTTGCCATAGCTATGAAGGTTTACTTTTGAATCCTTTCTTCTACTCTATTGGTCTATATGTCTGTTTTGTGCCAGAATTATGCTATCTTTGTCACTATGACTCTTTAGTGTAATTTGAGGTCAGATGATGTTACAGTACTTCCAGCATTATTCTTTTTACTTAGGATTACATTAGCTACTTAGGCTCTTTTGTGTTTCCATATGAATTTTGGGATCAAGTTTTCAGTTTCTTTGAAGAATGTTATTGAAACTTTGAAGGCAATTGTACAAAACTGTAGAAGTGTTTTGATAATATGGCTATGTCCACAATGCTAATTCTGTCAAACAATAAACATGAAAATTTGTGCATTTTATATTATTTTAAACTTCTATTTTTGATATCTTAGAGTTTTAATTATAGATGTCTTTCCCCACCTTTGTTGTATTTTTTCATGGTTTTCTTATTAATTTTAAGCTTTTGCAAATGAGATATTTTTGCTGACTTCTTTTTTTATGGTGAATTTGTTATTGATATACAGAAAAACTACTGATTCTTTTATGTTTATTGTGAATTCTGAAGCTTTGCTGAAAGCATTTATCAAATTTGAGAATTTAAGGGGAAAACACCTAGAATGTATAAAGAAGTACAAAATTAATTACCAAAGAAACCCCAAATCATGCAGTCATTAATTCTGATAATTGGCAGTTCTCAAAAGCATTACAAGTTACAAGTGGCCAATAAACAATAAAACATGTTTGACATCCTTAACAATCCAGGAAATGCAAATTAAAACTGCTTTGAGATTCTTTTGCTTTCTACTCAGAAAGGTTATCATCCAGAAAATAAAGATCAAAAAAGCTGGTCAGATGTGGGAAAACATCACTTATTTATTGATGCTGTGAGTGCAAACTAGTGAAGTGCTGTGAAAATCAGTATAAAGTCTTCTCAAAATGTAAACCTAGAACCGAGTGGTGGTGGCAAAAGACTTTAATCCCAGTACTTACACTCGGGAGGCAGAGTCAGACGGATCTCTGTGAGTTCCAGGCCAGCCTGGTCTACAGAATGAGTTTCTGGACAGCCAGGGCTACACAGAGAAGCCCTGTCTCGAAAAACAAACAAACAAACAAACAAACAAACAAGTAAAACTAGAATTACCATTTAACCCAGCAATATCACTCTGTGATATATACACATTGATAAATTCACCCTGATATATACATAGTGGACTGCAAATCAACATATAGTGAGTCTTACAGAGTCAGATTTATACCTGCACTATTCACAGAAGGGGACATTGGGATGCGGTAATAGAGGAAGGGAAAGCCAGTAAGGACAAAGTGGAGTGTTTGGGGAATCCTGCAGAAGATGGTGAGAAAGAAAGGATTGTAGGAGCCAGAGGGGTCAAAAGCACCACAAGAAAACTCACAAAATCGACTAACCTGGGAACATAGGGGCTCACAGAGACTGTATATATGTCACAGTTGTGCAGCTTGATCCTCTTGTGTGACTGCTAACAGTGGGAGCAGGGGCTCTCTCTGACTCTTTTACTGACTTTTCAGACCCTACTCCTCATACTGGGTCATCTTTCCCAGCCTTAATTCATGGAGAGGTGCTTAGTCTTATTGCAATTTGATATGCCATGCTTTGTTTGTGCTCATGGAGCCTGTCCTTTCCTAAAGAGAAATGGAGGAGGAGTGGATTTAGGGCTGGGAACACAGGAGGATTATGGAGGAGGGAGTGGGAGGAAAGGAGGGAGGGGAAACTGCTTTTAGGATGTAAAATTAATTAATTAACTAGTTAGTATGTAAAAACAATTCTGTGATAAAATCACCCACTTGGTATGCTATACGGAAAAGCTATAACAATTTGAATTCTCTTTCTGCCAAACTTTATTACCCCATAAAGGTTGTTTCTGAGAGTTCTCAATTTTTGGACTCAAATCTTACTCTCTGAGAGGTTCTTTCCTTGGAAATTGATCTAAAAGTGTTTTGATGATTAATAAAAAGGGCATACTATGTGTCACATATGATGATGCATACTTATAATTCCAGCATTCAGGAAGCTAAGGTAGGAGAAAGTGTGGTTTGAGGCTAGCCTGGGATACATAATTAGATCTTGTCTAAAAGGCACAAAAATAATGTCAGTGAGATACCCAGTGGGTAAAGGTACCTACGATCAAACATCACAACTTGAACTCAATCCCTGAGATCTACATCATAGGAGAGAATCAAGCCCAACAATTTGTTACCTGACTTCCACATATGTTTACATACATATATTCACATATACACAACTGTAATAAATAACTTTAAAAATGCAATAAAAACACAAAAGTAAATAAAGACTCTAAAATAGGGCTTGAAAAGTGAATCACTTACTGTATCTATCAAGGAGAACCCATGGCTTCTCACAAATGTAGTCTTGGACCCCTAACATGCAATAGTAGTTCAAATATTAAAACTTAGAATTGTGGTAAATGAGAATGTCAAATAGGTATAAGGAAATACATTGTTACATTCACTATTTCAAGTATTTTAAAGGTTTGGGAAAAGCCAAGTGAGCAATAGAATTGGACAATTGTTTCTTAGTGCGATTGATTCAGTAGAGAAAGAAAATGGAAAACTGAGGAAAATGTGATCACCAGTTAAGAAAAAGTGAAAACATTATGGACTAATCAGGAAAATTTAGATACCCACTCTCTCTCTCTCTCTCTCTCTCTCTCTCTCTCTCTCTCTCTCTCTCTCTCTCTCTCTCTCATCTTCCTCCCTCCCTCCTTCCTTCCCTGTCTCCTATCCTTAAGTTTTAAATGATAGTATACAAATTATGGTTTTGGTATATAATCAAATGTTAATAGGAAACTGAATCTGAGCTCAACAAGAATTCTTCACACAAGTCAAGACACTAGGATAGAAAGAGGCACTGAGACTTGGAATTTGAAATTTTGGACTATGAGCTTAACAGAACTTGAAATTTCAATACCATTTCTAGTGCTTCAGAAGCAGTCTATTCTTTACTCTGGCCTAACATTCCTAAAGTCTTCAGACACAAGCGTCGTGGTAAAAAACAACCACAGTGAACCTGGCAAGGTGCAAGCTATTCAAATACATATTGTGATCTGGCTTATTGGTGAATTATGGAGAGGGGCCAACGTGTCAAAAATGTAGTGTCAATCTCTTTTCATTATATAGAATAAATGATTATATCTTCTAGCCCTCCTAATAAGAATGAATCGTAACTCCTGGTAAGCTTTCTCTGGGTCTGGAAGTAGAATTTACATTTAGTAGTATGACTTTGATTCATATACTGAGCAACACAAGAAACACCACTTTTGAGTATGGCTCAGGGCAGTAAAGGGATTTGAGGTAGTGGGAGCAGCCCAGTCCTAACTCATAAGCTATAGGATCTGGAAAACTTTGTGAAACTAGAAATATTTATAGTGGAAAAAGAAGCTGTGTAGAGTTTATAACAAATCTCATTGGGAAATCATAACATAGAAAACTAAGGTTCTGGAACAAAGCCATGCCATATGCACTAGTGAATCAAACATAGTTAGAAAAAAAGCTGCTCTTCATATGAAATAGAATTCTGGTATAAAAGAAGATTCTAACCAAAGGATGTCACATAAAATTGTGGTTAAATACATTTATCATCAACTAGAATTTTATCAGAGATAGACTTGCAGTGTGACCATGTCTTCCTGCAAACCTTTTTTAAAATGAATTGAAGTCTCTGAGGTTTCATGGGAGCAGTACTGAAGGACACAAAGTGACACAGTGGACAAATGATCCATGATCATCTGTAACACACATTTGTTAAACTGCCTCTTCATCTTATACTGCCACTTTGGGGAGAGATGCTCATGTTTGTTAGATGGAGGAGGAAATTGGTCAAGCTTAGTTTTTGGAGAGTAAAATGTCAAGATTCTGTGCCACAACCCCACTCAGCCATGACTGGGGATAATAATAAGCAAGTCTCCTTTGGGGCAAAGTTTTAGGTGATTTATCGGATAATTCAACTGATACTCTCCTACTTAATCAAGTCCTTTCCTTACTATTTCTTACACTTTGCTCATTTGGTGTTTAATTTGCTTGTTTGTTCTTTTTTCTCTTTCTTTTTAAGTTTTGTGGAGCATGCTTTTAATCCCAGCATTTGGAGGCAGGTGGATCTCTGAGTTACAGTTCAACCTGGTGTAAATAACAAGTTCCAGAATAGCCAGGGCTAAATAAAGAAACCGTGTCTCAAAAAACCTTAATAATAATAATAATAATATTGATAATAATAATAATTTTCTTTGATGATTTCAAACCTTCATACAATACATTCTGGTTACTTTCATCCTCTACCCTCTTCTTCCTCCCTCACACAATCCTGTTTCTCCTTCTTTAACACATGTTTTTTTCATATTCATGTCTTTTATTTTTGTCTATGTTTAACCACAGCCATCTGTGTGAGTATGGGATTTGAACCATTCATTGTAACCTGGTAGGCTCATGAGGTATGCACAATGAAGACAGAGCCAAAAATTCTTCATGGTGGATTATGTCCTTGTCAGCCCCAACTTGATTCATGGCAGACCCGGCCTTGTGCAGACGCTGTGCAGGTAAGCACAATACATTGAGTATTAATTACAATGTCTATGTCATCACCAGAATATGTAGTTTACAGCCCTTCTCCCTATCTGGGTCTTCACCTGTGCAGTCCTTCTTTCTCCCATTCTACAATATCCCCTGATCCTTAGAGGTGGTGGTATGAATACCCTGTCTAGGTTTTGGTGCTCAACCATGACTTGTTTTAACACCTGTATTCACTGGCATGCATTGCAAAGAGGCACTTCTCTGATTAAGGCTGAGAGCAGCTTTTGTCTATGAACATTAACATAAATATTTAGAAGGTAGTTTGGTCTCATGTCAATTTAGCTAAATAGCTGTTTTAGGTTTCCCACCAGGGCCTATGACTTCCTCCCCCATGGGCTTTTGACTGAATTTGCAGGGCAGCACATGAATTTCCTGCTGTAGCTTAGCCTTAAATTCCAGTCAGAGAGCAGTCAGCACCACAGCACATCTTGCTGACAGTTTGGCACGGTAGTTCACAGGGTTCTCAGCTGGGTTAACCAAGGATGTCTCAGCAGTCTGCATAGCACCTTCTAGCACTGTGAAAGACAGTCAACAGGAAAGAAGTTTATAGCTCATTTCCAGGTTGATTTGTCTGCATATTGTATCAAAGCTGTGTAGTGTCTTCAGCAATATAATCTTATCAACTACTTCCAGTGGACAACCAAGAAATGTGCCAAGTTACGTTGTTTTCAGGGGGAGGCCCTTGGTCCTCCCTTACCAAACCTGTCAACATACGTGACCTTCTGGTACCAAGATCTTGTGTAATACCTGTGAATATTAGGAGAAGCATTATCTAGCCACACATGCTATCTCACTACTTTTCTGTTTTTAACTTTTTTTTTTTTTTTTTGGCTTACAAGTAATGGATTTCTAAAAAGCTTTTCTAGACTCATGTTATTTTGGTTAACTTTCTTCCACTTTCTCCTTCTTTTCCCCACTTTTCCAAACTTATTCCTGCTGCTTAAATCTTTCCATGCTCAGTATTCACTCTCTTTTACTTTTATAGCATCTATATTTTACTCTCCTCTTTTAAAGCATTCTACTCCCCAATGGCCACTTTCTACTTTCATGGATCATAAAAGCACTCCAAATAAAAACCAAATTCAAAGTTAGGATATCATATTGGACTATTTGGCCTTTCTCTTCATGTGCTTGGGTTACTTCATTATAACTTTTCTCAGCTCCACCCATTTACCTGCAAAATTCACAATTGTGTTGTTCATTTTGATTTAAATATTATTCCTTGTGTGGATATACATTCTCATTATCCATTCATTACTTGATGGACATATTCTTTGATCCTGTTTCCTAGCTATTGTGAATTAAACAGTAGTAAACGTGGATTAGAAAGTATCTCTGTATAGGATAAAGAATCCTTTAGGGATATAGCCAGGAGTGACATGGCTGTGCTATAGAGTAAATCAATTTCTAGTTTCCTGGAGAACCTCCACTCTGATTTCTTTAGAGGCTGCATGAGTTTTTACATTCCTACCAATAACAAATAAAGGCTTCTCTTTTTTTCCTACACGCTCATCATCACTTGTCATTTGATTTCTTGATGACAGCCGTTCTTAGAGAGGTTGGATGGAATCTCAACATAGTTTTAATTTTTATTTCTTTGGCATCTAATGATATTAAACACTAGAAAATGTTTACAAGACATTTGTATTACTTCTTTTGCAAATTCTCTGGTTAGTTCCATAACCCATTTTTATTGCCATCTATGCTCAATATGTTTTGTTTCCTTTAATTTATCAGCTAATTTATGGGTATCTTCTGGAGACTTTAATTTATGAGTACTGTATGTTCATCGTTATCTTCCCTCCTGCTGCTACCTCTAATTCCTCACTTGTCCCCACCCTTGCTCACTCTCAAGTTTATGTCCTCCTATTCTTTAATTGTTATTGTTACCCACACATACACATGTAAACTCTAGAGTATATTTAGTGTTGTTCCTATGAATGGTTTTAGGACAGACCGCTTGATATTGGATAACGATTTAAGGGGCTCATTATCCCTGAGAACAGCAATTCTCCCTTCTTTTTCAGCAGTCATTAATTGCCTGTAGTTCTTCATCTAGGAGTGGGGACTGTGAGATTTCCTTTATCAATACTAACAGGTCAACTGGTATTGTCATTATTTGGGTTTTATTAATATAACCTTTTTTTTTTTTTAGATTTCGTAGATGTAGCTTTTTTTCATACATAGAAGACACAATCTTGAAAAGACATTATCCTCTGGCTCTTACAAGATTCTGCCCCCTCTTCCTTTGTCTTTCCTGGTTGTACATGAATCAACAGGTATTGAGCATACCACATAAGTTCTGAGAATTTTGATTCATAGTAGATTTCTGTAATGATCTATAGCTGCTGCAAAAATAATCTTCTTTAGTGAGGAGTGAGAGCTACATCTACATGTGGCTATAAGCATTTTAGAATGCAATCAGAAATTATACTGGCTTATATAATTGGCAGTAAGAGATTCTCCCCTAGGTTCTAGACATTACCATCTACAGGTGGTTGGCTAGATTTACAAAAGCAGTCATGAATTTCCTCTATTGAGGGGGCCTATAATTTCAATTAGATGGCTGTTGGTTATCACTAAGTGAAATAACCCATTGGTTAAAGTTGCAGTCTTATCTTTTGTATATATTTGGCATCTTTGTCAAAAATCGGGTGCCTGCAATTTCATGTACTTAGACCAGGTTATATCTTCTACTCTTTTTTTATTAATCTACCTCGTACTTTTGTTTCAGCTCCATGCTGTTCTTATTACTATAGCTCTGAGATATTACTTGAGATCAGATATGATAATGCCTATGGATTTATTCTCTTAAGCTCAAGGTTTCTCTGGATGTCTTGGGTCTTTTGTGTTTCTATATAGATAAAACTTTATTCTCTTTTTTGTAAATAATGACTTGAGAAGTTGGGTGGGGTTGTATTTAATCTATAAAGTGCTTTGGGTAAAATGTTAATTTTACTATATTAGTTTCAGCAATCCATGAGAATAAGAACTGTTACCATCTTCTAGGGTTTTCCTCAACTTATTTCTTTTTCAGAGTTTTAAAGTTTTCCTTATAGCGGTCTTTCATCCCTTTGGTTAGGTTTTCATTTCAAGGTTGTTTTGGGGGGATTCTTTTCCCAATTTTTACTCAGTGTTACCATTGTTATATACAAAAGGCTACTAATTTTTGTATTTTAATTTTGTATTCCACCATTTTAATGAATGTGTTGATAGTTCTATGAGTTTTCTGGTAGAATCTTTACAGTCTTCTGTGTAAAGAATCACATCATCTACAAATACAGATACTCCCATATCTTCTTTTTAATTTGCATGATTTTTTTCCTTCTCTTGTCATATCACTCAAGCTAGCACTTCAGGCACTATATTGAGTAGGAGTGGGAATAGTTTTCCTAATTTTAATCAGATTACTTAGGGATATTCTCCATTTTGAAAGATTTTGAATATAAGTTTGTCATGTATAGCTTTTATTATATTGAGATATCTTCCCTGCAACCTTATTCATTTTGTTACTTTTATCCCAAATGGAAGTTACATTTGTCAAAATTATTTTCTGTGTATATTAAAAGGATCATGGGATTTCTGGTTTTAAGTCAATTTACACAGTATATTACATGTGTCAATTGGCAGAAGTTGAACAATATTGACATCTTTGAGCTAAAGCCAATGAGACAATGGTGAATGATCTTTTTCAAGTGTTTATTTAATTTTTGAGAACTTTTTTGTAGAATTGTTTATTTTTGTTTATCAGAAATATGTCTGCAGTTTCTTCCTTTTTGTGCTTATGTCTTACCTGGTTCTACTATCAGAGTAATCTGTATTCCATACAAGAAGTTTGCAGGTGCTTATCTTTTACTTTAAAGTGTAAAGTATACTTCAATGATTTTAGAATTTTAATTTTTGTGATGATAGTATTTATTATTATGAATTTCTCTTTAAGATTTCATTACATCATACAAATTTTCATAGATTGTATTTTCATTTTAATTCAAATCAAAATCCTTTGAAATTTCATGTTTTATTCAGAAATATTATTTAATTTATAAATATTTTAGAGTCTTCAAATATTTTTGAATTATTGATTCTTAATTTTTGTGTATGTACATATGTATTTGTGCATAAAGAAGAGAATGACTAAATATTTCCCAAATATTATTTACAAAATAATATTTTGAGAACTGTAGATGTATCAGATTATTAAAGATTTCTAATATGATATAGAATAAATGGTTAATATTGCAATGTCATATAAAAGAAATTTAATTCTGTAAGGATTAAATAGTTTTCTTGGCATAATTATTTTTCATCGGTCCTGCAAAGATTTAGTCGTATACTTAGCAATTAATTTGAAAATTATTTGTATTTGTATTATGCTAGGTACTGGACAACAAAATGTATTTTTTCAGATATTAGGGAAAATTATTAACATGGACAAATTTATTATATTGTATCAAATATACAGAAAGCACATGCCCAACTATTGTTAATACAGGTTCCTAATTTAACATTTCATTTTCCTATCAATGATGGCTAATTGTATAATACACTGCATAATGTTTTGAAATTTTATATGTAGAAATAAATAAGTCTGTTATAAAATCTTTTATAATTAAGACATATAAATTATAATGGGAAACAGACTATGTGAAAATGTATTTTATATACAATTCATTTAAGATTTGGAATTTTTAAAAACAAATTAATGTACGATTCATTATTTAATTCCCATTTACTGCAAACATTGCCTCATTGATTATTGAAATTAATATTATTGGTATGTTTTTGGTTGGTTAACAGTAGAATATTGGAAAGTGTTTATTAACCAGATCTCTGAGGAAAGGATAGTGATTTACAACACTTGTCAATGTCCATCATGTAAATAGTCTCCATCACAGACAGCTTCCACTGACGAATGTGTGGTGATTAAACATAGACTTAAGCAGAGAAGCATTAGTTGGCTCTTGCAAGTTCTACAGGTCATGTCTAGGAGTCCACTGCCAGATTCTTTTCCTATTGATGTTTGGCTGTATTTGCTGCCTTAATTGTGATACATTTTATTAGAGTGGTAAAATAAATAATCAAGTAGAAAATAGGTTACCTTGAAAGATGTTTTCATTCTCTCTCAATTTTCTCAAGCAATTACAGGCAAGAAAGTTCAAGTTTGTTTACTTTGCAACCAGGCCTACAGTTGTTAACAACTTCCATCATATATAGAACTTGAATTAGGAATTTTAGCTGATTCTTAATTTTTAAATGGGTAATATATTATTTAACTTCAATATTCCTCAAATTATTGAGATGGTTTTGTGGAGCATAATGTGATATACTTTCATGACAATTCCATGTGTATTCTGACAAGAGCATGTCAACACTTTAAATTTATAGGTTTAAATTTTCAGTTTGAATACAAAATTTGTGAGATTGGAATTAAAAAATAAACCCAGGAATATTCAATCAAAAAGAAAGTATATTTAAATATAATATCACAGATAATTTCAAAAAGGAATTCATAAAAATCAATAAGTGTTAGTTATGTCATGTTTTGTGCATTATTCATTTTCTAAGCTGATCTTTTATTCTATAAATGATGTGACAAAGGTATTGAATTCTTTAAATGTAATTATAAATTTAACTATATGTTTTCTAAATTCCCATTTTCATATATGTTGAGAAATGTTGGGTGCTTCTACATTGTTCTTTAAGTATGGTTCTACTCCTTTCTATGAATTCATATTATAATTTAATTCTGTCCTATAAATTCAAATCTTTCCTCTTAGAGAGATACTACCTACATTTCAGGAAATATAAAAAACTTACAATGCTCAAGAGGTAAACCAACTGTCAAAAATTTCAGGAAGTTCCTGAAACTCATAAAATTTACATAGTCACTCTACAACATTGTAAAGTTATTAACAATGGCTGGAAAGAGAGGACTATTAGATCTATCAAACTTCTTGCTGCTGCAATTGCCCTTGAGTCATTCATATATCTTTAAGTAACTCCTCATGAATACTCCAGCAATTAATCTCAGTTAACAATTGTGCTGTCTAATAATTTTCTCCTAGATTAAGAACTTCCATTTTGGAAGGAAACTTGTTCAGGTATAGGATGTTAAAAACACTATGAAACAAGATATTTTATGACAGGGTGTTTGCAGGGAGGTCAAACAACAGGATGTTCTAAGAAGAGGTAGAACAAACTATTGTGCAGAAAAGCTTATTAAGTTAGGAAGTAAAGAACTCAAAATAGCTTCAGGAACTCACTGAAACTGACCAGATTCATTATGTCTCTCCCTTTCCAACCTTATATAATCAGGAAAGACTGATGAAAGTTATTCTCAGACTAGTCGTACTACATGGAAGAGGCAGATCAGCCAACTTGTGTGAAAGAGGAAGAGATCGGCTGATCTGATTGAAAAAGACACAGAACAATTACATGAAAATAAGTATTGACCTGTTAAGCTGGTTATAGAGTGTGTAGTGTATTACAGGTTTCATGCTTTTGTGAGGTGTCAGCCATACTGATATGGAATTTGATGATGTATCTGCCTTTGAGTCATTCTTAGTCCTTTAAGTAACTCCTCACCAATATTCCTATATTCAACTCCAATGAAACCCACTGGTTCACCAAATAGGATTTTCGTGATATCCTTACTTTGTTCTGTCATTAGTTCCCTGTCTGGATTGAGGAGACATTTTTTAATAGCTGCCTAGATAGTGTCACACAATACACTACATCAGTAAGATAAACTTGTATAGAATAATTTCTTTTCTCTCTTATCAGTGTTGAATCTTTGTTGAATAGATAAGTTCAGACAACACAGCTTGTGTCCAGAGATCAAAAAGAACCTGAAAATGAGTTAGAAAGGAGTGGTCACCTGGGCCTTGCATAGAATGCTGTGATATGAAATTGCAGATCATCTATGCAAGAATGAAAGTGTACATGGGGGCAATTTTATAGGTACTTTTCCACTGATGTATGAGATGATGTGCCTTTTTATCATAATGCTGATTGTAACCACCCTGCAATGGGAATAGAACTGTTTGAGAAGGATTAGGAGGTGTGTCCTTGTTGGCATAAATGTAGCCTTGTTGGAGGAAGTGTGACTAAGCATGTGCTGGGGATGTCTTTATGTATGCTATGAATGTGTTGCTCTGATTGATTGATTGATTGATTGATTGATTGATAAATGAAATGCTGATTGCCCAGTAGCCAGGCAGGAAGTATAGTATAGGCTAGATAAGCAGAAAGGAGAATTCTGGGAAGTGGAAGGCTGAGTCAGGAGAAGTAAGATGTAAAGAACTGGTAATCCACAAGCCATATGGCAATTTATAGATTAATAGAAATGGGTTAATTTAAGATGTAGGAACTAGATAGCAAGAAGCCTGCCATGGCCATACAGTTTATAAGTAATATAAGTCTCTATGTGTTTACTTGGATCTGAGTGGCTGTGGGCCCCAGCAGGACTGATATTTATCATGATAAATCATGATATTTATCAATATCATGATCACTTATACTTTAATATTTTTTATTAATTTATCAAATTGAGGTTATAGTTTTAGAGAACAGAGATGACAGATATTATACACTATTGTTATTGCATTACAGAAGAGGTTCATGCTGTAAATTTTCTCTAATGATGCTTACCTTGATTACTTTGCTGGTAGAGTGTTTTCTTAGTTACTCTAATTTAAAGCTTATTACCACTTCAGTTCTCTCTATAAGCACCTCATTAAGAACAGCTAATACTTAAGGGTTAATTAATGTTTGTGAAATGCTAGTAGCTACATAGAATACATGGAATTTGTCACTGCAGATTTGCTTATTCCACCTTTTCATTTGTAGTATCATTGCTGATATCAGCTAAACACTCATAATTTTATTATTAAAATATTGTAATATCTCTTACTATGACTTTTTATTGTTTATTTTTCTTGAGGTATATTGAGATTCTTGGGTCCATGAATTTATAAATTTCATCGGGCCATTGTAAACTATTATAATTTGAGTGTCTTAAAATAGCATAAATGCATTCTCTTATACTAATGAGGTATAGAGTTCTGAAATTAATGCATCAGCATGCCTGTACTAGTGCTCTAGGGTCTGGGGCTTCTTTCTTGAATCTTTTAAAGCACAAGTCAGTGAATTATGTGACCTTATATTAATGTGATTAAATTTTCAAAGACTATTTGAATAAATTCACAATAACATACTAAGTGGAAATGAATTTTCAATGAGTGTTGGATGAAGTATGGTACTATTCAATACAATATTTTAAGTCTGACAGCTTTTATCAAATTAGGAAAATGTTCAAGTACTGTGGTATTTATTGTTTCTCCCTCTTTATCTTCTGTAAGCCATTCTGAAACAATTAGGACTGTTTGATAATCTTTGTTCCCTGATATTTTAAAGAGTTTATTTTTTCTGGGAACATCATTACTCTATGTTTAAGTATATATAGAATAAGCATATGAAACAGTAGGTTTCCCTACAGCATTTTCACTTATACTTAATTACTTCTCCTTGTAGTCATACATTTTCTCCAGTCCTGCCTGGCACTGTGGTCTCACAGCCACTTATAAAACAATCACTCAGAAGCTTATATTAATTATAACTGCTTGGCCATTAGCTCAGGCTTATTGACTAGCTCTTACATTTAAATTAACGCATAATTCTTATCTATGTTTAGCCATGTGGCTTGGTACCTATTCTCATTTCTGCCTTATAATCTTACTTCCTCTGTGTCTAGCTGGAGAATCTTGACTCCACCCTTCTTCTTCCCAGCATTCTCTTAGTCTGCCAACCCCACCTATATTTCCTACCTGGCTACTGGCCACTGGTACCCAACATGGGGTTCAAATTTCCACCTAAAACCTGAGAAAACTTCTGTCTAGATTTGGCTGTCCAGTCTGTTGGCTCACATTTACACCTAAAACCTGAGAAAACTTAATAAGAGATTCTAAAACGGAGCTAAAAACAACTTTTTTTTTTTGTCTGTACTAGCAAAAGCTAAATCCACCATGCAGCATACTGTGTGGCTTGGAGATGTCTCTTGTACCATAATAGGAATCCACCATGCTACACTCAAGCCCACACAGGGCTGAGAACCCACCATACTGTAGCTCACAGCTTGCCTGAGAGACACAACAAGGAAGTTATTTTTAGCTCCATTTTAGAATTTTTTTTTAAACTTTCTCAGGTTTTAGGTAGAAACTCTTGCCCCATGTTTTGGCACCATTTTTAGATGAAGTTTTCCTGGTCCTGCCCAGCTCCTGTGACCTCATGGAACTGTAGCCACTCAGACCAAAATAAACATAAACAGGCTATTATTTTTAAACTATGGCCATGGCAACCTTCTTGCTAGCTAGCTCTTATATCTTAAATTAACCCACTTCTATAAATCTGTATTTTGCCATGTGCCTTGTGGCTTACTAGTATCTTTACATCTTGTTTCTCATGGCAGCAGCTGGCAGCATCTCACCTGCTCTGTTTTCTTTCTTCCTCGCTCTCTCTTTAGAATGTCCTGCCTAACTATATTCTGCCTCACCATTGGCCAAACAGCTTTACTTATCAACCAATCAGAGCAACATATTTTCATAGCATACAGAATGATATCACCCACCATTTTCCCTTTTCTTTCTATTCAAAAGGAAGATTTTTAACTTGAACACCCATGTTGGGTACCATTTGTAGTTGTAACTTTTCCTGTGTCCCACCCTGTCTGCAGCTTCTCAGACCCAAGCTTCTCAGACACAGAGGTTTATATTAATTAAAACTGCTCAGCCATTAACTCAGTCTTACTACTAACTAGTGCTTACACTTAAACTCAGCCCATTTCTGTTTATCTATATGTCACATGTGTTCCATGGCTTTACCTGTGTACCATTACATGCTGCTCCCTGGACAGCGGGCTGGTGTCTCTTGACTCAGCTTTCCTCTCCCCAGAATTCTCCTTGTCTGCTTATCCTGCCTATTCTTCCTGCCTGGCTAATGGCCAATCAGTTTTTTTTTTTTAACCAGTGTACAAAAGCATTATTCCACAGCAGAAACTGTCTTCCATAAACTTTCTTCTGTCTTACCTGCAGCCATGTGAACCCTGGTAACCACCTCTGCACACTCCTCCCTTATGGACTGGTGGCCAATGATCCTCAAGGAAGAAGGTGAACCACATGTGTGTATGTTAGTTTTTAAGACGTTGATAGACATGCTACAATCCATATGACTGCATAGATTAGTATATAGTAAGGGTTAGGCAGGAAGGAAAGATCTCCAAATGAATGAGAGATAGAATCTATAGTTATTAAGAGACAAAGGGCAGGAAGACAGTAGTGGGAAGATTAAATGGAGAGGGTGAGAAATCAGGGAGATAAAGGAAAGAATAGAGGGAGGTACAGTTTACAATAAGGGCTGGTTGAGGGGTCATCTGGAACATTACTAGAGTGCAAGTTAGTAAAATGTTTTAGGGTGTTATTTCTTTATTTTTATTTTCTAAAGATTTGATTGTGTTGTTATGTTGTTAATATTGGATCTCTTCAAATTTTTATGTAGGCACTTACTGCTATTTACTTGTTCTTTAAAAATGCCTTGATTGTGCCCCACACTGTGGGAGTCTGCTGGAGTCCCACCTTTCGAAGGGTTCTTGGGTGGAGGAGAGAGGAATGAGAAAATATTACATCAAAAGATAGAAAGAGACTATAAGAAAGACAGACACAGGATAGCTTCAGGAGGGCCCTGGGTCAATACCCAGTCATCTAGTCCTTTATTCAAAATGGCTTTTTTATAATATGACAAGAGGAGAGGCAATACTTCCCCCTTACAAAATCAAAGCACACTGTACAGCCAAGTATAAATCCTTCCTAATACCTGGTAACCATGCCTACAGCCAAATCATCCCATTATGTAGTCCTGCTTGGTAAAGCAAGTTCAGATTCTCTGACCCTGAGTAAGGTGTCACTAGGAAGCCTCTGTGGGCCACCACACCATAGGTTTGAGTATGCTATGTATTCATTTACATTTAATTCTAAAAATATTTTCATTTCCTTAATTTCTGTTTTGACCTATTTTTTCATTCAGTAGTGAATTATTCAGTTCCTATTAGTTTGTAAATTGCCTCTTGTTTCTGTTGTTGATATCCAGCTTTATTCCTTGGTAGGAGTAGGATACAGGCTGTTATTTCAATTTTCTTCTATCTATTGAGACGATTTATATCTGCATATGTGGCTGATTTTGGAGAAAGTTCCTTGAGATGCTGAAAGAAAGTAATGTTCCTGTATATTTGGGTGAAATGTTCTGTAAATATCTGTTAGGTCCATTTGATTTATGACATTATGTAGCATGAATCTTAACAGTTCTTATTAATAAGATCAAACCTGGGGCCAGTTATTGGGGTGAATACTGGAAGATCAGAGAGACAGAACGAGCCACAGCTAACCTCACCTGGCCAACTTCTCAGATGGTCCTATTTTCTCAGACTGGAAGCTTCTGTGTCCTCATCCCAATGGCTCTCAGCTGAACTGCTGCTCGAAAGCCTGAAGCTTAACCAGCTAAAAGCTTCTAGTTTCTGGTCCTCACGCCATATATATCTTTCTGCTTTCTACCACCACTCTCTGGGATTAAAGGCTTGCTTTCTGGGATTAAAGGCGTGAGTCACCTTGCTTGGCTGTATCCTTGAACACATGGATTTCTGCCTCTGGAATGCTAGGATTAAAGGTGTGGGCTACCACTGCCTATCCTCTATGTTTAATATTGTGGCTTTTCTGTTCTCTGAACCCAGATAAGTTTGTTAGGATACACATTATTTTGGGGAACACAATACCACCACATTATTTAACTCCAGCATTTTCTGTTTAATTTTTGTCTGTATGACATGTCTATTGGTGAGAATGGAGCATTGAATCACCCACTATCAGTGTGAGGGCAATATGTGATTTAAATGCCTTAGTGTTTATTTTATAAACTTGGGTCTCCTTCTGCTTGTTGCATAGATTTAAGAGTTGCAATGTCCTCTTGGTGCATTTTGTCTTTGATGAGTATGCAGTGTCCTTCTTTATTGTTTCTGATTAGTTTTAGTTTCATGCCTATTTTGTCTGGGGTCCGTTTTGTGGAATATCTTTTTCTATCCTTTTACACTGAGGTAAATTATTTATTCCTTATATTTTCTTGGGTATTATTAGCCTCATTCAGGTTGAAGTTTTCCTTATATTGCCTTCTATAGGGCTAGATTTTTAGATTAATTTTGCTTTTATTTTAGAGTGCTTTTCTTTCTCCATCTATTGTGATTGATAGTTTTGCTGGGAATAGAAGTATAGTAGGGCATCTGTATTCTCTTAGAGATTATGGAGGATCAATTCAGTCTCTTCTAGCTTTTAGAGTCTCTATTTAAAAGTTAGGTATGATTCTAATGGCTCTGCCTTTGTATGTTACTTGGTCTTTTTCCCCTAAAGCTTTCAATTTTCTTTCTTTATTCTGTATGTTCATTGTTTTGATTATTGTGATTCATAGGAACTTGTTTTCCTGTTCCTGTCTATTTGATGTTCTGCATGTTTCTTGTACTTTGATAGGGACTTCCCTGTTTAGGTCAGGGAAAGTTTCTTTTATGTTCTTGTTGAAAGTATTCTCACTGCCTTTAGCCTTTAGTTTTTTTCTCATTTCTTCCTCTATTTCTATTATTTGTAGATTTGGTCTTTTTGTAGATTTTCTGGATATTTCTGCCTGAAGATTTTTAGATTAAATATTTTCATTTATTGAGGCATCATTTCTTCAACAGTATCTTCAATTCCTGTTATTTTGTTCAATGTCCTCAATTTTTCATTTCCAGTTATTTCTTAGTTTGGGATTTCTTTAATAAATTCTACTTTCATTTCATGAATTCTTTTAATTATTCATTCCACTGTTTGTGTCATTGAATTTCATTAAGGCATATCATCTTTAAAGTCCTTGAATATAGTCATAATAGGTATTTTGAAATACTTGTCTTGTGTTGTACCTATCTTACATTTCTCTGGGCCTACTATATTAGGATTGTTGTGCTCTGGTGAAGGCACCTTGTCTTAGTTGTTACTGATTTTGTTTTTGCATGATGTCTAGGCATTTCAGGTTGGTAAAATTCCCACAGAGCTGGGAATCAGAAGAGCTCTGTGGCCCCCTACCCTCTTTTAACTCCCTCCTTTCCTGTATAACCCTTTACTTCTCTGTAAATATCTTTCTCATGTTCCTGCTTATTTTGTTTTGTTACCCATTGATTTTAACCATGAATGCCTGTGAGTTTGTGGTTATCCATCGGTGTTTGGTGGGTTTAACAGTGGGTGCACAACTGAAAACAGTGAATCCTCATCTCTCAGATTCTATCTGCACTTAGAAGTTCAGCAGTAAGGTGTATGGATCCCAAGTCACACCCCATCAGCAAATGCTTTATGTAAGGGTTGATATTGTTCCAGTCCAGGGAAAATCATAATAGGTGCAATGATTTTATGATTGTAATACTTATGCAGTACCTTGAAAATGAAATTTGCTGCATTTCTTGCTATCATCTGGACTTTATATTCTTGCAACCTCTTTTCTTCAATGTCCTCATAGTGGCATAAATATTCTTTTGGGGGATAAGCTTTCAACTACCTATAACTTATCTTCAGGATATTTGGAAGACATGAGCTTCTGTATTCACCACCATGTGCTGGGAAGAGAAATTTCTCTGGTTAAGTCTGAGAGCCGCTTTAGACCCTTGGTATAAAAATAGGTAATGAGAAGTCATTTTGTTATTATGTCAATTCAAACAACAGAGTAAACTCCTCTCTTATGTCTAAAACATTCTCTAACAAGGTTTTGTTTTTGTTTTTGTTTTTGTTTTTGTTTTAACTAGGTTTACAGGACTGGGCATAGTCATTCCCTCTATGAAGCATGCCTCAAATCCATTCAGAGGATGGTGTGTTGTCCCCCTAAAAATACTGCCACTATTGCTAAAATAGACAAGTCTTAGCTTTGTAGATTGTAGTACTCAAAGATGGAAAAATCATTGATTCCTTTTCTTCCCCAGAATTCTGTATCATACCTTCCCTGCTGGCCTGAGCCAAATTTGAGATATATATTTGTAATCACAGTAAGTTTTATGGATAATATCCAGCAAGTTATAAGCTTCTTTCAAAAGAAAAATAAACATTTTCAAAAATACTAAATCTATTTCCTGAACTACTGAAAAATATGTTGCTACCTTAAGTATTTACATTGTTATATGTATAATCAAGTCAATAATAATTATTATTAAAATGGTTAATATCACTATAATTAAATACACATACATGCATATGTATGCAGACATTTGTCCATATAAAATCTTGTTTGATAATTGTAAAACCCTTAAAAGTAACTATGTTTATTCTTATTTTTCCCTTGAATGAAATTCAAAATCACTTTAACATATTGCCTAATATCAAAGCATAAGGTTAAGTACAAAATAAATAAATAAATTTGAGCTGGGTGGTGGAGGCACACACCTTTAATCCCAGCACTTGGGAGGCAGAGGCAGGTGGATCTCTGTGAGTTTGAGGAAAGGCGCAAAGCTACACAGAGAAACCTTGTCTCGAAAAACCAATCAATCAATCAATCAGTCAATTAATAAAATAAAGTTGATACCTATATACTCATCTATCCAATTAATCTAGAAATACAAAAATACTTTACAATAAAAATCATGACCTCATTCATTTGTCAGACTGTTAGACATTAGTCTGTGTGTTGAGAATCAGGCTATCAAGCCCTCTTCCGAATAAATCACTGAGATTTATGAATTTGTAATCTCATGTCTATAAATTATTGAAATTTAGATAAGATATCATATATCAGAGCCCAGACTGTAAATCTTTCAAAATGTATCTTTCATAATTGACTAAACTCATGTTATTTTTGATTATAGAAAATAAAATTAGAATAGAATTTTCCTGAAATATACCATTTATATTCCAATGGCCAGAAAGTATGAAACTACTCAGTGTGGTATATCTTAGTTGTTGATATACACATGCTTCTCAGGAAAACTGAAACAATATTGTCAGTGGGAGGTCAAAAGAGAGGAAAATTGCAGCACTTACTTCATATGGAACTCTGAACACATTGTCTGCCTTTTCAACTCTGGGGATTTGAAATTTTGGGTTCTAGGATTTCTTCAATCCAACTACTGCATCATTCCTGCTTCCATGAAAGTTCCAGAGCTATCTCAATCTGGGAAAACCTTATTCTCTTGATGTCCTAGGTCTTCTCACATATATCTGGTCCAATGAAAAGTGGAATATCTCCCTATATGCAAGGTAGAAAAATAGATGTTAAATAGACAGGTTGATAAATGCCAGGTAGGTACATAGGTACATAGATAAATAAAAGATAAAAAGAAATATGATAGGTATTAGATAGATGACAGATGGAAAGATAGATAGATAGATAGATAGATAGATGATAGATAGATAGATAGATGATATATAGATATAAAGAAACATAGATGATAGATGATAGATAGATATAGATAGATAGATGATTGATAGATAGATGATAGATAGATAATAGATAGATAGATATGATTGATAGATATGATAGATCATGACAGATAGAGATTAAATGATACACTTCTGAATTACAATGGTATTGACTTTTGTAAAGCAGTATGCTCCTGAATAACTAACCCATTTGCTGACACTGGCCATTGAACTTGTCACACCAGGCCTTTCATAGAAAACAGGTTACAAAAAATAAATCTTAGTTTACCTTCATTTTTATTATCTAAATTTTATTTGGCCCCACTACTCAAGTTCACATTAGGCCAATACCTCAGAAGTGCTATTCTTTTAATTGTATATACCCATGGAGTGGAAACACTTCAATTAGAAGTAAGGGACCATGTAATTTTCAATTAGCTATTGGCAACACAAGCTCTCACTGACACTAATTGGCACAACCAATTGTATTATATTATTGGATATGCTGAAATATCATGACTGGTGAATGAGCAGCTTGGAAACAAGGACAACTATGGAAATCAGGGAAATTGTAGCCCACAGCAGGGCTTTTTGCCCTTTTACACAACCAGTTTACTTCAGGAACAGATGCCAATTAGATTAATCAGCCAAATCTTCGAAGGCCATTGATAATAACTGCCATTTGCCACTATTTTCATGCCTTTATGTTTCCTTAGCTGTAGAGAACCACAGAGAAGTAACATCACACTAAGGATTTATACTAAAGCTTGATCTGTGAAAAAACATAGGACAGCAATCTTCCATGTTTTCCATTTGAACCCTGTCTAGTATAAATTTCAAGGTTTCCTCCCCCCCCACATAAAGTTTTTCATTAAACATTTTGTATTATGTTCATATCTGAGATTTCATTCTTTGTGGGCTTCTAATTACACACTGAAATTTCAATCTGTTATTATTCACAAATCTCTAGTCGTCATTTTACAGACTACAAGTATTTTGTTATTGTTCCCTATCCATCTTATAATTTCAACTAAATCAAGCAATGAAAATTTTATAGTGCATCCCTAATTGTGCACCAGACTGGAACTGTTCATACAAATTTCAAGCAATTATAAGGCTTTCTGGGAAACATTGGCAGCAAACAGGAGATTAAATGCTTGCAAGAGCAAGCCAGATGGGAAACATAGATAAGAATCATCTCATGGAAACTCAGTTTATTTTCCAACCCACAACAATGTTTTAAAATAACCTGGCCAAGGGGAAGCATTTTCACATTGTTGACTAAAACAAGGCTTTGGTAAGTAATAGTGTTTCAATTGTGGGGATAATTTTTAAAAGGCATAATCCACCATGTCATCTGCTATAAAAATATATGAAATAGTCAGAGATGATATGTGACTCTAAGGAGTTTTTTAAAGGAAATTTTATAAGTATATGTTTTTGAAGCTAAAATGTGGCTCAAATTACATAAAAGTTGGAAAATCACAGTGGCGGTGTAGTTGAACTCAAGACAGTTTGACATGGAGAAAAATAATTTTGCTAAGTGAGAATTCAAGGAGGAGGCTGATTATTTTATAGATAACATATATTTCTTGGTGGCACTGTGTGACATCTAGTTGAGTCCATACTTCCTTTCACTAACGTGATCTGAAAGTTAGAATTATGGAGTTATAGAGAGTCTAAGAACACTACAATTTTGATTTTTTCACTTGAATGTGCTCTAGCCTGGAAAAGACAACTTTTTTTGTAAATTTTTATTAAGAAATGTTTTTATTCATTTTGTATACTGACCACAGAAATTACAAGCTTTTGATTTAGATACATATGATGAGTATATCTTTTAGTCACCTTTAATTTTATATATCTACATAACATATTCCTTACATCTTATATTATGTGTTCCATACATCTTATTGTATAAATTTTACAAATCTTACATCACATTTTATATGCATCTTACATAACATATCCCATAAATTTTATATTGAACATTTTTCTACTTTTTTAATACATCTAAGGAAAAATATTCTAATTTTATTATTGTTTTGTACTTTCCTATATATTTTCATTCTCCTTTATTGTTGTTGAAGTACCATAGACAAAGCAATAGATCATAGAGAATAGCTCTTCTAATATCAAATCAATTACTTCCAATTTAAAGCACAGTGTGAAGGTACTTATGATAGTGCTAAATAATGACTTTTATATTTATCTATAGTCCATATGGAAGCAATGGGCATCTGGGTATCATATATAAATGTTTTAGGATTGAGCATGTGCTACAGACTTAATATATATTTGCTACTAAGAATCATCAACTCATAGGCAAACCTAATTGTACTCTCATAGCAGATAATTGTAGTTATTGTTATATGGCAGAAAGAGTTTGATAGTTAGTGGATAAAATGAGTTTAAGAAGAGCCATTTTCAAATGGGCGGATGACATTTGTCTATACCAGCAGGAATTATTAGAATTAATAGGGCAAACATGCATGCTGTTTAACCTTTTGCCTTTTAAAATTATCTCTTATAACTGTCATACACGTCTAGTGAAAGTATAGAGAGTGGTACCATTATCATTTTAAGCTTAAAAATTAAGATTCGGAGTTTTGAGATGGTTAATGCAAAATTTCAGAGAATTTTAAGCCTGGCATTAGGACCAAACCATGGTTTCTTAACTGATGATCTCTTTTTCCCATATGTCCTTGTCATGGTTCCATCTCTTATACCTATTCTAGTTCAGAAGAAATATTTCTGGTTCCCAAAATCATTCAGTGTTTTTTAGTTTGTTATTCAGTGAGTACTCCTGTGATGGGCTGTATACAGGAACTAGACACTGACCACAAACGTCATTGACTTTATTAAGACATTTTGTGAATAAATAATAAACACCATGATCAGTCTCTAAACTGACCTAAACAATTCCACAAAATTTGAGAAACACAATAGCAAAGAAGCTCTGTAGTTCCCTGCAGTCATTTTGTTTGGTTAAGAAATCAATACAGTTTGCATCAAAGAGCAAATGCTTACCATTTCAGGAAATTGCCCGTGGTTGTAATGATTTAAAAATGTGCCCAGAAAACAAAACCAATCAAAAATTTTATTTATGCCCTTAATTAATGTGTCCAGAACTAATGTCACTCTTTAAAAGTACCACACAATAACTTGTTTTACTTTAAATTTTTTACTTAAACTAAATATACTTATTTAAAATACTATGTTACTATAGCCTTCAGTTCTATCTAATATGTAGTTTGTCCAGGATCTTTTTAATCATTAGATTGAAGTGTAGAGCTCCTGTGATAAAATCTTACAGCAAACAGATAGAAGCTGTAAGGAGGTCAAAGATGCCTATGTAAGCCAGTATTAATTGCTGTTTTCTGCAGTAAATTAAAACCCCTTTTCTGTGCTTTAAAATTCAGAGAGTTGAGAAACCAAATTAAAATGATGCTAGGACCAAATCGGAAAGAGAAGTCTGAATTTTGTGTAATTGGCCATTATGTCTAGAACAGCTTCTGATTAAAATTAGTCACTCTGACTTTGAATGGCAAGGCCTACAAAATTGTTTCCTTCAAGGGACATCATTAAATAGTTTTAGACCAATGAGAAACTATCAAATCCCTTTGTAAAACCTATGTTTCTATGTATATTGCTATCAAAGCTCATTAATGGTTTAGTCCACATAACATCCATCAAAAGATAGTGGTTATTTGTTCACTACTACAATATGAGGAAGGAATACCTCATCCCATTATTTAGGAACTAGATAGAAAATACAGACATGTTTCAAGTTAAACAAGATACAGGAAGACATATGCTCACAGGCCATAGGCTCAATAGGGAAAATACCATGAGAGGATAATGGTGCTAACTGCAGATAAAAACAGACACAGATGTCCTCAGTGTCAGCATGAATATGTGGAGGATAGAGACAAGGAAAGAATGTTACCTATGAACCATGGACTAATAATAAGGAAAGCATTTTAGAAATGGTTTTAGTCCATGATTTCCCCTTACAATGAGAACTCTGAAACTCTCAAAGCATTCTGTAGCTTGCTCAGATGTACCCTATCAGTGCTGTGAAATACATTAGGAAAAATGAGCAGTCAATCAGTACAGATGCATGAACTGTATTTGACAAATAGTATGCTAACAATGTAAGGTAAATAGTATAGACAATTATTGATTGAAAAAGCAGGTTTGGTGCACTGGTGGCACACACCTTTAATCCCAGCACTCGGGAGGCAGAGCCAGGTGGATTTCTGTGAGTTCAAGGCCAGCCTGGTCTACAGAGCAAGATCCGGATCCAGGACAGGCACCAAAATTACACAGAGAAACCCTGTCTCAAAAGGAAAAAAGAAACAAACAAACAAAAAAAAAAAAAAACAGAAGAAAAAGCAGGTTTGGCCTGTTTCTCAAAGTTTAAAATTCATCAACACAAAACCTATGCTTTGGGTTTGTACACAGAATGTGATATATTTTAGTAATAATAATACTAATGAATTGAAAATTGCCAAGGACAACTGTGGGCCTGGACTGATGAATATTAACTAAGATAACAGGTCTGGGTGGGATCAATGACTTGTTCTGATAGGAAGAAATTCCAAGATCATTGTACAAGTGGTTCTGGACACAGACATGTGATATCAACTTGGTTGATTGATTTTGGTTGGCTTGGTTTTAATATCAACATGTCACAATTAGAATCACCTACGTAGGGATCCTGAACTGAAAAACTGTTCTGATCATGTTGATGGATGTGGAAAGACCCACTGTGACTTCGGAGGGAACACTCTTGTAGCACTTCAGATAAAGGCGTATTTGGGGAGGAAGATTAGCCGTTATTCTGCCTGGTCTTCACTCTTGACAGTGGGTTAATTGGCACCTTTGTTGCTGCTGATTCATTTGCTAATAGTTTTGTTCACTAGAGAACCCTCACTAAAATACATAGACAATAGACAGTAAGCAATATTTTCAAGTGATGTCAGGTCAGAGAGGGAAGATTGTCAGGGAGGAACCAAACCTGAAAGCTGAAAGTTCTGGGAGAAACTGATAGCAGAGGGCATGGTACAGATAATCAGACAAGACTCAAGACTTAAGAACTCAGACAGGAAAGGAAGAAGGTCTACCGAACACAAACAATACAGAGAGGATGTGCTCACTGCAGAGCCCGCCCAACTTTGTCTTTGGAACAGCAGAGAGGCAGTGACTTGGAGGGCTCAAATAGAAGAATGACTGTAGCTTGCCCAAACCAATGGTCAAAGGAGAGAACTTAAAATGGGCCCAGATCATAACTTAGAATAGCAGCCTGGGCATCTGTGAATAATCAGAGTCTAGTAAACGCTAAAACCCAGAATGTAGACAACAAACAGATCATGGACAGGAGTAGATCCCCAGAGTGACGTAGCAACTACACTGCCCACTGGAGAGTTCCAAATGCATATGAAAAGTTTTCTTCAAGAACTTGCAAATCCAGGAAAGGAAAATCCAAGACCCAGAAATCCAAGAAAAAAGAAAAGAGCAAACAAGTGGAAAATTTTAATATTTAATTGTATACAGAAGTAATAAAAATCAACCCTAAAGGATTTCTCATATGGCAGCATTTTCTTACTAGTTACTACTAGTTTTATTTTTAATTATTTGAGCCTATGGCAGGACTTCAGGAATGTGTGTGTGTAAAAACAGAACATAAACTGCTAGGGTGCAAATATTTTTATGTCTTTCTGCTGGACACTGTAAATGTGGGCTGGGTCTAGGTCCATTGACTTCGTGATAAGAGATGACTGTGTTCCATGCCAATTCTGCTGAAATACACCCAATGTTGGAATGACAAATTAATATAAGAAACAGAACATGGTCTTAATCCAATATCAAGTGCCATACTAAAATATTGTGGTATCTCATAAAAGCAGGTCCATCTCTAGGAATTTTACAGCCTTAGTGGTGTGTTAAAATAGTGGATAACATCTTGTATCTCCATTAAGAACTGTGTCAGGGTTGTTTCAGATCACTATGAAACAGGCAGAAATCTATTTTAGACATTATTACTTTAAGAAAGTATTTTAATACTTTATGTTTTTAATTTAATGGTACAATATATTTTGAACATATTCCTTCCCCTTCTCCAACTCCTCCCAGATCCTTCCCTACCTCCCAACTGATTCAACTTCATGTTCTTTCACTCTTTTAAATAAAACCAAAACCCAAAACAAAACAAAATGAAAAAGCCCCAAAACATAGAGTCTGACTTTTGTTGGTCTTACTTCTGAGCTTGGGGCCTATTCTGTGATGTACCCAGTGTCATCCCATTGAACAAAACTGGCTTCCTTCTCCAAGGAGCTGTTGACTGTGACTAGCTCTTTGGCTAGTTAGTAATGGGACTTTACACCCACTTCCACTCCTCCATTCTGGAATTTTGTCCAGGTAGAACTTGGGCAGGGATTGTGCCTGCTGTCCCCGTTTCTGGGAGTTCATATATGCATCTGCATACAGAAAACATTGTTCTTGGAATTGTCTACTACCTCTGGCTCTTACAACTTTTCCTCTCCTCTTCAACATAGATCCATGTGCTTCAAGAATCATGGATAGGTACAAAATGAATAGATAGTGTCATTAATTTCATTTTTGTAACTATCCATGAACCTTCTGTCATGTTTATTTTAAAATTTAGTGCCATGAGTACATACTTTCTACACATTCAGTATTAGTTTGGATTTAAAAAAAGATTTTTCCATTTTACTCTAGTTTCTGAAAGTTCAGAGTTGTACACTGAAGTCCTAGTGTTAAGATTTACCAGAGGTCTCATGCCCTTTTATCTGCATTGTTTTCGTCTTAAAAGACTCTATTATTGAAAGACTATTTTGGCAAGATTTTTAATCCTTTATGGATTGGAAGCAGTTGAATTGAGGCTTTGCTTGCCCATTTTGTCTCTAGCTGTTTTACCAGTATGGCTCATTGAGTGAGTAATATTAATGCCCAGTGTATTGTCTATTACTGAGCTTGCTTTAGGCCTGTGTCCCCAAACCAGATGTGCAATTTTCATGAAATATTTTGAAATTCTTTTTCTTTCTGAAGTTTACCACACCTTCTGTGATAGGTGATCTTGATGGTCAAGTTGACACACCTGGGAAGAAGAAACCACAACTGAAGCATTGCCTTCATCAGACTGGTCTGTGGGCACATCTGTGGGGAATTTATTGGTTGTTAGATGATGAAGCGGGGGGGAGGGCAGACCACTGTGGTATATACCACCCTTAGGCTGATAGACTTGTAGTTGATTGTGAGATTGGAAGCAAGCCAGTAAATACTGTTTCTCTGTAGTCTCTGCTTCAGTTTCTGCCTCCAGTTTCCTGCCTTGAGTTCCTGCCTTTGGCTTCTTTCAGGCTAGTAGATACCTGGCAGAAAGAGCAGGCATAAAGACTGAGCACAGCCCACATCTCGAGCCTCCTCTGAGCAGACTGAATTTCTTTTGTCTCTAGCTGTTATAGCTGCCCACTGGCAGCAGCTTCTCTAGCAACTGTCAATGTTTCCTTGGGTCATGCTTAGATATGTACTTTCCCAAGCCTTCTTTGGCCTAGTGCAAATTCATTTGAGTTTCTAAGTCAGCCGTTTCTAAGTGTCAGCTCCATTTGAGATCTTGTTAGTACTGAAAGCAGATGACTGAGGAAACAAGTTCCTTCTGGAAATCAGCACATATATAATGTAAAACAATGTATCAGCAATAAGAACCAAAAGTACATAACTGGTCACCTCTTCAATATGTTATAAAATGGGGCTCAGTGTCCTTTGAGGGCTCACTGGGGCCAGAACACTTTATAGGTGAGAATATTTTGGTTTATGCCATGCGGTTGCTACAGTAATGAGTTACTCATTCATGAAGTCTACACTGATAATACTCCCCTTGTCTACATCATACCTTCAGCTGAGATTTATGAAATTGGGATTACATGGGGTTAAAAGGCAGTATGTCCAAATGAATTTAAATTTGATGTCATTTAAAAATAATCCTTTTTTGTATATGGACAACATATTGCATAGAATGTAATGTATACTCAAAATATTTCTTCCTTTGAAATGTTAACAGAATGTCTGTGTTTTATTTGCTCAATCTCTGAACCTTACTTATGACTTTCTACCAAGTAATCTACTTTATTCATATCTTTGCCTAAGGTCCGCTTCTCATGGGTTCTAAACTAGGAGAGTCAGCAGCTATCCAAAAGGAATTGACTTTGAAGAAAATACTCAAAAAAAAACCTTTAGAAGCAGAATTTTACAGAAGCTTCCAAATAAAAATGAAATTATAAAGGGATATTACTGTACTTCAGGACAGAAAGTAAATACCAGCAAAATGTACAAAGCCAGTCTCAGCACATTTTCATCATATACAGAAGTCATCACCCCATCAGAAAAACACCTGTTATCCAATCACCTTTATTAAACTTGATGCCAAGAGTCATTAGTAGTGTTATGCTGTAATAATGTTCTATTCATTCTGTCACCAAATGTTTCAAATGCCTACACTGGAAAGCTGGCTGTGCTTCACAGATCGGTGTTTCTGGGTCAGGAAAGGGAGTCTGTATGTCATATTGCTCGTTTTGACCCACCATCTCCTTGTTTTGAGTACATCAATACTAGGTGACACAGATTCATTATTGTTAATAAAATATGAAACTTTTCTTTCCTTATTTCTCCCTTTCTTTCTTTCTTTCTTGTGTGTGAGAGCACAAATATGGCACACAACAAGTATGGATAACAGAGGACAACTTCTTGGAATCTTTTGTTTCTACCATGTGGATCTTGGGGGTTGAATTTAGGTCATCAGACATGTCAGCAAACACCTTTAGCTGCTGAGCCATTCTGCCAATCCCAAACTATCATATTTTTAAACAATTTGCTTAAAATCCCAATTGCTTTCTTGTTGTCATTTCTCTTTAAACATAAGTATAAATTATGGGTAAGAAATAATCTATCAATCTGCCCAATGATATCGTCAATACTTTGTGGGCTATTTCTTAAGTTCAAAATTCTTTATTTGACAATTCTTATTTATTTGCTATAAACCTTGCTGAAAGTATGGTTTCTTTTTTCACCTGGGCAAAAATAAGCCTTTAGGGCATCTACATCTGCCTAATATATACGATAATCACTTTATCTTGGTTTCAATACCCAAATTCCAGTTTGTTCATGACTCTCTCATACGGGATGAATGTAACTGTTTAGCACTGGTAGGAGGGTATCCTCTATTCCACAGTAAACCTAGATTGAGTATGAGACAAAACTCCTAGCTGATGGACTTGCAAAGTCTCCCGAGTGAATCCTTATCAGTGCTCATTTAAGCATTCATGTGGTTGTTAGTTTGATGTGATCTCATCAGTATATAGTGCCACCCTGTGGTGGCAGCAAAAGACCCAAGGGTAGCCTGCAGAGTGCTCGTAAAGTTCATTTTGAAGGAAAGAGTTCTCACCTTCATTATAATTACAACTTCCTTTTTTACACTTTCATGTCGACCTTTGTGACATCAAAGTATCATTTAAGCATCACTCAGAAAGCATAAAACTCAGCCCTGTCTTGATAAATTGACTTCAGTCCATGCTCAATATTGAGCATAAGTGCTGATTAATAGAGACAGTAGGTTATTAGGGAGAAAAAGTGTCTGTTCTCAACTTCTTTTCTGCAGTGATTATTAAACCAAGGAGAGACTAGAGGGAGCTTAGTGCCATCTTGCTGAAGAATCATCTTCCAAAAATGAACACATAGATCCAACCAGGCAGGAGGACATGGACAAAGAAAGCCATTTTTTATGAGGTTTTAAAGACTTTCTGCTGTCTGTGGAAGTGTCACCATTTTGAAATCTAGTAAAATTGGATCTGCACCAGTCTGAGAAAAAGAATCTTCTAGTTACATTTCTTTTAATTGCTTAGATGTACTATCTTCATTTGTTCTTATTTCATAGTTCAGATTGCCATTCAGAATTTTCCCTGTGTCAATAATGGAAAAAAACCATCCCAGAAATACTTTAAGGGGGTATAGAAAAAGGTTCAGAAAGCTATATAGAGATGCTCTAGCTTACCTTATTCCAAAGCCATCATTATTCTAGTAATGAAAACCAGACCCAGATCTCATGACGCTAATGCAGGAAGATTAAATTTAAGGTAATCACCTATATAGTGTGTTCTAGGCTAGACTGGGCTATATGAGTTCCTATCCAAACAAACAAACAGATAAATAAATACAGGCCACAAATGTTTCCTAATATGCAACTCAAGACATGGGTAATTTCAGATAAATGTACTTCCATTGTTTCTTATTCTTGCTCCACACAACTGTGCCTGTATTTCATTTTAACTCAGTAGCTTTCACTTGTTTCCTGAGATTCCACAGAGGTAAAGCACAGCTGTCTTTGTGAAGTCTGCAAACCATCCATGACAAAGGCTCATCACCCAGTAAGTCTCCTGTAATTTAATTTGGTAATTCATTTTACTTCACTGTTAAACACACTTTAACTTGTATAGCATTTTGAGTTTAGTCTGTGCTTAGCTGAAATAAGAACAAATTGCTGAAACAATTCATTAATTTAGACGATGTGAGAATTATTCATTTTATGGGGTAAGCTAGTTGGTGGCATGTAGATTACAACAATCCACTTTTTTGGTGCAATTTTCTTCTATTACTTAAAGTTAACAAACAAAACAGTGAGTTTTGTCATGGCATATTCATACATATGTTTAAATTACTGTCAATGATCAAAAACTTATTTTATCCCTGGAACTTTGCCTTTACAGTGTTTGCCAAGGTGTAAGCCTTCATGGTGCTAACATCTTCACCCTGCACCTCTGAACCTTTCATGCTGCACTTTCCTAAAGGTTTGGAAAGATCCATGTTGAATAAAAAGCTTCATGAGCATTTCACCCAGATCTTTTTGAATCCTCCTGCAAACTACCAATTACTGTTTGTAAAAACTTCCCAGAGGATTTTCAGAGCCAACTGTTGACGTGTTGTCTTTCTAAAGCTTTGGCACAAGGTTCACATTGTTTTCATCAAGGGACTGCCTCATTTGAGCAAGTTCCAGATAAAGTTAGTGATTTATGAAAGCTTTCATCAGCCTCTGTTGGCCATTGCAGACTGAAATACTGTGGGGACTGGGTGATTTGTTTTCATTTACAAAGGTGCAGAGGCTTTGAATTTAAAAATGGAACGTTTTCTTCTTGTGCCAAGTACAAACAACTTAACATCCACTTCCCATCTAGCGATTTTACTAGTTCAAAAGAGTTTCTTTGAATCTTATCTGTATTATATTTCCTGCTGATTGGCAGTGTCTCCTGCTTCAGCTGCAAAGCCATAACTATGCAGGCTCCAATCTGAACAGGAAATGGATAACAAAGAAAATTGGGAAATAAATGTAATGAGTGGTTACAGGCTGGTGAAAACTATACTTCTTGCAGAGTTGGTGCTGCCATGTTGATTTATGCCTGGAAAGGCTTTCATGCAAACACACAACAAAAGTTTCCAATTATTTTGTCAACAACAAAAGCAAAGTTTCCCCTATCTCCAAAGTTCCTGTGTACTGGTTTGAGTGAGTCCACATTGTTTGCTTCTGAGATTTTTCTTGAGCCCTGGGGAAGGCTTGATTGGATAAAGTAATTTGTTGAGAAAATTAAGAGTCCTGAAAAATCCATAGAACATGCTTTCAAGGCCAGAGAAAGAACTCTGTAGAGACCAAAGGGGCTCAGAGAATATGAAGCACTTTGAGGAATCCAGGACAATTTAGAATTTGTTAACAGAACCCTGGGATGCATTTTTGACTTGCTATTTAAAGTTCATAAATCTCTTCAAAACATTAAAGGGCTATAGATGATTAGAAAAAAAAGAGGAAAAATGCTGCTATGTAGACTTATTGGTAAGTGTAATATTAATAAACTGTTGGCCTTGCCTTGCCTTGCCCTAACATTACATTTTAAATGGGTTGAAAAGTTTTTAATGGTCTTGCTTTATATTGCAAGATATAGAACTTCTTTTCTTTTTAATTAAAAAAACAATAGCTCAGATGATGAACAACTTATATTAAAGGTATTTCTCTAGCAACTCTTCTTCTAAGGTTCTCATTGCTCTCACCTTTCTCATCAGAGTCTCCTACAGTTCCCACTCTTTACTCCTTTTCCAATTATACCACACTCTGAAGCCTCAGTTTAACTGGGTTGGTCAAAAGGATAGGGAATGTCTTCCTTATTTTTTATTAAATATCCTGATTCTTGGCATCAATATAATGACTAATTAATTACTATCTAATTGTTGGATTTTTTTATTATAGACAAAACATAGTAATGGAATTTTAGCATTATTAAAGGGCAGCAGTGTATGGAGATTATGTATGTAAGACATGCACAGCAGAATATTACATTAAGTGAGGCAACTCAGGCTAAGAAAGAAAGACACAGTGTGTACTTTGTCGTATGTAGATCTAACTTCAAAATTTAATATATGTATATTATTGTGACATTTAAAGGCCAGGGAGACAGAAAGGGGCACATGTGAGGGGATAATATAGGTGTAAGGGATCAAGGATGGGAGTGGAGCATGGAGGTAGTAGATCATATGTGATATGAAAGTGGAAGCATGAGTCCTGGAACTGGAAAGGCTTAAGTGTGGACAGGGAGCAGGGAGATGAGGAGAAGAAGGGTAGACTGGGTGTCTACACAAATGTCTTTAGTTAGTGTTGCCATTGCTGTGAATAACATCATTACCAAAAGTAACTTGGTTATGAAAGGGTTTATTTTGCTCACAGTACCATATAACAGTTCACCATCAAATGCACTGAGAGCAAGAACATGGAATCAGGAGCTGATACAGAGGCCATGGAGAGGTGCTGTTTACTGGCTTGCTCCCATGGTTTGCTTAGCCTGCTTTCTTATAAAACTGAGGACCACCAGCCCAAGGATGGAACCACCCACAATGGGCTGGGCCCTCCCTCATCAATCAGTAATAAAGGAAATACCCAACAGTTTTGACTGCAGCCTGATTTTTTGGAAGCATTTCTCAATTGTTTCTTCCTCTTGAATGACTATACCTTGAGCCAAGTTGACATAAACTGTCCAGCACACCAAACTAAGGACATGTGCAAAAGACTTAAGGAAAGCTGCTCTTTTGTAAGCTAATTAAAAAACAAGATGAAATAAATGAAGGCATTCTGTATGAGTGATAGAGCCAATCCCAGAAGCTCCACAGTTTCTAATGAAAACCCAGAGCAATGGGTGAACTACCTCCCTAAGAGCCCCCCAAAAAAACTGTTTCCATTGTTGTTGATTGTGTACTAGCACCACATGGGTGCTGAACACACTACATGCTTTTATTGTACAACACACAGGAATGAACCAGAAGTGTAGCTGGAAGCTTCTTCACTGCTCTCTACCACACTTACTGCTTCTTCCACTTTGTAGGGAGGGCCTATCCCACTATGAATAGTGCCATTGCCAGTTAGGTAGGCCTGAGCTGTGTATATATATATATGTGTGTGTGTGTGTGTGTGTGTGTGTGTGTGTGTGTGTGTGTGTGTATATATCTATATAGATATATATATATATAGATATATATATAGATATAAAATGTAGTTGAATGTAATCCCGGGGGGCAAGTCCTAAGCATTGTTCTTGGATGGATTTATGCTTCTGTTCTAGTCTTGCCTTCCTTTGATGATGGTCTGTAACCTGAGGCTAAAATAAACCCTTTCCTCCCAGGCTTGCTTTTAGTCATTGTGATTATTACAGGAATGGAAAGCAAATTAGGACAACATTTCTCTTTTTGTTCAAAATCTCAATGTCTTTGTTGAATTTCTATTCATTTTGCTTTTTGTTCATTTTGCTGATTATCACTTCTATTTTGCTTATTTTTTCTCATATATTTTGCTTTGGATTAATCTGTTTTTTTCATGTAATCTTTTAGGGCATTGATAATTTTTATTAATAAACATTTGACTCTTATTCTAACTTTTGGCCTAGTTCAGCATTTTTAATTAGTCATTATAGAGTTGTGATCTTTTGGAGGTTTCATGTCGATTTCCCATGCTACTTTTGTTTATGTGTTATGTATTGTTTCCAAGCTAAGTGTTGAATATTCTTAGAGAACATGTTACTTATGATGGTTCATTCTACATTAACACTCAAAGAGAGACACTATCGTAACAGTAACTTCACACCGTTCAAGACACATACATTGACTTAAAATTGATCAAAGCATGAACAATGACCATAAAACAGAAATGGTCAAGCTAGTGTACAACATGCTTTGAAGATAAAAATTATCTAGGGTAAATACAGATAGAGTAAGTGAATGAGATAAAGGAAGAAGATTAAAGGGGTGTTATAGAAAAGAACAGCATATCCGAACAAAAAGAAAAAGAAATGATTTCCCAATAATGACAAATTTTGAAATAAAGTTAGTTACATATGTGAAGGAGAATCAAAATAAAAATGCAACAAACTCCTAAAAATCAAAAAACTTCTAAAAATATAGCAGCAAGAAACTCTGAAAAGAGGCAAAAAAAGAAAAGTTGTCCAGTAATAGAATATGCACATACAGATGTCTAGAAAATGAGGAATAAAAAACTAAGATCATTGAGATTTGTTAATATGATAAAATTGATGTGCTGCAAAAGATGAATTAAAAGGGAGACCAAGGCAAAAGAAGACAAAGTTCTGGCTCCTCAAGATTGGAGACTGGCATGCAGTGGGAGGGTTCAGAACAACTGTCAGCCCTCAACATTTTTTGTGATTTATGCTGGAAAGGGTGTGTGTTTGACAGTTCTCCAGTGTCCCCAGAGTTGTTTGTTCTCTGTGCGACAAGTGCACCAATGGGTTAAGGAAGAAATAAAGAAAGAAATTAAAGACTTCCTAGAGATCAATGAAAATGAAGACACCACATATCCAAATTTATGGGACACTATGAAAGCAGTACTAAGAGGGAAATTCATAGCACTAAATGCCCACATAAATAAGTTGGAGAAATCTCACACTAGAGACTTAACAGCATACCTGAAAGCTCTAGAACAAGAAGAAGCACAGTCTCCCAGGAAAAATAGACGCCAGGAAATTATCAAAGTGAGAGCTGAAATCAATAAAATAGAAACAAAGAGAACAATACAAAAAATTAATGAAACAAAGAGTTGGTTCTTTGAGAAAATCAACAAGATAGACAAGCCCTTATCCAAACTAACCAAAAGACAGAGAGAGAGCATCCAAATCAACAAAATCAGAAATGAAAAGGGGGACATAACAACAGACATTGAAGAAATCCAGAGAATCATCAGGTCATACTTCAAAAACCTCTATTCGACAAAACTGGAAAACCTAAAAGAAATGGATAACTTTCTGGATAGGTACCACATACCTAAGTTAAATCAAGACCAGATAAACTATTTAAATAGTCCAATAACCCCTAACGAAATAGAAACAGTCATTAAAAGTCTCCCAACCAAAAAAAGCCCAGGACCAGATGGTTTCAGCGCAGAATTCTACCAGATCTTCAAAGAAGAGTTAATACCAATACTCTCTAAATTGTTCCACACAATAGAAACAGAAGGAACATTACCAAACTCCTTCTACGAGGCTACAATTACCCTAATTCCTAAACCAAACAAGGATACAACAAGTGCTTTTTCTAACTACATTTAGCTGTGTAGTCTGTGAGACAGGTAAGTTCTTTTATCTTGCAGTAACTTTTCAGACCATAGGCACTTGGGGAACTACTGTTTTAGCTAAAGTGTGTCTCTTAATAACATTGAGAGTTGGGGAAAAAAAACAACAGCACTGATATTTGTACAAGGAGAGGATCTGTTTTCATACTTTCAAAATATCCCAAGTATCGATCACATTGCTGGAGAGAACCAAGTCCTGCCCTGGGCTTCAGGCATGAGAACAGTTTCTCAGTAATAGAATCAGAGGTCATTTCTAAGAAACAAACAAGCCAGTTAGTGAACTAATCTTTGTTTCATCACCAGATTTCATTTGAAATATTAACACAGACTCATTCAGTAAAAAAGGAAAAATGGTTACTAAAGTTTCCAGTGTCCCCCTTACTAAGTACCCATACTTAAATAATTTCCTCTACTCTTCTGTGAAAGGCATACCTCCTGATAGTCCCTGCTGAATGCCTCTTGCTAAGTTTTACATTTAAGATCATGTTGATATATCTTTCATAACATTTCCAATTTGACTGCACTGTGAACAAAAGAGGATAACCTGTGCAAGTTACTTCTATAGATAGTTAAATGAAATATCAGGTTGATTATGATTTTATTTTTGGCTACTTCACTGAACGCTACAGGTTGGAAGTGAGATGTTTTTTTGAACTACAGAATGCCTTGTGCTGACTACCCCTATCCTGAAAATAGTAATAGTGCTGATTTTCACACCACATGAAACCTGATTTCACCACTACTGACTGAGTGTTTCAGGGAGGAGACTACAAAGCACAGTTTTCTTTTTTAATGTTTTCAAGGTTAGTGTCACTTCAATGAAAAAAAATTCTTTCACATATTTGCCAATATACAGCCAAAGAATCTTATTACGTTCTTTAAATTCATGTATATGTACTCTTTTGCCTCTGTATGATATGTAAGAATATGTTTACGACATATGTTCCTGGGTTAGAGGACATGATTTAACTAGGGGACTAATTCCTTCAGTTTTCCTTTGGTTGCTTCCCTGACTACATTATTCAGGAGGAGGCAGTTAAAGATGAGAAAGAAGGGAGAAAAGACAATTCTGAAGAGTGACAGAGACAGGGAAGGGAAGAGAAATCAGACAAACAAGCAATGAAGATGAGGATGGTAGGAGAGAGTAGCCGAAGGTTGAATTTGGGAGTCTTGACTTCCCTTTGGCCTTGGGCCTTCCTGTCCCCAAATTCCTAGGCTACTGCTAGGCCCTTCTGTGCTCCTTCCATCTGATCCCAGCTTGGTACAAGCTTACATCTCATACCTATGTCTCCCAACACACAGGGTAGAAAAAAAAAATCCTTTTCAGTACTCACTAAGAGGATAATGCTGAGAAGCTTAGGAAAGAAAATGCAAAAGGAACTGGGCAGTTGGGGTTGGTAACCCTGCTCTCTAACCCTAGAACTAGGGGACAAATGAACGTGGATCTTCAAGTTCCAGGCCGGCCTTTTCTACATAACAACTTTCAGGTCGGCCAGGGCTACATAGTGATTCCCTGTGTTCTTTAAATCAAAACAACAATAACAACAAAGCAAAATATATATGGAACTTCTGACACTTTTTCTTCTCAGATTTGAAGAAAAATTTAAGTTTATACAGAAGGTGACCAACAGCCACCTTCAAACTAAATTCCTGAATTCAAATCTGCCCATTAGGCAGCATTCCTTTACACATTCTGCTCTTTGCAACGTTTGATTTTGAGGAAGCACATAAAGAGAGGCCTTTAGGGTACAACGTTTTTCAAAACACAATTAAAATAAACTTTTCAAGTGGAAATGTAAGATGCATTTGTATTCTATTAAAGCCTTTGGCCTTATCAACTGCAGAGTGCTTCTTTAGTAACCAGCCTCACACAATAGGCAACAGGCATCAGCAGCACAAAAACAAACAAGGGCTTCCAACACCACAATAACTTCCTGTACCTGCTTTGTTTGCTTGTTGAGCCTGCAAACACTGGGAGTTGCTGAAATACACAAGCATAACAGCTTGAGTCAATATTTGCCGGTTAAACTGTGGTGTTTTTATTTTGCAAGGTGACTGAACCCTTTGAATAAACATATCTCCTGGTAAGCAGGAAGAAGAACTACATCAGGAAGGCACTAGGAGAGAGTCAAAAACAGAATCAGCTGTACCTTTGTGGTGGCACCAGAGTGGGAAATCTTGAGTCTTCAGAGGATCCTGCCCCTTTGGGACAGGGGAAGTGCCGACCTCAAGTTACACTCCCTGTCTTTAAGAGTCTTCTCACCAAGTCATGTGAGGTGTCTTTTCATCAGAGTTCTATGCTCACAGCTTCAGGAGCACTATATCTAGTGGGGCTAAGAATGCATGGTCCTAGTAAGTTCCTAAGTAATATCCATGAAGTTAATTCTGGGACCAAGTACTGGTCTAGACCAGTTCAGTCCAAGACAAATGCAATGTTGGCAAGCCATTATATTTCAAATTATAACTATGAAGCTTCTTAAGGGAAACAAATAACCATGATGTGAGGTTTAATAACAGGATTAACAAGAAGTTTCAGCTTATAGAGGATAGTTTCCAAGGCAAGAGCATCTGAGAAGCATACTCTGGTCCTTTACAGGCAATGGTGTAGTGTTTATCTGGGATGGATGCACATCCATCTGCATAGTTGAAATAAGCTTCAGATTTCTTGCAGTGCCAAATAAAATGTACTCCTACATTAATAGTTGTTCAGTATTGTTTACAGAAGAGTGACAAGAAAAAAAAATGTTGTTCATGTTCAAAACAAACATAGTATTTTCCTACTGATTTTGACTCATGGTTAGTTGAATTAACAAATGTGGAATGGAATTCTAGTCCAGCACATCTAATTTGGCTGGAGCACATATATGTTAAATGGACACCTGTGGATTATGGGTATGGTACAGTATGGCACAGTTCTAGCTTACAGTCACAAATCCCTCCCAGATAAGTATCTGTATCTGGTTGAGGCAATATGTTGTAGTGATATTTTATTTGTGCTGAAATGTGGTGATATTTTATTTGTATGTTAATAAATAAAATTTGCCTGGAGATCAGAGGTAATAGCAAGCCACTAACACAAAAGTCAGGCAGTGGTAGCAAACGCCCTTAATCAGATCACTTGGCAGGCAGGGTTTCTGTGTGGTCAAGGACACACTAGGAAACAGCCAAGCATGGTGACACATGCCTTTGATCCCAGTACCTACCATAAAGACCTGGAGGTCTGTACAGACAGACAGTGACAAGGAAGTGAAGTTGCTAGGCTAAGAGCCAATGAGAGGGCAGAACAGCAAGGCAATAAAGGTGCAGGTTCCACAGGAAGAAGCCCCATTTGGTAGCTGCAGAGCTGGAGAGGTAAGATTGGAGGCTATTACTATTTCTTTGATCTCTAAGGTTTTCAACGCTATATTTGGCTCCGTGTTTATTATTTAATAAGACCTTTTAGAAATTCATCTAAAATATGTAATCTTACCTTTGAGGGGTTTCCTAGTATTTCGTGCCTATTAAGAGGCTTGATGTCCATTCAGAGGATTCTGGGAAATCCTTTAGGCATGAAGCAATTGAGGTAGGGAGACAAGTGCATAGGCTTTATGTAAATGTATGAGGGAGGGGGAGAGAGATAGAGGGGAAGAAGGAGAAATAAAGTGAGAAAGAAAGACAAAAGAGTGTTCACTGCTTTTCTAGTCTACTTCCATTCCCGGGACATACCTTAAACCCTGATCACTGCTATATATGCTGTGTCGCATCTCTTTTTAGGGCATTTGGCATTTTAGGCTTAAAGACTCTGCTCATACCAGAAGACAGTGTGCTGCAGAACTCTCCTTTATTTTACAGTTGGTTTGGGGTTTGACTTGAAGGAGTGATCATAAAGAGAATGATAACTTTGGTGTTTGTTGCAATGAAGAAAAGACTCTGTGAGGAAGGAAAAGTAACTGGAAATCAATACCAGCTTTGGAGAGAATCCCTTTTTGCCCATGTAAGTGCTGCCCTCGGGATCAGGAGCTGGAATTAACCTGGATACTTTATTATTATTATTATTTTAATAAAGCTGCTTTATGATCAATTGACATGAATTCCCAGGTTGCAGATTCATGTAAATGAAGGTAAAAAACAAATGATGTTGTTTGAGAGATAGCTCTTCTCCCAGGGGTACTACTTCTCATTCCCACCTCGCTTACCTCCTGGTCTCCAAAGAGCAAGAGGAGACAGAGAGTGAAATTAAATTTTTCATGAACATAAACAGATATCAATAAAAAAGGAATGGTCCATTGCCCTGATTTTATTGTCTGATTAATCTACAATGCATAATTACAATAAAAATTAGCCATTGTAGGCATGGCTGTACTAAAGGCTTACTCAATGTCAGACCCTATGTTTGATGCTTGACACTTTGCTTATCCTATTTATTTATTTATTTATTTATTTATTTATTTATCCATCCTATGACATATAGACATGGAGAGCTGGGGTTGGGAAATATCCTAAGGAAGGTAGTAAGTGATTGACAGCCTGCCTCTCACCAAAGTTTTTTTGACTATTAAACTAGTTTCATTTGATGGATAAAAATGTTTGACTTGATGAGTGTTTTTTTCTTGCCAATGTAAGTTTTGCAAGACTCAGATGTTTGTTTGGGCATCTCACTCCAGCAACATCCTTCCAGATTCTCATGATTTGAACATTAGATCTCCGCTGCAGGCTCATGTTTTTGTTCCTTATTCCCTGGCTTGCTGTGCCATTTTGGGAGGCTGTGGAATCTCTGCTATTGAGACCTAACTTGCAAAAGTAAGTTATTAGAAGTAGAACTTTGAAAGTTTTACCTAATCAAAGTTTCAACCTGTCCTCTATACTTCCTGTTCAATACCCAGTAAATACTGCCACCATATGCCTTCCTACCAAGGGCAGAGTTCTTCCCTATGTCTATGGACAAAAGTTTCTTGGAAGAAATGACTCAAAATAAAACTTTTCTCAAGTTATAAGAGTGTGAGAAAGCTAGTCTTCTACTTTGGAACAAGGTAAACAGAGCTAAATTACCAGGATGCCAATCCTCTGGTGCGTATAGCTGATCTGCACTCATAGGGACAAAGGACTATAATGCTGGGGAAGACCATAGCTCCTCAGAATGGAGACTACCCAGAGCAAATGAACACATGACATCTAAAAAACTAAACCCAGTGCTTTACAACTCAGACCCAAGCTAGCACTGTGACAATTTTTATCCCTCCCTTAACCTCTGTTTTTAGGAAGTCTTCCCATACATGACTGGGTTATCTGCATTCATTCCACTAATGGTAATTTTTAAATCCCCATGTCATCTTTTCTGTGACAAGCAGTCCCCTCAAAGGTATGAATTTCTTGTGACCCAGAAACCATGACCTCTGTAAGAGGAGAATAAGAGGAAGGATACAACCTCCTTGTGATATTTCAGACTGCTTTCAGCTTCTACCACAGAACAAGTGACAAGGCAGTAATATATTCTGCTAGAGTGCTCACTGATAAGAACCCTGTTAAGATGGTCTTGGTCCCTGTGGATGCTTTCCTGTTTACACATACCCTTTCTCATCCTACATTTGAATAAGAAAGTTGAATGGAAAACTTCAATATTTGAAGACACAAAATGTATTTTGGTGTTGAAAAAGACTTTTAAATGGAGGAAGTCACAGATAACAGCTCCATAAGTAAGGTGGTTCTGAATCTCACTATATGAGACTTGAGTGAGACAGTACAGACTTATAACCACTGACAACATATGACAAATTTCATGTTTTCAATAAAATAATTATAATAAATGCAATGAAATAAAATTTTGTAAGTCTACCAGCTAATTGAATGGCATGCCTATGGTGGTCACCATGTCACAGAGCACAAGCAGAGAGCACTTCATTTCAGAATGTTCCAATGAGCAAGGTTGGTTATATGATGTGGTGGTTTGAAAGAAAATGTTTCCCAAAGGGGGTAGCACTATTAGGAGGTGTGGCTTTGTTGGTGTGGTATATTTGTAGGTATGGTCTTGTTGGAGGAAGTATGCCACCGTGGAGGTAGGTTTTGAAGGTTCATATATGCTCAAGTCATGCCCAGTGAGATAGTCTGCTTCATATTGCCTGCCTGCCAATATGTAGCAAGCAGCTCCTTCTCTAGCACCATGTCTGTTTGCACACTGCCATGCTTGCCATTATGATTATAATGGACTAAATCTCTGAAACTGTCAGCTGCCACCTCAATTCAATATTTACCTGCATAAGAGTTTCTATAGTCATGGTGTCTCTTTACAGCAATAGAAACCCTAAGATACGTTGACAGACTGGTCACCTAATTTTATACAAAGGAACAGAAGCCTTTGAGGTTGAGATAAGGTGTCTTGCCTTCTTGTCTTATAAGTGTATTTTGTCTATAATTAGAAAGGACCTGTTTTTTTGTTTGTTTGTTTGTTTTTTTGTTGTTTTTTTTTTTTACTACGTCATTGTATCGCACTATCTCCCATTTCTGATGAAAATGTTAACTGTTTCCTCGTGATATCTTGCACAAATACAAATGAAAGAAAGTTAGCTAGTGACACAATTAGTGAGTATGAGTCGTGACTATAAAATGAAATAAAGATAAAATCAAGTCCTGTCCTCAATATGAAGTCTTCAAGAGTCATAAAAAGGGCATTTTTTTCCATTCTCTGTACTTAAGCCTATAGCTCACAGGGCTGCCTCCATTACTATAAGTTTGTTGATTTATTTAATGAGTATATTTTATCTTTCTTTTTGTTTCTTTGTTTGTTTGTTTGTGTTATGTAATGAATGCCATATGAGATTTTAATTCTCTCAGGAACCCCAAGAAAGCTTCTCTTCTCCTGTGTGTACAGGGCACATTTAGAAATTTGAGTCATAGCAACTGATAAGCAATAATAATGATTAGCTTAAATATGGGAGAAATTATTTTGAATTAAACTGCAATTCAAGCATGTGCTAGATCAAAAACTCTCAATGTTAACTATGCTATAGTTCTATTTCAAGGTCCAATCATAAGATAAAAGATAGCCTGCTGTGGGATGTTCTGTATGGCAAATGTGTTGCTCTGATTGGTCAATAAATAAAACACTGATTGGTCAGTGGCTAGGCAGGAAGTATAGGCGGGACAAGGAGGAGAATAAAGCTGGGAAGTGGAAGGCTGAGTCAGAGACACTGCCAGCCACCGCCAGGACAAGCAGCATGTGAAGATACCAGTAAGCCACGAGCCACGTGGCAAGGTATAGATTTATAGAAATGGATTAATTTAAGCTGTAAGAACAGTTAGCAAGAAGCCTGCCACGGCCATACAGTTTGTAACCAATATAAGTCTCTGTGTTTACTTGGTCGGGTCTGAGTGGCTGTGGGACTGGCACGTGAGAGAGATTTGTCCTGACTGTGGGCCAGGCAGGAAAACTCTAGCTACAATAGTCTATACATAGAAATTTATTTATAGTAACTTATTGAATTTCTACATGCATTTTAAGAATCTCACATTTAAGTCGAAGCACTACTAGCAAATACTACCAGTTTCAGGGGTGATATAGACCCAAAGAATTATTAGAGCTCCCCAGGGTTATGATCTATGTCCTTATTCACCTATATCCCCATCAATCACTTCTTTGCTAAGAACAGAGTAGTCATCAGAGAAAGGCCGAAAGGAAATAGGGAGAGGAACAAGAAGAAAAATGGAAAGAGAAAAAGAGAGAGGAAACAAAACATTATGCTTAAAAATCCATGTCACTTCTAAATTAGAAAACAAACAGATATCATTCTAATTTGATTTTCTCCGTGTGATTAAAAGTAATTACGACTGAAGAGAGAGATGTGTCATGCTTTCATATGCTCAGAAAAACCTATACTAAAATAACCTCTTTCACTCTGGTCAGTACTTCCCTGCAAGCTATGCACTTCAACTAAAATACAGTCTACACACTTAACTACAGCAGTGAATGGAGGACCTGCGTCAAATCAAAGAATTAGCTGGAGTGAATACACAAATAACTGTAATAACCTACAGAGATGTCTAGAAGAGGAAATGTTTGGTATTTATAGCTTGGAGGAAAGTTACCTTTGACATTTAACTGCCCAACTCAGAAGCAAAGGATAGAGACAGACAGATATCCCAGGACCTAGTTTGGATGGCTTGAACACAATGGATTATATGAATCAATAAATTCACCATTCTTACTTCTTAAAGTCTATTTTACTTAAATTTCTGGTGTCTGGAACAAAAGAGCAGTTATTACAAATATATATTGTGATTATCCCTGTGACCTCTGCTTCAGTTAATGGATGAAGTTGACTTCCTAGTGCTTTGAACTTCCTCAGATGGCCAGATCTCTGGACATTAGGATGTGGATTTATTTCCAGGTATTTGTTCTCTCATATTCTCATATTTTGCTTTGATTTACCCACAATATAAATTGTAAATTTATAAGTTTCCGTAAGAGAGACCCTTCCCTTTCTAAAGAGTCTGCTCAGACCAAGACAAAAGAATAAGAAACAAGGATTTAAATGTTATCTTCTCCTTTACACTTAATAACTAACCTTTTATGGTATTTGCCAAAATAAAAAGTTGGGTAGTACCTAAGTGGCTTCCAGTGAGTCCTATTTCTAGCTTGACATCATGCAGATGGGTAGCTTGGTACATACAAGCTGTCCTGTGCTCATGAATCACAGAACAACAAATAAGCAAGATCAGGAAAGAATATCCCCACAGCATATCATACTTAAAACACTAAGTATACATAACAAAGAAAGATTATTGAAAGCTTCAAAAGAAAAAACTCAAGTCACATATAAAGGGAAACTCATTAGAGTGACAGTTAATTTCTCAACGGAAACTTTGAAGCCAGAAGCAATACATTCCAAATCCTAAAAGCCTATGACAGCTAACCTAGAATAATATAGACAGCAAAATTACCCACCATAATTGAAGAGGAAAGAGAAAACTTTCTATAATATAAATAACATTTACAAATTTATATATATATTATATATATAAACTAAAGAAAATATAAGAAGTAAATATTTCATGCTGAAGAGAGGAATGAGCATAGATAGCAGAGTGACTATCAAGAAAAACATGAAGCTATATTTATTAAAACACAAAGTAACACTGAAAACACAAGCATGAAAAAATAGACAACACAATAACATAAATTAACGCACACCATTCAATAACTTTAAATATTAATGGGCTAAATTCTTCAAAAAGGTACAGCCTGACTGGAAGGATCAAAAAACTAAATCCATCTTTATATTGTTTACAAGAAACATGTCATAGCTTTAAGATTTGCACTGCCTTAGGGTAAAAGGACAAACAAACATACTCAAGTCAAATGAGATCAGAAAACAAGCAGGTGTTGCTGTCCTAATATCTGACAAAACAGACTTCAAACTAATACTAACTAAAAGAGATAAAATGGGATACTTCATTCAAATAAAGAGAACAGTTAACCAAAAAGACATTAATACCCTAAGCACATACGCATCAAATTTTAGGGCACCTATTTTTATCAAAGAAGTATTTTAGGCTTTATAGATGCAGATTGATATTAATCCATTAATAGTATTAATATACTGTTCTTGCTACTAGGCATCTAAATAAAAAATAAACAGAAAAACATTAAAATTAATTGACATCATACATAATATAGACTCAAGAATAGCTACACTACATTATATCTAAACAAGCAAGATTACTCATCTACTAAGTAGCACATGGATGTTTTTCGAAAATAGACCACATTCTGGGACACAAAGTTAATCTTTCCAAATTCAAAAAGACTGAATTCATTAATTGTGTCCTTTCTGACCCCAATACAATAAAACTAAAAATTTGCAGCTAGCATATCTCTAGTAAATATAGACACTCATAAACAACTGGTTATTGAATAATCAATGAGCCAAAAGGAGAAGTAAAAAAAAAAAAAACCTAAAGTGAAATGAAAGTAAAAACACACAAAACAAAACTTCCAAAAGGCATTTAAAGCAGACCTATGAAGAAAAGCAAGTGATTATCCTATGACTACAATGAAATGCAAAAACCATTTCATTGTTAGCTGGGCTTTGTTTATCAATGGGAAATAATTAAAAATTTTCAGAGAATGTGGAACATGGTATGCATTATGATGTAAGACAAAGTCAAGCTTTCCCCATAAGAAGCTATGGACTAATGTGAGCTAGTGTACTGTTTGGACATGTCTTCAGCAATTGTAGCTCATGAGCAAAGAGCCATTTATAAATCAGCACCCTCCCAAGTGCAAGGGAGAGATTTAAGATAATTTTTCCTTCTCTGTTTCCCCAGGAATCATATCTTTCAACATTGTTGAAAATAGGAAGGAATGTTAGAGGATTCTACTCTGTAAGCAGTTTCTACACAATTCTTCGTGGTGCAAAAGTAGATAGTATCCTTTTAGCAAAAAGCTTCTGTTCTTCTTTGACCTCATACTATGTCGCTAGATATCCATTCACCATCCTATTCTTTGTCTCAAGCCCCCTGGTTGGGTGCCCTGTGAACACAGACAGCTTTATAACTTTGCCTCTCTTCTTCAATAAAAATTGAATTCCTAAGAAGATAAAGGATAATGCTTCCAAGACCTATTACTCTTCTTGCCATTTTTTTGTCTTTGAACAATGGCTTGAAAGAAAGATAAATTATTAAATGCAAAATATGGAAAGCCTCTGGACCAGAGGCCCTCTTTTCTTCTTCCATAGTGACTACACACATAAAATTCTGCTTAAAATCTTTTAAAGACATTATTGGGGGGGGGGCAAATTATGGAGATATTTACTTTTTAGCACATTATAAATTGTTGGAAAGAATTTAGACATTTCAGATAGTCTAACAGGAAAAGAATAAAGTGATTTGCATTTATTTAGATAAATATAAGCAAAGGGACTCCAACAGAAGAGAAAATTTGAAATTCATTAATTTTAAAATCCAATTGTATGTGTATAAAAGTGCCTCACAAGTTCATTGGGGGAGTTATGATTATATTTGATTAGTAAGACAACTATTAATACTGTTTATAATAATGATAAGGGCAGTCAGTTACAGTGACATGTGCTTTCTTAGTTTAACTTTTTAAAATAAATTTACTAAAAAACAAAAATTACACATATTATTAGAGAAAAATTAAATATAATATTGAATAATATTTAAATCGAACTAAGCATATTTATCTAATCAATAATGTTTAGTTAGAAATTGTGTTAACAGGAACTAGAGACACTGTACCCATGTTGGGGCAGCTTAGAAATTTCTGCAACTTCATCTCCAGGGGAATCTCATACTTTCTTTTGGCCTCTGAGGGTACCGATACATAAGTGGCTGACAGACAGACAGACAGACATACAAACCTGTACATACATAAAAATAAATATGTCTTTAAATGTATTTCTATAACACAAAGCATTGCAATTGCAATTCCTGCATTTTAATTTTTTAGGAGCTTTATAAATAATTTTTAGCCAGTTTGGAAAAAATCTGAAATTTTACAATTCATTTTTAGTTATAAGAATTTATCTGGCCTAGATACACAGGTTATAGCTAACTCCAAAGATAAGGTCTTAAAATACACCTGAGAACTTTTAAGTGATATCAGTAAAATAGCGAACTGAGACTCTCCACTCACTTATTGCCCAACCAAGGCCCAGACAGGAGGAGTGTGAGCAAACCTGGTCAGATCAATGGAAAGTAATCAATGAGTTATAGCTACCAAAACATTGTGTGATTAAGAAAATCCCACCTTCAACTGGTGCAAAGTTCACAGTTTTCCCTTTCCCTCTGTCCCATTTCGCCAGAGGATTAGTAGTAATTTTGTCCTTAGGCACCAACTAGCTCCCAGTTTTCCCCCTCTAACTGCAGAAAGAAAAAAAAAAGTTTTAAATCATAGTAATCATTAATTCTAATTTTGAGAGGCAACATTCAAAAACTGATATAAGGCAAATATCTCTTTTTTTTTTTTCCCACCATGGAACCGAAGCAGGAAAAGTGGTGAACTAGGATGCACATTTCCATTCACCAATATGCGGATTCGATTTTTGTCATCTTGACATGAGCCAAGGTCTTCTAGGATGAGTGAACCACAGTGAGAAAATGTCTCTCTCATGTTGGCCTATAAGTCTGTAGAACATTTTCTGGATTAATGATTAGTGTGAGAGGGGCTAGTTCCCAGAAGATCTGGCCAGCAATGAGCAAGTGGCCCTGGACTTTATGAAAGGAAAGCTGAATGAGTCAAGTAGAGTAAGCCAGAAAATTGCTTTTCTCTGCTGTTTTTTTTTGTTTTTGTTTTTGTTTTGTTTTGTTTTGTTTTTTTAATTTCAATTCATGCCTTGAATACCTGCTCTGAGTTTCCTCAGAAATGCACTGTGGTCAGGACATGTAACCCAAGCTAACCCCTTTCTTTACAAGTTGCTTTTGGTCATAGTGTTTTGTCACAACAATAGAAAGCAAATTAAGATACGCAAAAAAAGCATTGTCGATTCCCTGAGTGTATTAAGCCAATTAATAGCTCCTGGCTAGGAGTGAGAGCTTGTGAGTCCCTGAGTGCTGACATGTTGAATGGCTTGACCTAGTATAGTCTTGGGCAGGAAACCACAGAAGCTGTGAGTTCATGAGAACAGTAATCCTGCCATGTACAGAAGACATTACTCTTACCCAATCATCTCTGAACTCTTGCTCTTAAAATATTCCTGTCCTTCTTTTGCAGTCTTGGTGAGAAGGGTGACATGCAGAAATATTCCATTTGTGGCTGAGGATGCCACAAACACTCCACACTTTAACAAGTTGTGAGTGCCTGTACTAATCACCATCCATAGAACAAAGAAAATCCTCTGAAGAGGTATGGGAGCTTCATTAATCTATGGGTATAGAGATTTATGTTTAGAAGATACTTTGATAATATGTCCATTTAGCAAGATAAAAGTAGCAAGAGCATCCCGGGGACCTAATTAGCTCCCCAACCATGGGTTCTTGACTAGATTTATGGTAGCAGGCATGCCTTTTCTCCCATGGAGTGGCCTGTAAATCCAATCAGAAAGTGATTGATTCTCCACATAACATTCATGCCAATATTGTACTCATGGGCATATCATGCTACAATGGTCATTACTGAATCTCACAGGATTAAGAGCTAGGTAAGACCATTGATCACTTTTCTTCCAATGCAGTCTGCATAACTGTAGCTAGAGTTTTCCTGCCTGGCCCACAGTCAGGAAAATCTCTCTCACCTGCCAGTCCCACAGCTGTCAGACCCAACCAAGTAAACACAGAGACTTATATTGGTTACAAACTGTATGGCCGTGGCAGGCTTCTTGCTAACTGTCCTTACAGCTTAAATTAATCCATTTCTATAAATCTATACCTTGCCACGTGGCTCGTGGCTTACCGGCATCTTCACATGCTGTTTGTCATCTTGGCGACTGGCAGTGTCTCTCTGACTCAGCCTTCCACTTCCCAGCTTTATTCTCCTCCTTGTTGAGAATATGTTGAGACCATGATTGGAAAAAGCACAGGGACAAATAGCCAAACTAGTGGATTTATATTACAGGCTACTTGGGCAGGGAATGCCAGAATCCTCATGCTTAGACAATGTTTTAATTTCTAAACCCAGGAAGTAGGACTCCTGACCTTAAAAGTCAGAGAACAGAGAATCTATAATTCTGCTTTACTTTTGATTCCATTTGCAAATTCAGGGGCTCTGAAGACCACAGTTTGTTTAGAAAACTCCCTGGAAGGACTCATGTAACTCAATGACAACAAATGTACTTATGGTTATTGTTCATTTCAGGAAAGGATGTACTTAATGTTAGCTGAAGGACAAAATGCATGCAGCAGGAACCAGGAGAGTGCCAAAGAAAGAGCATACACATGCACCAACTTTTGGGATCACTGGCAGTAGGCAGCATTAATTCCTCTCATTAAGTTTGCATGACTGTTTTCACAGACTACTACCATCTAAGAAATCTACACCAATCTTGATGTCCACATTCCACTGGGGTTAGTCCCACCCAGAGTTGGCTGCTCTTATGTGAAGCTCTTATCTTCAGCCTCTTTCCAGAGGCAGAGCTGATGATTTCAGTTTTGTAGTTTAGTAGCTGGCCAACAGCCCTCCACAAATCAAATTATTACATTGTCCAGTGTGACCTAACTTATCATATTAAAAATAAATAAATAAAGCAAACAAAACTCTTTTCCTACAAATTACTTCCCAAGCAAGAGGTCAAGCTTTACTTTGGGGAAAATTATTTCTTTATTAAAGAGCTTTATTTTATAGGCTTATGAAGATCTGAAATAGCATAAAATACAAGATGACCCATTAAATTTGACTTTTAGAGAAGGCGAGAGACTATAAGAGAGAATTGTTTATATGAAATTAAAACTTGATTTGATGCCTTAGATTTTTATTAATAGGATCTGGCAGCTGGCAGCTTAAATGGGTAGTAACATGGTAAACATGGGCCAGAAATTCATCGCTTAAAGCTTGGGTTTCTGAGAAACAGGTAGGTGTTGGTCACAGCTATAATGGGTCAGGTAGCTACAAATGTCTCACAAGTCTGAAGTTGAGTTGAGGATGAGCAGAAGTCAGTACTGAGTTACTCTAGGAAGACATGACAATTCAGAGCAAAAAATAACATCACAGATCTAAGCCTGCCAAGTCTTCACCATGAGATATACACTAACAACTTGTCTAACAATTATAAAAATAAATAAAGTAAACATAAACTCAAGCCAAAGAAGCAAGTAAGCATGTACAGGTGAGACCAAGATTTGCCTATTGTCAAGGCAAATTTGACAAGAGTGTGAACTGGAGGACCAGTGTAGGTCCCAATATTGCATTCATAGCATGTTGCCAGTGCCTATTTCCAGTAGTCAGTATTAGACAGCCCAGCTCAACCCTGCCAACACATCTTTTCTGAACTGTCACTATGGAATACAGATGCACCCAATTTTACCTTTGAGTTCTTCTGCTGGCTAGGTGTTGCCTTGAGAAAGTTTATTGCTTTTAAATTCATTAAATTTCAATATCCTCTCTGTTGTAGACAGAATGTGTAACATTTTAAAATGAAAAACTAGGTTAATATATATATTTATATATTATATATTATATAACATATATTATATTATATGTAATATATCATATATTATATATTATATATTATACATTATATATAATGCACCTTGCATATCCTATATACTTAAACTTTTCCTCTATGGTTTTTCTGTTAAACACTGGGTTCATATGAATTTTAAGAAATTAACAGGATAAGAAATTGATTGATGAAATGAGCTGAATGTGGACTTTCTTTTTTTTTCCCAATGTTTCTACAGAGTATTGTTTTTATTTTATTTTATTTTATTTTTATTTTGCAATACAATTCAGTTCTACATATCAGCCACGGATTCCCTTGTTCTCCCCCCTCCCGCCCCCCTCACCTTCCCCCCAGCCCGCCCCCCATTCCCATCTCCTCCAGGCCAAAGCCTTCCCCGCAGACTGAGATCAACCTGGTAGACTCAGTTCAGGTAGGTCCAGTCCCCTCCTCCCAGGCCGAGCCAAACGATCCTGCATAGGCCCCAGGTTTCAAACAGCCAACTCATGCAATGAGCCCAGGACCCGGTCCCACTGCCTGGATGCCTCCCAAACAGATCAAGTCAATCAACTGTCTCACCCACTCAGAGGGCCTGATCCAGTTGGTGACCCCTCAGCCATTGGTTCATAGTTCATGTGTTTCCATTCGTTTGGCTATTTGTCCCTGTGCTTTATCCAACCTTGGTCTTAACAATTCTCGCTCTTACAAACCCTCCTCATTCTGGCTAATTGGACTCCCAGAGATCCACCCAGGGCCTAGTTATGGATCTCTGCATCCAGATCCCTCAGTAGTTGGATGAGGTTTCTAGCACGACAATTAGGGTGTTTGGTCATCCCATCACCAGAGTAGGTCAGTTCGGACTGTCTCTTGACCATTGCCAGCAGTCTGTTGTGGGGGTATCTTTGTGGATTTCTGTGGGCCTCTCTAGCACTTTGCTTCTTCCTATTCTCATGTGGTCTTCATTTACCATGGTCTCCTATTCCATATACACAATGGAATACTACTCAGAAGAGAAAAACAATGACATCATGAGGTTTGCAGACAAATGGATGGATCTAGAAAAAATCATCCTGAGTGAGGTAACCCAGACTCAGAAAGACAAATATGGTATGTACTCACTCATAGCAGGATACTAGATGTAGAACAAGGATGAATGGACTGCTACTCACATCACCAGGGAGGCTACCTGGAAAACAGGAACCCAAGAAAGACACAGGGATCGCCCAATGACAGAGAAATGGAATGAGATCTACATGAACAGCCTGGACATGAGTGGGGGTAGTGAAGGGTGAGGGTCGAGGGAAAGAGAGCTTGGGGGAGCGGGAGATCCCAGCTGGATCAACAACAGAGAGGGAGAACAAGGAATAGGAGACCATGGTGAATGTGGACTTTCTTAAGGAAGTCATATACCAAGACTTTATATTCCCAAAACCTATTCCAATCTTTTTAGATTCTGGACTTTAAAGAAAACACAGGCCTATAGAAACCAACATCTATATGAGAAAAAGTAACCAATGTCCCATGCATGATTACATTTCTTAGAAACCACTTGCCAAAACAAAAGGCAATTTACTGTTCCTTGTGTTATGGCTTTTGTTCCTATGTGATATATGTATTTAAAAAGATGTTCACTATTTCTTCATTAAGAATATTGCGGTGGTGGCGCACGCCTTTAATCCCAGCACTCGGGAGGCAGAGCCAGGCGGATCTCTGTGAGTTCGAGGCCAGCCTGGGCTACCAAGTGAGTTCCAGGAGAGGCCCAAAGCTACACAGAGAAACCCTGTCTCGAAAAACCAAAAAAAAAAAAAGAATATTATTTAACCACAAAAGGAAAAAAAAACTCTCAAAAGTAGTTGCCTCAATAAATCCTTTTACTAATATAACCAAAACACTTCAATGTTTCTCCTTAAATGCATCAATTTACAACTAGCAGACAGATGTGTTTCCTCAACCACCACCATTAATTTACTCATATAAGATGAAATGAAGGATTTATTCTTGCCCATCTTTTAATTTTACTCAACACTCAATGAGTCATTCTTACAGCTGGCATTTCAAACGCATGAGTAGAATTTATCACTGAAAGGCTATGCAAGGGCAAAATTACTCTAATGAATTGACTATGGATTTGAAGTCAAACAGAAGGCCAAATATTTTCTGGCTACATTTCTGTATCTCAACAAATGGCTCAATTTGCTCCCTATTTATTCATTACTGCTAAATCATTTTGCTATGATTGTGGTAAATGGCTACAACTTTGTGCCTGGAGGCTCAGGCTAGCTGGAGTGGAAAGGTGACCTTCAGTCAATTTTACAGAGTTGGAGGAGATAGAACAGGTGTCATAGTCCACCTTCACTTTTTAGTACATCTCACTGTCATAGGCTATTTCAAACAACTGGCATTTCCAAAAACTTAATGGACTTATCACTGAAAGGCTCGCTGAAAGGTTAATTTGCACTGATGAACTGAATATGCATTCAAAGTGAACAAGGAGGCAAATATATAGCATGTTCTGCCTTAGCTTTTTTCTAATATAAACAAACTCCTTAATTTTCTTTCTACCCACTCATTATTTCTAAATTGTCTTGCTATCACATCCAATGTCTACCAAGGGAATTACAGTGATGAGTCTGTGTATGTATCCATTGCAAATGTATATTTCTAGCGATTCAAACCACTCAGAGAAATATGGAAACCTCAGAGCTTTCAAACTTTGCTAAAATCATTCCAACTCAGACTTCCCCCTTTTGAACACATAAACTATCAGGGCATTGCAGGAGGTGTTGGAAAGGGAAATAGAACCAGCAGGAAAGGGGAGTGCTGGCAAGAGATGGAGATTAACAGGGATGGGGCACAACCCTATAGGTTTAGGTGTGGGCTTTTAACTGTATAACTCTAGATCCAGGAGAGCTCAGCACCTCTGGCATCTGTTGGCATCTGCATTCATACTCACACAGACACACAGACACAGGCTCATAATAAAATAATTTAGAATTATTTTTTAAAAATGTTACAGGATGTACTAATTGGTTTTGTGTCAACTTGACACAAGCTAGAGTCATCAGAGAGGAAAGAAGCTCAGTTGAGAAAATACCTCCCTGAGATCATGCTTTAAGGCATTTTCTCAATTAGTGATCAATGGGGGAGGGCCCAGTCAATTGTGGGTGGTACCATCCCTGGACTGGTAATCATGAGTTCTATAAGAAAGCAGGTTGAGCAAACAATGTGAAGAAATCAGTAAGCAGCACACCTCCATGGCCTCTGTGTCAGTTCCGGCCTCCAAGTTCCTACCCTGCTTGAGTTCCTGTCTGACTTTCCTTTGGTAATGAACAGCACTATAGTAGTGTAATCTGAATAAACCCTTTCCTCCACAACTTGCTTTTTGGTCATGATGTTTCATCTCATCAATAGAAACCCTACCTGAGACACAGAACAACAAAGGGTCACAAATAAGATACTTTTTGAACATGCTGGTGGAAACATCTGGTAAGTACGTTACAGCAAAATGAACAAAACTCTGCTTAAAATTTCAAAATCTACTTGATGGCATTCTTAGATTTTGAATTGGTGGCAGCTAATGGGTTGTTACTACATTCTAAAACAATTTACCTAACAGTCACAAGTGTGTTTCCACAGACACAGAGATAGGAAATGAAGGGCTACTAAGGGACAAAAGATAACCTAAAATAGTTTGTGTCTAAATTTGCAATACTCCAACTGTCTGTAAACAGGAAGTTTTCATCAGTCAGTCAGAATTTAACATCCTTAAAAAGGGGATGGTATTATCATAAGACCACTATACAAGTGGTCTCCATTACATCATTTGTGTTAATTTTAGATGACAATTGTGAAGTTTATTTTATCATGTTTTAATTTCCTAATGTACATTCAATGCTATTTTCTATTTTAGTGAAGACTCTTGAACTTTTGGGTCCCAAACTTTTGTGCTTGGGATAATTTTATCCCTTAGAAACATTTAATTATTAAAATAGGCATCAGGTATTTTAAAGGTTACTTCTGTAAAATACAATGAGCCAGTGAAACTTGGAATAAATATATAAGGTAGTTTATTTTTAATGGGACTTAACTATTATGGTGATTGAAAGAAATGATGATACCCATAGACTTACAGAGAGTGGCATTATTGGAGGTGTGGCCTTGTTCGAGTAGGTGTGGCCCTGTTGGAGGAACTGTGTCACTGAGGGTGGGCTTTGGGGTTTTAGAAGCTCAAGCTGAATGAAATGGCCACCACAGACTCCCAGGGAGTGGCATTATTGGAAGTATGTCCTTGTTGGACTAGGTTTGGCTTTTCTGGAGGTACTGTGTCACTGTGGGATAGTCTTTGAGGTTTCTGAAACTTAAGCCAAGCCTAATGGTTCACTGTCTCTTCCTGCTGCCTGCAGATCCAGATGTAGAACTCACAGATACCTCTCAAGCAGCATGTCTGCCTGCATGCCACCATAATTCCCACCAAGACAATAAGAAACTAAACCTGTGAACTACGGGGCAGCCTCAATTAAATGTTTTCCTTTATAAGAGTTTCCATGGTCATGGTGTCTCTTCATAACAATGAAACCTAACTAAAAGCCGGGCGGTGGTGGCGCACGCCTTTAATCCCAGCACTCGGGAGGCAGAGCCAGGCGAATCTCTGTGAGTTCAAGGCCAGCCTGGGCTACCAAGTGAGTCCCAGGAAAGGCGCAAAGCTACACAGAGAAACCCTGTCTCGAAAAACCAAAAAAAAAAAAAAAAAACCTAACTAAGACAGAAGTTGGTACCAGAAGTGCGATACTGCTGTGACAGACTTGACCACATTTGGGGAAGGATTATAGAAGGACTTTGAAATTCTGGGCTAGAAAAGACATTGAGTGTTAAGAGCTATATGGGGTGTTCTGTAGGAGACTGGAAGATAAGAATATGGCTTGTTATTTTTCAGAGGGGAGCAAAGACTATACTGGCCTTTTGTGTGAAGAATCTGTGGTTCTGGTTAGCTGGGGCTGAGTAATCAACTATAATTAACAAGATACCAGAACTACTAAAGTGAAACCTTTGCTTTGCTGGGGTACTTGATACTGGTTGTCTGAATGTGAGAATTTAGCAGTGATTAAGAAGAGACTAACATCATTGAGGTGAAATTTTCTGGGAAGGTTTTCCTGAGAGTCAGCACACAGAAGCTGTTTTCCAGAAATGACCAAGATTGTGCCTTATGCTGACAGCTAAACTTGACAGTGTAAGAATCACCCAGCTTGTACTGGTTTGGAAGGCATGAAGGGGTCATAGAGGGCAGCTGAGGCTTGGCAGTATGAGAGACCAGGAGAGTGCCTTGGTGAAGGTGCAACCAGGGTAGCAGTGGAAGCCCCAGGATTGAATGTGTCATAGAGAAAAGTTGAGGCTTTACATGATACAGAGAGCCCAGGATAGGCTATTAGTGAAACTGCAGTTCAGGTGCAATAGACCCCTGCATTTTGGAAATGTCAGTACCATGGAGTGACTACCAAGAACAGCAATAGTTATGGAGTGAAGTCTGAATGGCCTTAAAGGACAAGCTGTGTGTGCTGCAGAGGGCAGAGCTGGCGAAGTGACTCCAGTCTTTTGGTGGAACCCAGAAAGTTGTGAGTGGATCCCAGATCTTTGAACATTGAGTTATTTTTAGAAGTTGGTTTTACTTGGTTCAGATTGTGACAGTGACCTAGTGCTTTCCCCTCAAAGAAGTTATCTAATTTAATTTTGACTTTTACAGTAGAACACAACTGAAACACTTTGAACTTTTAAAAGAGATTTTGAATTTTTAGAGGGACTGCATACTATAAAAAGACTGAAATTTTAATGTATTCTAATTTGAAAAGATGGTGAGACTTTTAAAGTTAATGACTTTAATGTGAGACCTTGGGGATGAATGAGAATGGAGGGATTGTGGCTTAATAGTGATGTGTTTGTGTGTCAAGTTGACAAGGGTCAGTTGTGCTGGTCATTCTTATGTCGACTTGACACAGCTGGTGTTACCTGAAAGAAGGAAGCATCTGCTGTGGGATGGTCTGTATGTCAAATGTGTTGCTGATTGGTCAATAAATAAATCACTGATTGGCAGTGGCCAGGCAGGAAGTATAGGCGGGACTAACAAAGAAAAATTGAGAGAACAGAAAGCTGGAGGAGGAGACACTGCCAGCCGCCATCAGGACAAGGAAGATGTAAAGTACTGGTAAGCCACAAGCCACGTGGCAAGGTATAGATTAATAGAAATGAATTAATTTAAGCTGTAAGAACAGTTAACAAGAAGCCTGCCACGGCCATACAGTTTGTAACCAATATAAGTCTCTGTGTTTATTTGATCGGGTTTGAGCGGCTTGGGACTGGCGGGTGAGAGAGATTTGCCCTGACTGTGGGCCAGGCAGAAAAACTCTAGCTACAAGCATCAATTGGGAAAACACCTCCATAAGATATATCAATAAGGCATTTTCTTAATTAGTGATTGATGGGGGAGGGCCCAGGTCATGGTGGGTGCTGCTATCCCTGAACTTGTGGTCCTGGCTTTTATAAGAAAGCAGAATTACAGCTGGGAGTTGTGGCACACACCTTTAATCCCAGCACTCTGGAGGCAGAGGCAGGTGGATCTCTGTGAATTTGAGGCCAGCCTGGTCTACAGAGTAAGTTCCAGGACATTGATTCAGAGCTGTATGAAAAAAAAAAAAAACTGCCTCATAATAAAAAAGAAGAAAGAAAATAAAAGAAAAAGAAAAAAGGAAGCAAACTGAGCAAGTCAGGGAAGGCGAGAATGTAAGCAGCACTCCTCCACGGCCTTTGCCTCAGTTTCTGCCTCCAGGTTCTTGGTCCATTTGAGTTCCTGTCCTGACTTCCTTTGATCATGAACAACAATACAGACGTTTAACCTGAGTAAACCTTTCACTCTTCAATTAGCTTTCTGGTAATTATGTTTCAACACAGCAATATAAACCTTAACTGAGAAAACTTGGTGCCAGGAATGGGATATTGCTGTGATTGGTCAAACCATGATATTGTTTGGATGAATGTGGACTCTGGGATTTCAGATTAGAAAAGCAGCTGAATGCTTTAAGTGGGACATAATGGATCATACTAGTAGAAACATGGAAGACAATGATACCAAGGGTGATTTGAACTGTGGGGGCCTGACTGAAGAGGTCTCAGAGGAGAATAATATTCTGTATGGCCTAGAAGCCATTCTTATGATATTTTGGCCAAGAATGTGGTTGCTTTTAGGCCTTGTTTTAAAAATCTACCTGAGACTAAATTGAAGAGTTTTAGAATAATTTCCTTTGTACAGTAAATCTCAAAACAACCTAGTATTGACTCTGTCATGTGCTTATTAGTGCTCACTCTCATGCAGATCTATAATGTAAAGGAACAAGCTGAGCAAGGAAAAACATAAAATGTACAAATTTAGGAGAAAAGGGGCACCAGGAAGAGGAATGAATCTAAGTCCTCTGCTCAAGGAGATAAAAACATGATGAAATGGGTTAAATGGAGTGGTAACATCAGGTTAAGACCCCACCCAGCTAAGCTTCCAACTTGTATAAAGGAGTTAAAGAACAGCTATATCTAGGCAAGCTGGTACATGCCTTTAATCTCAGCACTCAGGAGGCAGAGGCAGAGGCAGAGGCAGGTAGATTTCTGAGTTTGAGGCCAACCTGGTTTACAGAGCAGGTTTCAGGACAGCCAATCTTGGGCAATGAAGGAAAACATTGAAAACAGATAGCTGTTGAAAATGTATTTGAATGAGGGGTCCATGTTCCAGACCTAGCAATAGCAGAACTTGGCAGTTTTGGCCATGTGGTTCTGGCTTTAGAGTTAAGAATAGAAGAAAGGGGTTATGGAATCTGCATATGTAAAGAAAGTGTCTGAGGCCAGGTATATGTCAGTGGCGTCTCTGCAAGGAGGGCTAGAAAGGCCATTGTGTGATGCTGTAAAGATAAAGCCTGGATTGCCTTGGAGATCTCAAAATGTTGGAGATAACAGAGTCTTAGGATACTTGCCAAAGAAAACTGCTAACAGGAGTGGAAACAGACCAAGAGAAAGAAGTATGTTGCAGTCAACAAAGGTAAAAGGAATTATGAAGAGCATTTTGATATCAGACATGGAAATGCAGAGTTTGGAGTTTGCCCAGCTGGTTTTCAGCCTTGCTTTTGTCTAGTATTTCCTTACTCTGTTCCCTTTCCTCCCTTTTGTAATGATAAGGTATAACCTGTGCCATTGTATATTGGATGTATGTGATCTGCTTTTCATTTTCATTTTATAGGGTATTACAGTTAAGAGGTTGCATGAATCTCAGAAGAGACTTTGAACTTTGGACTTACAAAAACTGTTGAGGCTGTGATAGGCTATGGGGACTTTTGAAATTGGACTAAATGCATTTTGCATTGTTATATGGCTACAAGCCTATGAGGAGTGGAATGTGGCCCCCACAGACTCATAGAGAGTGGCATTATTGGAGCTGTGGCCTTGTTGGAGTAGATGTGGCCCTGTTGGAGGAGTTGTGTCACTGTGGAATGGGCCTTGAGGTTTCAAAAGCTTAAGCAGAGCCTAGTGGGTCTCTTCCTGCTGCCTACAGATACAGATGTGGAACTTGCAGCTACCCTCCCCAGGACCATGTCTGCCTGCATGCCACCATACTTCCACCATGATGATAATGGACTAACTCTCTGAACTATAAGCTAGCCTCATTTAAATGTTTTCCTGTATTAGAGTTGTGATGGTCACAGTGCCTTTTCACAGCAATAAAATCTAAGAGAACTACAGAAGTGCAAAGGGCTTAGATCATATAATAGCACATTTCTTCACTTTTGTTCATGTGTAGAGAGATCAGAAACCTTTCACTCAGGATGGATATGAGAAGGAATACAATCACAGGAATAGAAATGTTGCTATTGATCAAGCTTCAGCTCAAGGACCCTATGAACCTCTAGTCCTGTATCTTCTTCCTTGTGGACTATTACTGGTCTCATTGCTGGTAAGAAAATCCCATTCACTCATCTTGTCCTTTCTTTCCTTTGGACAAAAAGGATGCCTTCTTTTGTCTCCACTCTTTCAAAGAAAGTTCAAGCAGAGATTTTTTTTTTCAGATGTAGTTTGCAACAAGTAAGTCTTCTGTAGTTACCAGAAATCATTTTTCCTGAGCAGAAGACTTTGCATTAGAGGCAGCATCTACACAAATTCCACCCATTGGGAGACTCTGGAGCTTGGATCCAACAAAGTACTATGCAAATATTGTATAACCTGCTCTTTTAATGAAGTGATTGATATTTTCCAAACTACCTCAAACACAATATTCTTGAACGTTAAGTTACACATTTAGATCACTCCCAGCCTCATCTTCTTCTTACTAATTGTATCTTTATCAAAGTACCTGAGTATTGAACCATACATACAACAACCTTCCATTCTTATATCCTGTCTTCTTTGTGAAAAATTGTGGAGGAGGCATTGTAAAGAGATGATCTTATGGAGGCACTCTTCATGTGACACACGTGAGGTAAGTAGTCACATTGTGTTTGATGGGGAAGTGAGGTCATCTCCATAGCAGTGGACCATTCTTTACCTTCCTTTGATGCTCTGAGTATCCATTGGTCTCTCTGAAGATTCTCTAAGGTGCTGAGGAATATCCTATTATAATTTGCCAGCAGGAAGAAGTCTAAGAATCTAGCAATTTACCTTTCTTTTGATGACTTTGATTTTCAGAATAACTTCCCAGTTCCAGTCACTCCAGAGTCCAGGCTGGTTAAAGAAAGCTTGAAATTTTACAACTTTAAAGTCTGATATGGCTTCTTTTCTATTTAAGGAAGAGACTTGACTCCTGCACAGACCACATCTGTTTACTCAGCCAACATTTGTCTTTCTTATATACTGTGATGTTATTCTTTTTAACATCAGTTAGAAATGCTTTTTATACCTCCTGGATTAAAAAGACAGTGAATCTTGTGTCTAAAATTATGATTCTGTACACAAAAAATAAAAAGTAACTATCTGTGGAGTTCTCTGGCACAGGGAGGAAAATCTCAAATTTGCAACTTCTCAGAGTATAGATGCATTTCTAAATGGTCTTATTAATAGAAAACACGGAGCCAGATATAGAGGTAAAAACCTGAGAGATCAGGGAAATAGGGAAAGCCACATTTAATCTTACCTCACCAACTCTGTAGCTTCCAAATGCGAGCTACTTTCTGTCTACCCACGCCTATATGTCTTGCTGTTCTGCCATCTGATTTGCTCTCTTTGTCCAGCTACATCACTTCCTCTTCCTGCCTAGCTCTGTCACTTCCTGTTTGTCTGTACAGACCTCCAGACTTCCACAGTTAACTAGTGTTGGAATTTAAGGTGTGTGCCACCATGCCTGTTCCCAGTGTGGCCTTGAACTCACATAGATCCAGACAGATCCCTACCTCCCAAGTGATAGGATTAAAGGTATGTGCAAACATTGCATGACTTTTTTGTTTACTTATAATGGCTTGGATTTTCCTCTGATCTCCAAAAGCTTTATTTATTAGAGCACAAATAAAATATCACCATATCAGAGTTGCTGGAGAAGTAGAGGCATCTCGACTAAGCATGGGCTACTGAACCTCCTTTACCTACTTCTAAAAGGTTCAATTTACATTCTGGAATTGAGATTTTGCAAGTCTCTACTTATGTACTGATGTATTGCCAGAGTAGGAGACTATGTTTTTTGAGTCTGTATTGGTTTTCTCAATTGACTGTTTACCATTTCAGGGAGCAGAACTATATGTTTAGGTTAGTTTTTTGTTGTTGTTGCTGTTGTTTTGTTTGTTTGTTTTTGTTGTTGTTGTTTTAATTCCAGCTTCATACAAACCAGAATCATCTGGGAAGAGGGGATTTTAGTTGAGAAAAATGTTTCCATCATATGGGTCCATAGGCAAGGCTGTAAGGCACGCTCTTGATTATTGATGTAGGAGGGCCACGCCTACTCTAGGCAATATTACTCCTGGTGGACAGTCTTGGGTTGTATAGCAAAGCAGGGTTAGGAAGCCAGGGAGAGCAAGCCAGTAAGCCAGTCCTCCATGGCCTCTGCATCTGTTTCTGAATTCAGATTTTTGCCTTGAGTTCTGGTCTTGACTTACCTTGCTAATAAATTGTTAGCTGTAATGAAATAATAATAAAATAGTGCAATAAATGAAATAATGAAACAAACTTTTCCCTTTCCAAGTTGTTTTAGGTCAATGTTTTATCATAAACAATAGAAAGCAACCAAAGATCAATACCACTTCTGATTCTAATGTATGTGCCAATTGGGAAAAATCCCAAAGCCATGAAAGTCTTTGGGTATGTGCGCGTCTGTCAGAAGTAGTGATTGTGGAAAATAGTGGTCACGCTTTCCAACTGCATCCTCTCCATTTCTTTTCTGTCACTTCTTTCTGGGTTCTGATCCAAGAAAGTTTTTGTTTGATTTTTTTTTGTTTTGTTTATTTTGAAGATCTATATTTGAAGATGAGTGGGTTGCCAGTTTCCTATCACCATCTCAGCCACTTATTCACATGAAATAGCATATTGTATTTATATTCTGAAGTAACTATCTCAATTCTAACAGCAAGTTATGCCAATGAAAGCAAGTGTGAAGCAATTCTTCAGAAGGAAAACAAAACACAATAGATATTTGAGATGCAAGTTCCCTACTTTCCCTCTAATGCTTTGCTATCATAGAAATAACATCTTTAAGCAGAAACAATAGACTCAAATTAAAGATAAGGCATCTTCACCACTAGAGGTAGCACTGAACTTAGGGGCAGAAATAATTTGCAGTACAAGGACAAAATTGCAAGATATGTTAACATTAAGTCCCAGAAAACACCAACCTTCTAAAAACGTAGTGAAGGGAGATACAGAAAGAGGACAAAAAATAAATATTTTTGTGGGAAAATTTTAAGAGAAATAAAAAGTGACACAGACATGTTTTGAAAGTTCTACAGGGTGCATGCCTTAAAACCTGCATATATCAGTTACCAAAGTAAGCATATTTTGACTGGCAACATGTTCTTTTTGATCCAAAGAGGCATGGACTTAGTGGTGTGTACATTTGTTCCCTGGCTCACTTACAGATTACCAAACTAAGGCATTTCTGTGAACTTCATCTTTCACTTATCATTCTGCATAGCAATCTCAAACTTTTCCAGTTTGTCTGAGATCCAAATACCTTCAGTTTAAATAAAACAGCAAAAATGAAAGAGTGTGCTACCCATGAGGCAGTACTTAGACTGTTCATGCTTCTTTTTAACATAAATATTTTTATCATCTTGAAACTCTTATTCTGTTTTCAGTCCACTCTGCCCCCCATGCCCACTCTTCCTTTGCCTCAGTCTGGCCAACCACCTGAGGCCTGTACCAACCTCTGCCAGAAGCCCAGCCCTTTCTGGAACATAACCATGTTGAAAATGGGGTTAATGCTAAGATTGTTTACATTAGGTACAAAAAATTGAGAAACTTCATATCACAAGCTCTCTTCTGAGAGGGCACCTACATGAGCATACATGGATGTAAAAAAAAAATCAGTTTTCAATAAACTGTTTACTGTTCAAACATTAAGGAAATGTAGAACTGTTTTACTCAGCTGAACAAATATTTAATATACACTCTAGCATAAGAGCTAAGTTTAAAATATCCTCTATGCTGCTAAGCCAGCAGGATTTTATGGAAACCAGTAACCTAGAAGGTAAAACAAATACACAGAAAGAAAAAAAACTGTGTTGGTCATAATTTTGAATTTAAATTTATCTTCCCCCACGTTTATTAGCATCCAGTAGTATTTTTGTCCTCCCTCTCTTCCGTGATTGTGTGTTTTAAGTTTTAGGGAGTGCTGGCTATATTACGAATATACTGACATTTTCATCAATAGCAAGTACTTGAGTGGTGAGCAAATTAATGTCCAGTAAATTGTTATAAGAAGATAAAACATAACAAAGTCCACACTCTATTCAGGAAGAGGTTTCCTAGACTAAATGTTTCATCTTTACATTAAAAACATAGGAAATAATTCATGATAAAAGTGGATTACTTTCTGACCACAGCTATTGGAAAGGATTGTCTAACACTTTAATAGGAAATGCTAAATTCTTAGAAAATATTTAACCCTCAATAGAATGTGTTTCCATATTGAAAGTTATTAGAAGGTACATACAATTTATATGGTCAAGTCGGCATTCAAGGTTTTAAAGTGCTGGATTTACTAGCTTCCACATACATACTTTTCCTTTGTACACCTTAGTTTCCTTTTTTGCTATAACAAATACTTAAGTGTAAAACTTAAAGTTTGTAAGTTTTTTGTTTTACCATTTCCTTTGAAACATGAAATACATAACAATTTCCTCCTCTTGATTTAGAGAGAAATACGTTAATTTTAGGTGGATTCCAAGTCATATCTGGTTCACCTGATTAGTGTACTGGCTCACCAACAATCCATCCCTATTTATATGATCAGTAATAAAGTCTTTGTTGGGTGGTGGTAGACAGTAGCACTTCAGAGCTCAAGTTCATATGTTCATAATCATAATGAAGGGGACCTGGGATCTGGAAACGGAAAAGGGAAGAAAGAAAGGAAGTTGTTAGGCAATCAGAAGAAACACAATGTCAGGAGATCATTAGAAACCAATTTCAAGTGCTTTATCCTAACTAGCTTTACAATAAAAGTAAGTTGTTAGTATGAGTCAGTGAATGCTGTCCTTTAGCCACATGGCTATGAAGTACCATAATGCCACAATGAATGGATTGGGAATTATAAAACACCTCCTCTAAACTTAAGCTGGTTTTACAGGAGGGGCTTTTACGTCTGTACCATCAGACAAATCTGCAATGCATGCCCAGGCAGAATGCAAATTTACCTGTCCTTTTTCATGCCTCTGAAATAACTCAAGTATTTCAGCTGGAAAGTGTCTTTATATATATGTAGTTTCTCTGTGCCCCAACAGCAGTTCCCGAATAAGCACTCAGAGACTTAATATTAAGTATAATTGGCTGGTCAATAGCTTGAGCTTATCTCCAATCATCTCTTACAACTTAAATTGACCCATTTCTGTTAATCTATGTGCTGCCCTGAGGCTCTTTTACCTCATCTATGAATTTTCCATGTTGCTTCTTCCGAGTCTGGTTTGAGACTCCTTAGACTCTGCCTTTCATCTTCCCAGCATTCTCTCTGCCATGAAAATCCTGCCTAGCTATTGGACAAGCAGCTTTTTGTTAACAATGAGAGCAACACATTTTCACAGTGTACAGAAGGATTGTTCCACAGACTTCTCCCTTTTTGTCTAAATAAAAAGGAAGGTTTTAACTTTAGCATAGTAAAACTATATACAACAAAAACAGTTATCAAGTAGGAATTATAGTTACAATATCCAGTCCCTTTGTATTTGGCAAAATTGAGAGTCTCCATCATCTGTCCTCTCCTGAAGAGTCCAGAGTTTTATACCTAAGTTACTTCCTACAATGATTAGAGAGAACTGTAACTCTAACTATCTGGCCTTCAACCCCATCAAAGACCTGAGAAGGATATAATATTACCTGAGTAAGCAAGAAGTGCAGATCAAGAATTTTCTAAAATAAAGAGATGACAGGAATATCTGGCTGCCTGGATAGTTACCCTAGGTTCTTCTGTAATATTGAGACATCCAAGTTTGACTGACAGGGTTAGTAATCTGATAGAAATTTTTGAGAAGCAGGGAATTTTGAAGGACTGTCCTAACTTGTTTTGGCAAAATTTGCCAGTCACCTTTTTTTTTTTAATTTTTTTTTCATCCTGCTGAAATTAATTTCATCTAATTAGGACAGTATACTGTCAGCAATAGAGGCAAGGGCAGTTTCTTGGCCCAAATAGCTAGCTTTTGCCATAAAGGAAACAAACTCCCTATGGAGTTTCTTTGATGGCCAACATCTTCTCTGATGTAGATTTGTGCTACCAGGAGCAGAACTGTCTCTTTTTCATAAAAAGCCTCAGGTTCTTAAACATATTAAGCATATTAAATGCCATATTCTATAGTTTTTTAAAGTGTTTGAGACCATGTCTTGGCAACTGGTTTGAGCCAATTTCCTCAACCCTATAGGCCTGTCCTACTACATAACATCTTCCCCAAAGTAACATCTTTTGACTTCCATTTTGAAGTCATTTTAAAAATATATAGGTTGGTTTAATCTAGCAGTTTTAATAATCCAATGTGTTTTACCAGCTATTGTTCCTTCATTAGCAATCAGAAAATCTAAAGACAAAACAACATTGTACAGAATCCAGACTTTCTGTGTATTTTCCATCTTTACCTGGCTCATATTTTTTTACTCCATTCCTTTTTTAAGGACTTTATTTTATTTTTAAACTATTTTTAAATCTATGACTGTCTCTACTCTTTCTCTTTTCTCTCCTAAGCCTATGTATATTTTTAAACACACTGTAACCCATATAGTTTCTTTTTTCTTCTTCCGGATCTGTCTATACTGAGCATCTATATTGTTTTTTGATCACATCAGATGAACCCTAAACTACTCTGTTAGCTGCCACCATTGTAACTGAGCTTAGTGCATGGAAGTAGTGCATGGTGGCCGGCATCTGGCTCCTCCCACAGTTATCTGATGGGAGACATGTCTCAGTACTGCCCAGCATGAGAGACATGAGACTAGAAAGCTGCATTTGGCTCCATTCTTGTGTGTTTAGAACATTTTTAAGCCTTCTCAGGTTTTATGTGGATTCAGGTACACCATGTTAGGTGCCATATGTAGGCAAAGTTTCTCTGTGTCTCAGAAGCCCCTCCCAAATTATCATTCTAAGACTTTTTATTAAACATAAATGCCCAGCTGATAGACCCGGCTTGTTACTAGGTAACTCCAACATTTTTAATGAACCCCCTAATTCTTATCTACCCTCTCCCATATGGTAGTACCCAAAACAGAGAAATGTTATGGAATAATTATTTTGTACACTCTGAAGGTGTGTCTTTGCCAAGCCATCTTCTGATTGGTTTAATAAAAGTACTGACTGACTGGTAGCTATGCAGGAGGTATATGTGGGACAGCAATACACAAAGGACACTGGGAGAAAGAAGGGCAGAATCTCACAAGTCATAAGAGATGCAGAAAGAAGCAAGATGAATATGCTATCTTGAAAGAAGTTACTGCCACATGTCAAAGGGTAGATAAGAAATGTGGGATAATTTAAAATGTAAGAGTTAGCTAGTAACCAGCCTAAGCTAGTTGGCCAAGCATTTATAATTAATGATAAGTCTCAGAATGGTTATTTTAGAGCTTCTGCTGAGACAAAGAAATTCTACCTACATATATATGTAGAGATAGCAACGAAACAGTTTTTTTTTTTTTTTTTTTTTTGGTTAATTCAGAACTCTTTGCTTATTGTACCTGATTTGATGGCAGGATATTAGTATAATGTCATAATGAGGTGCCTTAATTCAGACTTATTTTTGTTTCCAGCTTTGCACAGTTTATGTGTGGGTATGGTTAACAAACCATCCACATAAGAACATTGAAGGTAGATTTTCCTCATTAGTTTTTCAGAGTTTGGGCTTTTATAAAGTAGTGTAGGGACTAGAATTCAAGTCAATTCCATATTTACATTAGTATTTTTGAAGCTCTAAAATACATTGCAGAATAGTAGCATTACCAAAGACTTTTCATCATTTTACCTCCTGTCCATACAGCAAGCAATAGGAGTAAGATAGGCTGCACTTACTGTTGTTGGCTCTTTTTGCTGTTTGGGGCTCTTTACTCTTTAGTCGTTTGGGGGGCCTGCCACCCAACTCCCAAAAAAATCACACATGGGGGCTTATGATTTCTTATAAATGCCCAGCCTTAGCTTGGCTTGTTTCTATCCAGATTTACTTAACTTTAAACTATCCCATCTACCTTTTGCCTCTGTGCTTTTTCCTTTTCTTACTTCTGTATGTCTTATATTCACTCTTATTCTGTGGCTGGCTGTGTAGCTGGGTGGCTGGCCCCTGAAGTCCTCCTTCTTCTCTCTTGCTCCTTCCTCTTTATCCTCCCAGATTTCTTCTTCTCTTTATTCTCGCTGCTTGCCAGCCCTGCCTATCCTATCTCCTGCCTTGCTATTGGCTGCTCAGCTCTTTATTAGATCATCAGGTATTTTAGAAAGGCAAAGTAACACAGCTTCACAGAGGTAAACAAATGCCACATAAACAAAAGTAACACACCTTAAAATAATATTCTACAACAACCTGCTGAAACTGACAGTCATTTTCATTATAAATGTCATTTCAAGTGATTTATTACTTTTAAATCAGACATAAATTTGAGATGAACCAGGTCATAAAAGAGAGGTTTCAGTAGACCTGTTTCTGTCAACAAATGACCTTTTATTGCAGCTGAGGGCCAGGCTTATTTTGTAAACTACTCAGGACTTGGGAGGACTGAGAGGCTTATCCTTTAGGCTCACATAGAGTGCTGCTTAGTTGCTTTACAGTGGGGACTTGAGAAAACCTCTTGTGCTGCCATACACTTCTTCATGCTTTATAAGTCATCAAGCTTCTAATAGTGATATCCACACTAAATTCAAGGCATTCCTGGGATGAACTTGGAAAGCTATGTAAAAAGCTTCAAACAGGGTCCTAGGCTGATACTGATTAAAGACCTATAGCTCTTTTGGTCTGTAAAGCTGCTGTCTGTGTCCTTTCCCAAACCTTGTCTATGTATCTGTGTACTCTCTGGTCTAGGGTTAGGATGACAAATATCAGCCTCAGAGTGAGCCTTTGACCAGAAACAAGATGTCTGTGCTAATGAACACAAGCATCCAAGGGTTCAGTGGGAGGAAGAAAACCCATCAAATAAATAGAAGCTGTGTTGGCTCTGCTGGGAAGCAAGAGCAGCACATGCATTGAAGGGTATGCTAAGGGACAAATAATAAACCAAAATAAACCGTCCAAAATAAACCACTAGGGTGAGTTGGGAAAGAGGTTTCATTCTTCAAAGTATCTTCCACTTTGCACCAAGGAGCTTTTTCAAGACCCACCTTCTAACTTGGGAAAGACGGCCTTTCAGCTTCTGGATTAGGTTTTATCTGTTTAGAACTAGAAGCAAAGGCAATGCTTCTAGTTGTCTTTTGCCCAAGTTAAGCATGACACACAGGTCCAACGTATCCACATCAGTCATTAGGAGAATGAATTTGTCTGTTATTTTGTATGTGTATTTGTATTAGTCAGAGTTCTCTTGAGGATCAGAATTGCTAGAAAGAATACACATTGAAAGATAATTTACTTGATTGTCTTACATGATATAGTATAGGCAGTCTAAAAATGGCAGTCTTCATACTGCAGCAGCTTTAAATGCTCTAGTTGTCTAGTTTATGAGCCTGTATACTTTAGTAATCCAAATCTGGCATTGAAGGCCTGGAGGATTGATGGAGAATCACTGGTCCTTCAGTCCACATCAAAAAGTCAGAGAAACTTGTGCAGATAACAGAAAAGTAAATATGGCAGCAACAGAGCAGATACTCTCCAGCATAAGTGAAGGCAAGCAGGTAAAAAGTTACAGTGTTCTTATATCTCCTTATATCTGGCTTGCCACCAGAAGTTTGCTGATTATCTTAGATTATGTGGGCCATTAGGTCCCCAGGGGCCATGTCTGGGTCTGTGGTCCTGCTGCAGCCAGGCGCCTTGTTGATGTCTATGACCTGTGTTACCACTGAAAGCCATGAGGACGTCTGTGGTCTGTGCTGCTGCCTGAATCCATGTTGATGTCCATGGATGGGATTACAGGATACCCTGTGGAAGTCCATGATCCCTGCTCCCGCTGACTGTAAGACTGTTAAGGACAAGGAATATTCTTCTACTTTCATATCAATGACTGCAGACTCATGGTTGAGAAAGAGAAACAGGCTTCTAAGACAACCTCCCCTCCAAAAAAGAATAACAACCTAATAAGGAATCCATCAAAGAGAACTCTTAAAAATTGTGATAAAGATGCTGAGCCCTCCATAATAGAGGGCTATTGGTGGGGGTTGGGGTGGGTAAGGACTCACTTTTCTTTAAGGGGCTGAGCACCAGGAGTTTGACCATGCTCCAGTGACAATATGGACAACACAAATTGGACATTTTGTTGTTGTTTGATTGTTTGGGTTTTTTTTAATCTTTTTTTGGGGTCACAAAGGTGAGGGTTGACCTAGGAGGACTGGGAAGTATTGGTGAAATTATTAAGGCCACTCCACGTAGTTAAAAGGAAAGTTTATTAGTGGCGTAACTTACAAATGAAGGGATAGGTAGGTCGCAGGGTCTGGGGAAGGTGTATCGCAGTCCAGCGGTATTCTCTGGAGCTCGGCTCGGTCAACCTCCACTGTCCAGGGTCCAGAAACAGAGAGAGCTCGCCCATCCAGATCTCAGGTCTCCAGAGTCCTCCCTTGGCCCCGCCAAGGCGTGATAGTTACCGAAGCCTCAATGGGGGTTGGAACTTCCAGATCAAAGCTGGAATGGCTACCCACTCCAGGGAAGTAAGGGTGATCATGATCAGGGTACAATATGAAATTTCCAAATAATCAATAAAAATATTATGTTAAAAATTATTTTCCTTGTGAAAGAAGCATCTTAGGAGGTATATAAAACCATGGTATCAGGTAATAGGTATCTGGCTTCTGACATGTAAATGTGGGTACCTAGATTTTATAGGAGACATCTATATACATATGTATGTAGCATAGAACTAATTCTAAAGGATCTGCCTTAAGGTTTCAGGAAGGGACATTCATAGAGGGCAGTCTTCCAGAGGAACTGCACAATGGTGAAATCTCATGAGCCCTCTAAGCAACTAACCTCCTATTATACAACACAAGAGTTATCATTTTCTGCAAGTTATTCCCTGACCTACCTTCATTTCTAGTCAGATGATAATTTTACCCATGTTGCCATCATATTGAAAAAGTTTCCTGGTACCTAGATTTTATATACATATGACAACAAACTAAAGTAGAATCTGTATGTCTCAAACAGCTAAGTCAACTTTTTAATCACCAAAAATCTTATTAGTTGTTAGTATAGAACTTTGATAATTAATGTTTATTGACTTATATTTTTGTTTTCAACATTTTCAAGGACTTGTGATTATAACAACTGAGCTGTTTATAGTAACAAATGTTGTAACCGTTAATACACAATGTAAAACTATCGTTTTGCAAAGTAGATTGTACTAATTTGAACACATGCAAACAATTGCTTTTTCCTTTAAATAAAGCATTCTATGCTGAAACAGTTGGCATACAATAATTGCCCTTTAGAAATAAATTCTTTCAGTGTGTATCCTCAATTCCTATCTCTACTGAGTAAAATTTCAAACTCTGATAAATTCTAATTTGTTTGCATTTCCTTGATTACTCTTAAGTTTAAAACTTTTCATATGTTATTTATTTTTAGTTTTCCTTTATGGGTTTTACATTTTTGCTCACTTTCTATTAAAGTAACTGTTTCATCTTAAAAAAACAGTTATATTTTAAAAATCTTCTTCTCTTCTATGTCTAAGTGTAAGCTCAAAAAGAGGTATATGATTATGAGTATATTAGATTTATAAAACCCTGAATGCATTAGATCACATCCTTATATACATATATTTATAGATATACTCTCAATCTAATTCTGTAGTAAATGAAGATATATTAAGATGAATTAGGTTTTTTTAAAGTTATACTATATTTATTGGACAAATTATCTTTGTATTATTAAATAAAGTATAAATTCTTAAGCAGAGTAGTAAATTGAGTAAAACTGCCCATTGAAAAGTTGTGGTCTTTGCTAAGGGAATTCCACTTGATAACATGATTTACCCTCTTCAATCTACACACAAGAGCCTATTTATACAACAGGTGCTTCAAAAAAGCATGTGGTCATCTGTAAAATGTAGAAACACAAAAGACAATTACATGTAAAATGAGCTATTTTCTAAAAGACCTGTATGATGCATTATGAAAACAGAGAAGTCAATCTTGGGAATTGTAACAAAGGATGTGCTGTTGGAGCTCAAGGGCAAGCATATTGGACAGCAACTTTGACAGGTGTGTGATGAGATCTCAGTAGGGCAGCTTCTTCCTTCTTTTACTAGTTTTGTAAGTTATGTGACTTGCTACTGAAATGTAAGTCTCCAAATTTCAACATTGCTGCTCATATGCTGTAATTAAAATTTATTCTTGAGAGATATAAAGCTTGAGAATCAATCATGCTAAATGTTAGAAACCAATTTCACTACATTATTATAAACATAAAATATAGAAAGGTGTTCATACTTCTAATTTCTCCTCTATACAACTGGTATACTGTATTTGATATAAGTATTAAGTTCTCATAGGCATGTACATAAATATAAGGTAATAAAAACACTGAAATTCAAGATTAGCAACTAATGTTAGTAGGGGTAACTTACATGATTAGACTAAAATCAAGGTTCAAAGGTTTATCTGCTTATGCTCTAAAATCAGTCATGTGGAAGACACAAAAGACTTATCTTCAATATTTTGAAGTGATCTTTCCAAGACCATGTACCTGCAGTTGCAAAGGGAATGCATTACTCAGATGCATGAATGAATGTTTATTGCTCATACACTCTTCAACCAGCCTAGAGTAGACACCGGTTCATAGAATTTTGGTAAAATGTTAAATGACTACTTGGTCCTAAACATAGTGTCACAGTTTGAGAGTCCAGTCTTTCAGGACAGGGAAGTTATAGTGGTGGGAACTTTTGGTAACTGGTTACATTTCATCCATTTAAGAAGCAGGGTCATTGAATTCTTGACTTCAGCTTACTTTTCCCCAATGTATGTGGTCGAGGATCCAAGTAAGGTAATGTACTAGCTACAGTGGACATCTTCCCACCTTGATTAACTGAGTTAAGGTATTCCCCTCAGGTATTTACAGAGACCATCCCCAAGTGATTCTAGATCTCATTAAGTTGAGAGTTGAGATTAACCACCAGAACTCTACTCCCTGTCAACATGCCACCCAAATATATTACTTTAAATTAAAACCATCTATTATCTGTCCTCAAATTCTCATTTTTATCTCTTAATGCAAATGATAAAATTTCCAAAGGCTCATAGTCTTCTTTAACAATTCCACTAGTTTGAAATTACAAAACTCATACTCTCCAAGGAGATTCAAAGTAATCTTAACTGACTGCCTTTAAAATAAAAAAAATTATATAATTCTTACATGATATGACACAGAATAAACACTCCCATTCCAAAAGGAAAGAATCACGGTATAGCAAGGAATAATCACACAAAATCAACACCAAATTCCAGTAAGACAGATACCAAATCCTACAGCTCTGTATCGGGCACCTGAAGCTCATTGTGAAATTGATAGGACTCCAAAGTCTTAACTGTACTGTTCCAGCTCTGCCACCTGTAATACTTACAGACTCTCTCTTATAGTGATACACATCCATGCCTGCAGACATCCCACAGTCCTGGCATCTTTACTATTCTGGGGTCTCCACTTCAACTTTACCCTCAGGCTTTACTTCCAAAGCTTCACAAACTGACATCTTAGAGTCTCTTTGCACAACTCTGACCATGTCACACAATGCTTGTCTTAACTTCTGTCTGAAACTGTGAAGCAGAATCCAATTGGCCCTCTTAATATTACATATTCTAGGCCTAAAAATCTAATGATGCCGCCAAGTTCTTCTGCCAGCTCAAGATGTGTTCTGGCATCTTTGAACAACAGCTCTACCAGCTTTTGTATACTGACTTCAGAAGATGCTTTCCTGTGTAGTCACTTTCAAGAAGCAAGAAACTTTTCAGATTTAGTTCGCTTCCAATGCATGGGCTAGGGTTCTGCCCTGAAGACACATCTCTTATTGACTCTATGCAGCATTTGGGGTTTCCTTCATTCACACTGATCTCCATCCAAATTTTAGTAGCATTCCAAGCACAAGCCTAAATACTCTCCTGCACTGAAATTTCCTATGTCAAGTGAGTCCATTACCTTCAAACTCAACTTCACTGAAATTCACATGACACATACAGAATGAAACAAATGATCTCTTTTTCAGTTTCAGTTTCTGATAGAATCCTTGTTCTCCTCTGAAACTTTCTCAACAAGATCTTTTGTGTATTTCTCTCAGCATCCATGTCTCTCAAGCTCCTATCAGAATGACCCATTACCTTGTCCTTACATCATTTGAGGGAATTTTTTTTTAGCTCAATATAGCAATTTCTTGCACTTCCTCTTGAAAACTAGTTTCAAAGTCATAGGCATTAAAGATGAGGTTTGTTCAGGTTTGTCCCACTTCTGAATGCTGATTTTTCTGTCTGGGTTACTTTTCTGTAGCTGTACAAAATACCATGACAAAAGAAACCTAAGTGTAAACAGGTTTGTTTTGACTTATTAGTTCGAAAACACAGTCTATTTTCTGGCAGGGAAATCAAGGAAGGAACTGGGATGGCTGCTTGTGCTTCATCCACAGTCAGGAGCACTGAGTGATAAATGCTTGTGCTTAGCTCACTTTTTCCTTTTTATACAGTTAATTATTGCTGTCAAGGGAGTGGCAATATGCACAGTAGGCAGGTTCTCTGACTTCAGTTACCCCAGTAGAGACAGTTTCTCAAAGGTATACCCAGTGCCTCTTCTTCCATATGACTAGGTACATCAAGCTGGCAATTTTTACAGGCCTGAGATCCTGAGCTCCTCAGCCAACATGAGCTCAGTATTGTTTGGCTTTTATTTAGCTGCATTTCCACCAATCTAATGAAAAATTTGTGGGAAATACAACAAAGATAATTACATTATTTTGTGTCCATGGCTCCACCTGTGTATGGAGTATCTCATTGAACAAATTCAGATGAAAATGTCATGGTCCCTTGAGCTATTTCTTAAATTTGTACTGAAAATGAAGGCACACTTTGAAAATCTCACAAAGAGGGGAGAGGAATGCCCAATAGTGAGAAAGGTGATGCCATGAAACAATTTTCTGAAGCTCAGAGAAGTGGACCCCTTAGCAGAGTTAAGCACCTGCACTTCAATATTTTCCAACTATGGGTGGTGGTGGGTATCAGCATCAGAAACCAGTTTAAATAATGCCTTATTTTAAATAATGCCAAATTATCCTGTTAGTCTGAGATTTTATTAGCAAAATGTTCTTGACAAAACTAACACCATAATACACTCCTGTTATTCTCAGCATTTGTTGTTGTTTTTTGATTTACATAAATTATAATTAATAGTTTTAAAAGTAAGAGTTAATTCAGTACTATCACAGTGTTGAACCACCATTAGATTTATAGAGCTCCAAAATATTCCTTTCACCTCAAAGAAATTCCATTTTCTCAACAATCATCCCACATTGCCCTGCTTTCTTGAAGCCTTATAAAATGTCTTCTATGGCTCAGTGGAATTACCTGTTCTAGAGATTTCACAAAATGGAGTAAAAGAATGTTTGTCTCTTTTAACTCTGCTTTATTTTGAATCAGTAACTATGGTGTATGTGGCCCTCTAGAAAGCACATTTATTCATTTTCTATAACTTGGGCTTCATAATACTTTCATAAACCAAGAGAGTATGAACTTATTATCACCATCATCTGGATAAGGATTGGAGCAAAGAGCTAGTTCAGCATCCCACAACATGCATACTAGTTTCCTTGTTCTAAAAATTTTCCCATAATAATACATGGGGTCCTGTCAACATTCTTTCTAGCACTTTCAGAAAAGTCCTCTAACATTCAAAACCATTATAGTACAGCCTAATACCTATATTTAGAAAATCACAAATGTATTGTAGTGAGCAGAGTGACTGAAAACAGTTGTGGAACATCTCAATATTTATTTGTACTCAATACAGAGCTGTCTTTTTCACATGGTTTCACATGACTAGAAACAAACTGCAGACATAAGAACAGACTATGTCCCATGTCATTTGGAATTGATTCAGCCACCTAGTCTTTGGACCATGAGTGGTGCCTGTATTGGCCTTGTTCGTTTTACAATAAGAAGACCTAATGAAAATGATACTTGAGGTTTCTTCTGGATCAACATCCCATAAGGCTTAGTTTATGATCAAACTGAGCATAAAGCCCATCTGCTACATCCTTATGTGGTTAACACATCTGTTAGAAACACCAGTGAATCAAAAAGGTGATTCAACTTTTCTCTGTAAATGGCTGCTACATTTTGCCATTTTTTTTTCAAGAAATTGCAATCATTTTATGTTATTGTTTTCAAGTCTTCTCGTGTGTCTTTGGATTGACTTAAATAATTACAGGTAAGTAGACAGTGTAAAAAGCAGCTTTAATCAGTTTGAGAATAGTCATGTTCTTGTCTTTCTTGTGCAAAACAATATTTTAGTGAAATTTTTCAGTCCATAGTACAGTTATCCACTCCCATCACCAAGTGGAAGAGCCAAGCACTAATTTTAACATACTTATTGACATATTTTCAACCTAATAGTGAAGCTCAATCTTTTATTTCTATTAATAAACAATTAATGTCAAATACTTGTTAGGTCCTGAATTGACTCTCCTGGGTCGAATTTTTTTCTTTTGAGCAATGGTTTCTATGCTAATCAACCAGGAGTGGAATTTAGTCAAATTCAGCAGGTCTCCACTGCCATCTAGAGACAAAAGTTTGGTTTCCAATACCTTGGTCCTCAGTGACCTTTCCCTTTTAACAAAGCATATACCAGCTAAATTAAGGGGATGGAACATTGGCAAAATGAGATTTTCCCTCTGAAAGCACAGAGTAAACAGTAAAGAGAAAATATCCTACACTTACTGAAGGTCAGATGACTGCCAGAGACTCAGGGTACACTCCTCACTGCATTCTCTGAAGGGCAGATGACCAACAGAGATGCAGGGCACACTAGTGTTGCACTTACTGATGGTCAGATGACTAGGGACACACTACTCAGGGCACTCACCACAGGTCAGATAACTGCCAGAGACTCAGGGAACACTACTCACCCAGGGAAGACAAAGTCCAAGCAGGTGGATGTGAAAATGCTTTTACAAGGTAGCTTGGGTTTTCAACCTACAGCTTCACCTGGAAGGGAAAATTCCTTTCCCAGAGCATTTAAGGCTGCAAAGTATTTCACTAGATGTGGAAATCTAATTTTTGTATTTTTTATAAACTCAAATCTGATGGAATATGACTTAATTTATGTGTCCTGGGTGATTGGCTACATCTTCTGTTCAACTGTATATTCATCTTAAATGGACCATTAGCTTTGACATTTATAAAATTTAATTCTGAACAAAATATGGTTTCTAATATTTTTGTAGGAGGTGAAAAATCTTGAAATGCCTTCCTATTAACCACTCCCCTCCTCCCAAATGACCCTCTGGGATACTGTACTCATTCCATCTGTATTATCAGACATTCCTTTGATGGAGGTAGCTACAGTTAATTAACTGTGTAACCATTCAGAACTGTGCCCAAAAGTTCAGCTATAATAATAATTTATAAACAAAAGCAATGAATATTATAGCTAACCACAAAATCATAAGCCATATTGTAACCACACTCACCTTGTAGACATTTTGCTGTTAATCTAAGCAGGATCTATTAGTAATCTTGTTCTCACTCATGTTTACTCTAGCTATTAACCCATTCTCTTTTGTTCTATATGTATAAACTGAATTAATCTTTGGCAGAATCATGTGAACATTGGATATGTATGAGAATGACAGAATGAGTACTTCTATCTGTGCATTGTTTCTATCATGTCTGTATTGGGTTCTAACCAACTGCTTGATAGAAACTCTGACATAAATTTGTACATGCTTAGCACTACAGTCTTATAGGTAAGAAGTCTTCCAGCACTGAATCAAGTTAAAGCATTGCCTGGGCTCTGTTGCTCTGGGAAAATCTAGAGAACTGTACAGATTTATGGTGAAATATCCTGAGTATGCTCTTGTTAAAGGAGTGATTGGTAGCACTTGAGCAGTTGGGAAGTGATTGGATCCAGATGGTTCTAATCTAATCAGTGGATTACTCTCTTGATGGATTCATAATGTGATTGCATTATAAGGAGGTCAAACTAGGAGGTGGGGTGTCATTGAAGAAGCAGGTCACTGGCAGTGTGCCCTGGAAAGGCATGCCTTGTCCCATCACTTTGCTTCCTGGCTGCCGTGGGTAATAAGATATGCTCCAATACATTTCTGCCACCTGGATAGTATTTGTCTTTCAGGTCAAAGCATTGGTCCATCAGACTCTGACTGAAAGCAACTATGAGCCAAAAATAAAGTCTTTCCCTCATAAATTGTTTGCTCAAATGTTTTTGTCATAAAGAAAAAAATTACTAACAGGGAAGATCCCTTTCCCTGTCTTTTCTTGCTTGCCTTATGTGGGTGAGTTCATTTCCTGTCTTCCAAACCAGAAGTGCACCACCTTTCTAATGTTTCTCTTATTACATCTTTCTCTAACCACAGCAGGAAAATATTCTCTACTTTTAAGAATCATGTGATTAAGCCGGGCGGTGGTGGCGCACGCCTTTAATCCCAGCACTCGGGAGGCAGAGCCAGGCGGATCTCTGTGAGTTCGAGGCCAGCCTGGGCTACCAAGTGAGTTCCAGGAAAGGCGCAAAGCTACACAGAGAAACCCTGTCTCGAAAAACCAAAAAAAAAAAAAAAAAAAATCATGTGATTAAATTTGGCATATTTTGATGATGCAGGCAAATATCTTCAAGTTCAAGCCTCTTAATTACATTTTTCTATTTTCCATATTCATAGGTTTGGAGCATTAAGTTAAAAAAACGGAGGATTATGCATAGCATTCTACCTCAACCTGCATTCTTTACAATGGTATTATTCTAATATTTTATCTATTATAATATGTTTATATGATATATTGTGGGCTGTATTATCTAGCCATCAATCATAATTAAACAAAACAAAGTCACTTAAACACAATACAGCAAGAAATCATGTTCTAATCCCTAAGACAAAACGCTTAAACAAGACTTCTCAAAAGAAGAATATTTTTGGGTCATCACTTTAGGTTTATGGCCACATGGAACTATGTTTCCCAGCCTTTAGTAAGGCAAGACACTGTGGCAAGGACTGTGTGACATGTTATCTCCTGACAGGCAGACCATCAAACAAATAGAGTAAAAAGACACTTTTTTTTTTTGCTTTTTTGGTAAGAAAGCCTATTTCCTCACATTCATTGTGTTATGGTTAAAAAAAATGGGTTTCTACATTTATGGGGTCAGAGATCCTTGATTCAGCCACTTCCCACAAGTCCCACTTACGAACACTACTACTGCATTGGAAATTAAACCATCTAAACAGGAATTTTTTGTGGACATGTCAGATCCATTCCATGCTACAGTAATCTTTGTTATCTTAAGCTTTACCAAAACTAACAATAAAAAACCACAAACAATAACAGCAAAAAGTCCCACAAAAAAAAAAAAAAAACAAACCATGAACCATCTAGAGGAGGCAGGGCAGCAGTTTGATTTTATGTATTTGTGTCACCTCACAAGGATACAGACTTGTTTGTGAAGAGTATCCTGTGTGCTTGTGCAGCTAGTTTAACTCCAGAGATTGCTCTGAAGTTACTTAGGAGACAAATCTCACAACCCTATATGGTAATTTTACCATTCCTGTACCAGCTGCTTGCTCATGGCATAAGAATTTGTCTACGTCTCTGGCTATGGATCACAATTTAACTGATTAATTTTAAATATTATTGTAGCTTATACTATATTTATATGTATTATGATAAAATTAATTACCATAAATGATTAAAACTAAGCTTTTATAAATATCATGTAAGAAATGTAAAAATATACTATGTTATGGATTGAGACCACTTAAATGTCAAGAAGCTTAAAGACAACCTAATGACCTAATAATAGGCAAATATGAAATGCAATTACCTCGGTACCTCAGCTAACCCAGAACACAGTCTTCAACAGGAAGAATACTGACACATGGCACTAGTCAAGAAAGTAGGCAATAGAGCAAAGAGGTAACAGAAGATGGAACAAAGAACATAGAAAATACCTCTCTCAGTAACACTTCTTAATTAGTTGAATCTGTAGCCCAATAAGGGTGGTTTCAAATATAAATCCCTGACCATCATCTCTTAGCTGTTGTGTTTAAGTCTTTGCATATTGAGCATGGAAAAATTCTCCACTAAACAAAGCTTCCTGTAAGTAGGTTTACTTTCCAAAACTAATTCTCTGCCTTTTTTTAAAAAAAGTAAAGTTATGTATTTATTTACATCCGAGACACAGTTTTCTCTTTCTTCTCTCCTCCCATCCCCACCCCTCCACCTTCAGTCTGCATTCCACATCCACTCATTCTCAATTTCTATTCAAAAAAGGGCAGGCCTCCCATTGTTATCAATAAACCATGGCAGATAAACTTGCAATAAGACTAATCACTTCTCCTTGTGTTAAGGCTGGGCAAGATAATCCAGTATGAGGAGTATGATACCAAAAGCTTGTAAAAGAGTCAGAGACAGTCACTGCTCCCACTGTTAGGAGTCACACAAAAAGACCAAGCTCCACAACTGCCACATATATGTAGAGTGCCTACATCAGTCCCATGTACTGGTTGTCAATTGACAACAGTCCCTGGTTGTCAATTCAGTATCTATGAGGCCCCATGAGCCCAAATTTGTTGATTCTGTGAGATTTCTTGTGGTATCCTTGACCCCTCTGTCTCCTACAATCCTTTTTCTACCTCTTTTACAGGATTCCCAGAACTCCACCTATTGTTTGGCTGTGGGCCTACATCTGTTTCCAACAAAGTGGATGAAGCTGCTTTGATGACAATTGGGCTAGGAACAAATCTGGTCACAGGACATTGCTGTGGATATCGCTTTGCATAAATAAAATGCTGATTGGCCAGTAGCCAGCCAGGAAGTATAGGCAGGACAAGCAGAGAAGAGAATTCTGGGAATAGGAAGGCTGAGTCGAGAGATGCTGCCAGCCTCCACCATGAGTACCAACATGTAAGATACTGGTATACCATGTGGCAAGGTATAGATTTATAGAAATAGGTTTATTTAAGATCTAAGAACTAGATAGTTAGAAGCCTGAGCCATTAGGCCAAACAGCTTAAATAGTATAAGAATCTGTGTGTTTATTTTACAAGTGGGCTGTAGGACTGCTGGGACTTGGTGGGAGCTGGAGAGAAATTCTCCAGCTACAGGACATGGCAAGTTCAGGCTACATATTCACTATTGCTAGGAGTCTTAGCTGAGGTCATCACCATATATACTTACTCATAAGTGGCTATTAGCTGTAAAATAAAGAATAGCTATGCTACAATCCACAAACTCAGAGACAGTAGCTAATTCTCTTAAATCATGCCAGAAATTTAATAATAGATAAGTGAACAAGGAAATACATGTGACTCAAACTTGGCATATGTTTTATTGTGCTAAAGGCCAGGACAAATCATCCTTGGGGATACTGTTTGTTACACAGATGCAGGAGCCAAAGGGTTTCTTTTCAGAAGAGCTTCTTAGAATCAAGTGAATAGTTTTTGAATCCTCAGCTAACTTTTGGCTAATGACGCTTGCCTTTTCTCTTATCCCCTGCTGTTCATTAAAAGAATGTGATCCATGGTGTACAGTGTCAGAATGAATAGCAGGGTCGGTCACTAATCCCAATTTGTGTGCCCCAGGATGCCTGCTCCAGAACGTAGAGATGTGTATGTTTGATTAAGTTTCTAGGAAAAGAAGTGCAGTCAGCTAGGGGTCTACAGCTACATGGCAGTGTGTAACAATAGTTTTAAAACATGGAATTCTTAGGGAGACATAAGAAAAAACATAGGTCAGGTTGCTGACCATATGATGAATGAAGTTTGTGTCTAAAAGAAATAAGCAGGTTTTCAGAGAAGAATATTTCCAACAGGGACATCATTTTATCAAAAATGGTTGTTAAAATATTTTCATCCCTATCCTTGTCCTTCACAGTCAGCATCCCACTTGATTGTGACCACTTTACTTTGTGTCCAAGAGCTAGAATACAGAAACAACTTTCCTAGTTAGGGGAGGGAGAGACCAAACAAACAAACAAACAAAAACCTTGCTTATCTGTCAATGTACTCTACCCCATGGATTTTTCTTTAACACTGTCTGTAGGTATAAACAGTAAAGATCGAAGAAATGTCTTTAAATGAATCATGATGTTTGAGGCAGTTAAGATAAATCAAGCTACCTGGTTTAGAAAGACATTCTGCTGTAGGGAGGGCAGCTCCCATCTTTTACAGGGTTCCTATGAGGAGGAGAGAGAGATAAAAAAAGAAAAGAAAAGAAAGAACTTTTAGATAGTGGAGAGGAGAAAAGACATTGTAGCACAAATCTTAAAAGTCTTATTAATAAAAACAAACTTGGAGCCAGGTATTGGGGTGAATGCTTGAAGACTAGAGAAGCAGAACCAGCCACAGCTAACCTCACCTCACCAATTCCTAAGCTGCTCATCTGAAATGCTGCTCAAAAGCCTAAAAGCTTAACCAGGCTCTAGTTCCTGGTCCTCATGCCTTAAACACCTTTCTGCTTCCTGCCATAACTTCCTGGGATTAAAGACGTGAGTCACCATGCCTGATCATTTCCAGTGTGGCTTTGAGCTCACAGAGATTCAGATGGATCTCTGACTTCAGAATCCTAGGATTAAAGGTGTGTGTGCCACCATTTTCTGGCCACTGTATCTAGTGACTGTTCTTTTCTCTGATCCCAGATAAGTTTATTAGGGTGCACAATATTTTGGGGAACACAGTATTACCACAGGACCTGGATCAAAATCCACTGACATGAGCAAAACTGGGAGTGGCGCAAGGAGAGGGGGGTAATGGAGGGCAAAGAATGGTGAATAAGAACACAAGGAATTAAGAGGGTCAAGCTGGAACAGGGACAGAGTGGGAGAGCAAGGAAAGAGATACCATGATAAATGAAGACATCATGGGAATAGGAAGAGGCAGGGTGCTGGGGAAGCTCTCAGGAACCCACAAGGATGACCCCAACTTGGACTACTGGCAATGGTCGAGAGGGTGCCTGGACTGGTCTACTCTGGTGGCCGGTCTAGTGAATACCCTAACTGCCATCATAGGGCCTTTGTTCAGTGACTGATGGAGGCAGATGCAGAGATCTACTGCCAGGTGCCAGACTGAGCTCCAAGAATCCAATCAATGAGAGAGAGGAGGGATTCTGTGGGCAGGGAACATTGAGATCATGATAGGAAAACCTGCAGAAATGACTAGCCACACCAGTGGAAACCCATGAACTATGGACTAATAGCTGTGGAGCCCCTATAGGACTAGACTAGGCCCTCTGGATATGGGAGATAGTTGTTTAGCTTGAACTATTTGAGGGCCCCCCAGGCAGGGGGATCAGGATCCATCCCTGGTGCATGGGTGGGCTTTTTGGAACCCAGTGCCTAGGGTGTAACACCTTGCACAGCCTTGGTGTGTGTGTTGGAGGGGCTTGGACCTGCCTCAACTGAATATGCCAGGCTCTGCTGACTCTGCTGACTCCCCATGGGAGACCTTGATTTGGAAAATGTGGGGATGGGAGGTAGGTTTGGGGGGAAGGTTGGGGGGAGTGGGAAGAGGGAAAAAGGGGGCAATCTGTGGTTGGCATGTAAAGTCAATAGAAAATTTCTTAGTAAAAAGAGAAAAAAAAGAAAAGAAAGCTAGAAGAAAGAAAAACAACAGCAACAACAAAAAACAAATTCCACTGACCCCTTCTGTCTCTTCAAAAGGGCTTTCTATAACAATGTCAAGGGGCAGGGCAAAAGACCTCCACCTTGCTAGATCAAATCATACTGCATGTACAAGTGTAGACCCTTCCAAATACCTAATAACTATTCCTGTGGTCAAATAATTCCCTTATGTAGCCCTGCTGGGTAAAGTAAGCTTTATGTACAGAATGGGAAAATATCCTCACCAACCCCACATCTGACAGAGGGCTGAACTCCAAAATATATAAGGAACTCAAGAAACTAGATATCAAAATACCAAACAATCTAATAAAAAAAGTGGGCTACAGAGCTAAACAGAGAATTCTCAATAGAAGAATCTGTAGATGAATTTCTAAATGGTCTTATTAAATAAAAAACATGGAGCCAAATATAGGAGTGAAAACCTTAGATCAGGGAAATAGGGAAAGCCACCAGCCAACCTTACCTCACCAACTCTGCATCTTCCAAATGTGAGTTACTTCCTGTCTTACCCATGCCTTTATTCTCTTGCTGTTCTGCCCTCTCATTGGCTGTCTTAGCCAAGCTACCTCACTTCCTCTTCCTACACAGCCCCATCACTTTCTATCTGTTTGTACAGACATCCAGACCTCTATGATTAGTACTGGGGTTAAAGGCGTGTGTCACCACACTTGGCTCTGTTCCCTAGTGTGGCCTTGAACACACAGACATCCTGCCTGCTAAGGGATAAAGGGCATGTGCTACTTGACTTATTGTTTACTTAAATTAGCTTGCTATTTTTTTCTGATCTGCAGGTAAGCTTTATTAAAGCACAAATAAAATATCACCATATTTCAGCATAAATAAAATATCACCATGAAAATCTCAAATGTCTGAAAGACATTTAAGAAATTGCTCAAAATCCTTAGTCATCAGGGAAATGCAAATCAAAACAACTATGAGATACCATTTTATACCCATCAGAATGGCTAAGATTCAAAACACTGATGAGAGCTTATGTTGAAGAGGATGTGGAGCAAGGGGAACACTCCTCTCCTGTAAGTAGAAGTGCAAACTTGTACATCCACTTTGGAAATCAGTAAATTGAGAATCAATCTACCTCAAGACCCAATGTTACACTCTTGGGTGTATATCCAAGAAATGCTCAATCATACCACAAGGACACTTGCTCAACTGTGTTCAAAGCAGCATTACTCATAATAGCCAGAACCTGGGAACAACCTAGATAGCCCTCAACTGAAGAATGGATAAAGAAAATGTAGCACATTTACACAATGGAGTACTACTCAGCAGTAAAAAACAATGACATCATAAAATTTGCAGGCAAGTGTATGGAACTAGAAAATATCATTCTGAGTGAGGCAATCCAGACTCAGACAGACAAACATGGCATGTACTCACTCAAAAGTGGATACTAATTGTAAAGCAAAGGATAACCAGATTACAACCTCAGCTCCAGAGAGGGTAGGTAACAAGGAGGACCTTAAGAGGGATGAATGGATCACCCTGGGAAGGGGAAATGAGATTTCTATGAGTAAACTGGGAGTAAGGGGGAGGGCAATAGAGGATAAGGGATGGGGGATAAGAACATAACAGAATGGGATGGTTGAGCTGGAACATGGACAGAGTGGGAGAGTAATGAAAGAGATACCTTGATAGAGGGAGACATCTTGGGGATAGGGAGAAACTTGGAGCTAGGGAAGTTCCCAGGAATCCATAAGGATGACCATAAGAATCCATAAGACTTCTAGCAGTAGTGGAGAGGGTGCCTGAACTGGCTTACCCTGGTAATCATTTTGTTGAATACCCTGTCATCATAGAGCCTTCATCCAGTAAGTGATGGAAGCAGATGAAGAGATCCACAGCCAATCACCAGGCCAAGCTCCAGGAGTTCAATCAAAGAGAGCAAAGAGGGATTCTATGAGCAAGGGATATCAAGATTACGATTTATAAAACCTACAGAAACAACCAAATCAAGCTAGTGGGAACTCATGAAGTTTAGACCAACAGCTGTGGAGCCTCCATGGTACTGGACTAGGCTGTCTGCATAAGCATGACAGTTCTGTAGCTTGATCTCTAGGGGTCCCCCTGGCAGTAGGATCTGAATTCATCCCTGGTGCATGAGCTGGCTTTTTTGAGCCCATTACCTATGATGGGACACTTTGCATTGCATTGATGCAGGGGGAGGGGCCTGCACCTGCCTAAACTGAATGTACCAGGCTCTACTGACTCCCCAAGAGACACCTTATCTTTTCAGAGGAGGGAATAGGGGTTGGGTTGGGGCAAAAGATGGGGGGGTGGGAGGAGGGAAGCTGGGGGTCTGTGATTGTTTGTAAGATAAATAAAGAATTTCTTAATAAAACAAAGTAAAAAATACAAGGATTTTACTGATGGCTCTGAGCAAACATATGGGAAGAAATTTATAAAGTGTACGTTTTTTTCATTTGGTGGTTTTAAAATAAAATTCTTTTGATTTCTTTCTATTAGATATTTGAGAAATTTTTTATACTGTGTTTTGATCATATTCACTCTCTCTTAACTCCTTCAAGATCTACTTTTCTTCACTACTTACCCAATTTTTTTATATTTTTTTCAACTCATCAAGTTCAGTTTGTATTACTTATAGTTCTTAGATATTTGGCCTTCTACTGGAACAGGGTTGACTTACCAGGGACAACACTCTTATAGGAAACTGACTATCCCCCTAGTATCTATCAAATGCCAATAGTCCTCAGCTATGGGTAGGTCTCTGTGACCATCTCCACTATGATGGTTAAATGTGCTTTGGCTTGAATTTGGATGGGTCTTGTGCCTGCTACCACAATTACTGTGAGGATACTTTCTTTGTATTCATCTACAATCTCTGGCTCTTAAAGTCTTTCTGCTCCCACCCCCATTGGAATAATGCATGAACCATGGGAGGAGGAGATATGATTTAGATGCCAAAATAGAAGTGGAGCCACAATAACTACTGGCCTGGCGAGAAATGTCCTCTTGTACAATAGTGGCACAGACATCATGAAAGACACAAATTACTTCCTGACTGTTATTCATCTACCAGAGTAATGAAAATAGGTGATAGAAATAGTATTAAACCAACTTCTGATGACTTATCATTAAACCCATAGATTATTGCATCTCTCAACACTTATCAGTGACGCTTCTATTTGCAGTAAATACAGATTAATATAGAATCCTTCAACTGGTCAAAGTGTAGAGAATAAGAGAATATAGAATGCTCAGATCTCTGACTCTTTAATCCAAGAATTATCTTCACTAAGTTTCACTAAGTTAATATGAAATTATGCTACAAACCCAGTACAGGTAATACACACACACACACACACACACACACACACACACACACACACACACACACACAAATAGTGGTAATAAGGAAAAATTATTCCACCTTGTTTACTTAGTTCAAACCACTTTATTATAAAACCATTCTTGGTTGGAGAAAGAATTAAGAATGTAACTTGTTAGTGGTAGATTTAGTTTTCCAAATCCACTTGAAATAAATGAATAAGCAATCAAAAAAGTCTGTGACTACAAATCTTCAGCAGAACAAGAATACAAGACCAAATGATGAACACTCCACACACTTTGGTTTCAAGAAGAACAAATTGGAACTAAGTCTGAATTTTTCTTCCACTGGCTAGCTTTCAAATGAGTTCTATGCATGCAGTTGAGGAAACAAGGATATCAACATTAATTAACTGTGGACCCTGTGAACTACACAATCAACCTTCCACAGAAGATGCACTGTTGTATGGGTAACCTAGCACCCTCTGATTGAATATGAAGCCTCCTCCACAGGAGGCAACCCATTCTGTAAACCTAATCAACCACCCATATCTAAGAAGGTCATAGGCCCAAAGGGGTAACTTAAATTTTAGTTGATTAACTAAATTGAGATAGTATCATTTGTCTTCTAAATATCTGTGTTTATACATGTAGACAACAGCTATTCTCATCCATATTCAGCAAAGCATCTTTAGTGAATGCAAAGACAGCCATGAAGCTTAGAATAAGTGACAGCTGAGTGCGCATTCCTAAACAAGACTTTATACTATGTCCTCTAAGGCTCAGGGAACATCATGGAGGAGGTGACATGAAGAATGTAAAAGCCAGAAGATAGGAGGAGGGGCTGCAAAATCATAGCCTCTTGACACATTATACATATTATAGTCACAAACGTAAAACACCTACAGTTACTTGCATTTGACCAAAAAGACTGGCCTGAACAATGTCATGGAATCATATCCAGCTTTTTTTTTCTTTATTTTATTTTTTTATTGAACTTTTGTATTGATTTTTTTTTAATTTGTATTTTTATTTTGCAATACAATTCAGTTCTACATATCAGCCACGGATTCCCTTGTTTTCCCCACTCCCACCCCTCTCCCCTTCCCCCCAGCCCACCCCCCATTCCCACCTCCTCCAGGCCAAAGCCTCCCCTGCGGACTGAGATCAACCTGGTAGACTCAGTCCAGGTAGGTTCAGTCCCCTCCTCCCAGGCCGAGCCAAGCGATCCTGCATAGGTCCCTGGTTTCAAACAGCCGACTCATGCAATGAGCACAGGACCCGGTCCCACTGCCTGGATGCCTCCCAAACAGATTAAGCCAATCAACTGTCTCACCCATTCAGAGGGCCTGATCCAGTTGGTGACCCCTCAGTCATTGGTTCAAAGTTCATGTGTTTCCATTCGTTTGGCTATTTGTCCCTGTGCTTTATCCAACCTTGGTCTCAACAATTCTCGCTCATATAAACCCTCCTCATTCTCGCTAATTGGACTCCCAGAGATCCACCAGGGGCATAGCCATGGATCTCTGCATCCAGATACCTCAGTCATTGGATGGGGTTTCTAGCACGACAATTAGGGTGTTTGGCCATCCCATCATCAGAGTAGGTCAGTTCGGGCTGTATCTCAACCATTGCCAGCAGTCTGTTTTTTGTGGATTTCTGTGGGCCTCTCTAGCACTCTGCTTCTTCCTATTCTCATGTGGTCTTCATTTATCATGGTCTCCTATTCCTTGTTCTCCCTCTCTGTTGTTGATCCAGCTGGGATCTCCCGCTCCCCCAAGCTCTCTTTCCCTCGACCCTCGCCCTTCATTACCCCCACTCATGTCCAGGCTGTTCATGATGATCTCTTCCATTTCTCCTTCATTGGGCAATCCCTGTGTCTTTCTTGGGGTCCTGTTTCCAGGTAGCCTCCCTGGTGATGTGAGTAACAGTCCAGTCATCCTTGTTCCTCATCTAGTATCCTCCTATGAGTTATTACATAGCATGTTTGTCTTTCTGAGTCTGGGTTACCTCACTCAGGATGATTTTTTCTAGATCCATCCATTTGTCTACAAACCTCATGATGTCATTGTTTTTCTCTGCTGAGTAGTATTCCATTGTGTATATGGACCACATTTTGTTTATCCATTCTTCAGCTGAAGGTCATCTAGGTTGTTTCCATGTTCTGGCTATTACAAACAATGCTGATATGAACATAGCTGAACAAGTGCTCTTGTGATGTGGTTGAGCATTCCTTGGGTATATGCCCAAGAGTGGTATAGCTGGATCTTGGGGGAGATGGATTCCTAATCTTCTAAGAAAGCACCATATTGATTTTCAAAGTGGTAGTACAAGCTTGCATTCCCACCAGCAGTGGAGGAGAGTTCCCCTAGCTCCACATCCTCTCCAGCATAAGGTGTCTTCAGTGTTTTTGATCTTAGCCATTCTGACAGGCGTAAGGTGGTATCTCAGAGTTGTTTTGATTTGCATTTCCCTGATGATTAGGGATGTTGAGCAATTCCTTAAATGTCTTTCAGCCATTTGAGTTTCCTCTGTTGAGAATTCTCTGTTTAGTTCTGTAGCCCATTTCTTAATTGGACTGTTGGGCATTTTGATGTCTAACTTCTTGAGTTCCTTATATATTCTGGATATCAGTCCTCTGTGAAGATCTTTTCCCATTCTGTAGGCTGTCGCTTTGCCTTGTTGACCGTATCCTTTGCTCTACAAAAGCTTCTCAGTTTCAAGATGTCCCATTGATTGATTGTTTCTTTCAGTGTCTGTGCTACTGGTGTTCTATTTAGGAAGTGATCTCCTATGCCAATGTGTTCAAGACTACTTCCTACTTTCTCTTCTAGCAGGTTCAGAGTAGCTGGATTTATGTTGAGGTCCTTGATCCACTTGGACTTAAGTTTTGTGCACGGTGATAGATATGGATCTATTTGCAGCCTTCTACATGTTGATATCCAGTTATGCCAGCACCATTTGTTGAAGATGCTTTCTTTTTTCCATTGTGCACTTTTGGCTTCTTTGTCAAAAATTATATGTTCATAGGTGTGAGGATTAATGTCAGGGTCTTCAATTTGATTCCATTGGTCCACATGTCAGTTTTTATGCCAGTACCAAACTGTTTTTATTACTGTAGGTCTATAGTAGAGCTTGAAGTCAGGGATCGTGATGCCTCCAGAGGTTGTGTTATTGTACAGAATTCTTTTGGCTATCCTGGGTTTTTTGTTTTTCCATATGAAGTTGAGTATTATTCTTTCCAAGTCTGTGAAGAATTGTGTTGGTATTTTGATGGGGATTGCATTGAATCTGTAGATTGCTTTTGGTAAGATTGCCATTTTTACTATGTTAGTTCTGCCTATCCATGAGCATGGGAGATCTTTCCATTTTCTGAGATCTTCTTCAATTTCTTTTTTCAGGGACATATCCAGCTTTTAAAGTACTTCCCATTACTACTGACTACCAATTTTTTTGTTGTTGTTGTTTTCAGGTTTATTGGAAATATGAAAGAACAGATTCAAACGGCTCCATGTGGTGTTTTGAAATTCATCCCAAATGTAGTCTGAGTGACCTGCAGGTTAGAGAGGCTCCCAAAGTCCAGAAGCATTTCCTTGGTGTCAGGATCTACCTCAACGTTCTCCTGATCCAGGGCTGAGACCTCAGGAACATAATTATCTCTCCTTTCGCTCTCTTCTTTCTGCAACTTGATAGAAATACCTCTCACAGGACCTCTCTGAATTTTCCTCATCAGATGTGTAACATAGCTGGCTATCTTGTTGCAGAGTTTCTTGCTGGGGATAATGGCCATCTCCTCACACATGCACTTGTTGGTGTGGAAGTCATTATGCAGGCACGTGTAGTACTTCTCAATAATGACCCAGGCCACCTTCTTCACAGTCTTGGTGTGAACAACGCCCATGTTGGACGAATCTTAAAAGGTCTTATTAATAAAAACAAACCTGGTGACAGTTATTGGGGTGAATGCTGGAAAATCAGAGAAGCAGAACCAGCCACAGCTAACCTCACCTCACCAATTCCTCAGCTGATCTCATTTCCTCAAACTGGAAGCCTCTGTGTCTTCATCCAAATGGCTCTCATCTGAACTGCTGCTCAAAAGCCTAAAAGCTTAATAGACTCTAGTTCCTGGTTTTCTCGACTTATATACCTTTCTGCTTCCTGCTATCACTTCCTGAGATTAAAGAGATGTGTCACCATGCCTGGCTGTTTCCAGTGTGGCTTTGAACTCACAGAGATTCGGATAGACCTCTGCCTCAAGAATGCTAGGGTTAAAGGTGTGTGTGCTGCCATTTTTTGGCCTCTATATCTATCTAGCAGTTGTTTTGTTCTCTGACGCCAGGTAAGTTTATTAAGGTGCACAATATATTGGAGGACACAATATTACCACAGGTCCTGGTAGAAGAGCTGATTACCAATTTGTAATAAATTCTGGAAGAGAAGAAATTATTGTCCTTGGCTGTGTACTACTTCTGTGCCCATCAGGATCCAATGGGTAGCTCCAAGTGCATAGTCAAACAACCCCAAATAAACTCATTTTATCACAGAATAAATCACAAAGAGACATGAATGTGAGCAAGAAATATAAAGTGAGGAGGATGGGTAGACAAGGGAGGAAAAGAGAGTCTTAGTTGAACAGATTAAAAGGGGGTGAGAATAATCAGAATATAGATACATGTGGATAACATAGTACATGTAGATAATTTTCAAAGTTGAAATTTAATTAATAAAAAGAGAGACCAATTAAAGAAATGTTTGGTTGTTGAAGTTACAAACTGCTTTGGTGAAAAAGTTAGTTAATAAATAAAACTTAGTAAATAAATGACAAAATACATTTTGGTCTACACAAAAGTGACTGTGATAGAATTCAGAGTAGATGATTTGTCTTGCATTTAGGTATTCATTTCAATTGGAAGTAGAGTTTTACTTCTTGAAAGTTTTCTGGAATGTTAATTTTTTACATATCAAGTGCACTTCTCTACATTTGTTTTATGTCAACTTTTCTCTTCATCTATTTGTTAGGTTGATAACTGTTTTATAGGTGCTCTCCATTAGCCAAGGCAATAGCTGTATTAGGTGTGTACAGAAGGTGTGAGAGGTAAGCCTCCATAGTAGTGTTATTTTATCTTTCTTCATGCAGAGGAAGTGTGAATATTCTGTAACTGCCAACCCTAATATTTATCAGTTGACTGAATTCAAATCATGTCTTAAGTTTGAAAATGATGATGAAAAGCAATCAGTTATCAAATCACTGTAAAACCCTCAGGACTTATTATTCAAAGGAAGGGAGGAAAAAAAACACATGGATAACCATTGCCCTTTCCTTAAAAAAGAAAAGCTTTGAAATATGTTTAAAAATATTTTATGAGGTCACAATAAAAAAAAACATAATTGGAAGAAAAATTCTGCTTGTCTAAGCGAAGAGCACATTTGTAGTGGTAGGGTAAATGTTTTATCGATTGGGAAGCTGGGAAACTCAAGTCATTACTCACCACCAGCTAAAGAATAATTGCTAATGCTCTGGCAGAAAGATTAAAAACAGTTTCTGGAAGTATTCTTTACAGTGATCAATGGTGTATCATCCCAGGCCATTGGCTCTTCAATAACATTTCCCCTTTTGGGATACAATCAATTTTTATAATATGATTCATTTGCCAGTGGGCATTCATTCCTCATGCGATGAAAAGGCATTCATGCATCTTAGATTGTTGAAAGTAATCTTATGCAGCAAAGACCAGGCTGTGGACAGAAGACCCACTTGAACCCATTTCTATTTTAAATAGCTTTGGAAATAATCTTTACTCAGGAAGGGGGAGGAGGAAGTGGGCAGTTGCTAGCTTCTTTATTGTTGCTTTGTTAATCTTTCGAGATTGTATTTAGCACACTGGCAGCAGTTGTGAACATCCTAACACAGGGATATTGACTGAGAGTGTTATGTCAGCTTTGCTCATATGCCACCACGAGCTGAACTCATTTGTACTACCAAAGAACTGATAAGCCAAGGTTGCCCACAGTTCTCTAGGTCCCAGCATTCTTTGGCAGAACTCAACTTTGCTTCACTGCTCCAGACCATGTTAACACATTCCAGCTTTAATAAACAACAGCTTCAATCATGAGATATACCCATTCTAATACTTCTCCCACAAGAATGCATGCTGAAAACCTGGAGCTATGATATCTTAAGCTCAAGCCTGTTATTGCACATATGATGAGAGAAACCCTAGCCCTGTTGCTTGCCAAATTGGTGAATAGTGAGGAGGAGGAGTAAGACAAGGAGGAGCAGCAGGAGGAATAAAAGGAAGAGGAGGGGGAGGATGAAGAGAAATTTCAGGAACAGGATGAGGAGGAAGAAAGGGAGAAGGAATAGGAGCAGGGGGCATGAAGAAAGCAGAGGAGGAAGAGAAGGAGGGGTAAGAGGAAGAAAGGAGAAAGAAGGAAAAGGAGGAGAAGAAGATGAAGAAAAAGAAGAAAGAAGGAGAAGGAGAAGGAGAAGAAAACAAAGCCAAGTTCACAAAGTAATAAAAGTGATTTTCCCCCCAGTTGGTGGTGGCATGCACCTTTAATTCCAACACCTAGGAGGCAGAGATAAGTGTATTTCTGAGTTCAAGATTAGCCTGGTGGACAGAGCAAGTTCCAGGACAGCCAGGGCTACACAGAGAAAACCTGTCTCACACACACACACACACACACAAAAAAAAAAAAAAAAAAAAAAAAAAAAAAACAATTATGAAATAAGCTGTTCAGCATCACAGAGCCAAAGCTGGAATTTTATTTCAGGGTTTGAACAATGTTTTTATGAGATTGCAGAAAACTCAATCTACTTTCTGCCTAATCCAAACCTTTCCTCAAAATCTCTCTCATGTCTTATGAAATAGAAACAACAAATTAAAACGGAAACTTGGCTTAGAGTGGTTACTTTTCAATGAACTCCTTTTGCAACTGTAATATTATGCCCTACGTAGGTGTCTGATATGTCTGATTTCCCTAAAACATTTTTTCACACTCATCGACTGCATTTCATTGTTGCATCTACATCCTATAGTTATTTATTGAAACACAATATTATTCTTACTATCTCTCTTTTGACTTCAAAGGGAAAATGCTACTCATAATAAAAGTGAAGACTAAAAGAAAACGTATCTATTTTGCTTTAAAGATTTCATTTTGTTTTTAAAATTGATACTTATACACATTAGGTATGTTACTGTGGTATTACTTTTCCTGAAATAAATGTTAGGTGATCTTTCTTGTAATCAAAAAGTTAAATTTTGGATGTTTACTTTGTTCTAGACATCAAGAAAAAGGCAAATTTTTAGAAGATGTGTGTGTATAAAAACTAGGCTATTTACTTGTCTGTCACACGAATTTTATGAACTGGAACTGAAATGTGGTGGGCATGTACTATTACCTTCTTTTCTTGCTCTTTAATCACACTATAAACCTGAAAAGTGAACACTAACTACCATCACAGAACTAGCTTCAATCATACTAATCACAGAACTGGGTCTCTAGACAGTGGATTTTCTTAGCTATCTTGCTTTATATTCTGCTCATAATTATAAAGGTTTCCAAATTCTTAAGTATGTATTTCTATACCTGTAATTCAAGCCTTTTCCAAATCTACACCCAATGAACTCACTTGCCCAGTGTATTATTTAGCAACTGATGTTTGAATCTTAAGTGCCTACCTTTATTCTTTTTGTGATATTTGGCCTTGTGTCTTTCCTCCTTTGTAATTTTATTTTAATGTTGAAAGAAATCACAGTCTAATTTGAAATTTCCAGAATTTACCTTTCCATCCTCTAAACTTTTGTTTCACCTTGCTTTATACTGCCCAAGAATACTTTTTATTTGCATGTTATAATCATATAGCTGTCTCATAGGCTTTATTATATATTTGCATTTGTCTTGGTGTGTACAAACATTCAAGATTCATAACAGGTACTATATTTGCTAAATTAGTGAAATATATATGTGTTAGCAGATATTTTATTAGGAGAATTGTTACAAACATTTTTCTAGATGTATATGTCTTTCCTGTGAGAACACTATCAATTTGTTTTAGTTTTAACCAAGTTAATTTCAGTCAGACCTTGGTCTTTGGGAAAAATGTCATTTTTCTAAGGTTTTAGGAAAAGCAAAAATTATGTTTTTACAGTTCTGGCTTCTGACATGACAATTTAGCATAGACATATCTGGTTTCCCTGGAGAACACTCTCAGCTGCATATCGATGTCTTCTCCTTTGTCCTCATGAGGACTTCACTCTGTTCTTGTATATCCCTGGTGTCTCTCTTCTAAGAGTCACAATTGAGCTTGAATAAAGCTTTATGTAATGAGATTACTGTAACTTGGCTATCTTTTACAGGTTCTGTCTTCAAATACACTGAAATTCAGAGGCACTAACTAGGCTTAGGTGTTAAACATATACATTAGAGGAAGTGAAATGTGACTTTTGTGAAAAGACATAAAATACTATATTATGATGAACTGATTATTGAGTCTTAAGAATGAATAATTATCATGCAACCAATTGAATTCTTTTTAATGCTTTTAAAGGATGGTCACTGTGTTAACAACTTTTATGTCAGCTTGACACAAGTTATAGTCAACTAAGTGGAAGGGACCTTGTGTTGCACAAATTCTCAATGGTCTTATAATAAAAACCAAGAGCTGTATATCAGGGTGAAAGCTGAAGGACCAGAGAAGCAGAGCAAGCCACAGCAACCACCTTTTACCTCACCAACTTCTGAGCCTGAACAAGCCTGAGTTCCTGTCTCCTCCCGCCTTATGTTCCTTTCTCTGTCCAGTCACTTCCTTCTGACCTCTGTGGCTAACTCTGTGACTGACTCCTCTGATCTTCAAGCAAGTTTTATTTCTTAGATTACAAACAATATATCATCATAACCTTGATTGAGAAAATACCTCTATAATATTAGGCTATAGCCAAATTTGTAGAATGTACAGAATAGAACATTTTATTAGTGATTGATATAAGAGAGTGCAGAATATTGTAAGTGGCGCCACAACTGGGCTGATATTTCTGGGTTATATAAGATTGCAAACTAGGCAAGCCATGAGGAGAAAGTCAGTAAGCAGCACTCCTCCTTGGCTTCTGCATAAGCTCCTGCATCCAGGTTACTTCCCTGTTTGTGTTCCTGTCTTGACTTACTTTGATGATGAACATTGAAATAAACCATTTTCTCTCCAAGTTGCTTTGGTCATAGTGTTTCATCACATCAGTAATAATATTAAATTAGATGGCCACCTTGACAGTGATTTTGTTAGCAGATTTACAAATGTATGGATAACATAGTAAACAGTAAAAGTCTAAGGTGATTTCAATTACAGAGAAATTCTTCAAGTCCAAGCCAGGGCAATCTCAAGGTACAGAATGAGGAAGGCAGTATATAAAAATTTCCTTCTATGATGCAAGTGTAGGATAGTCTAAAGAGCTCCTAGGCTAGCATATTGTTGATGCTCCAATGAAGTAGAAAAGAGATCAAAGATATTTAAGGCAATATTTAAGCTTGAGGTATGCTGGGAGTGTTCAAAACAGGGGAAATTCGTAATATAGTATCTGAAAATTTATACCTTCCCTAGCCCAAGTAATGAACCATAAACTACCCATGTAACTTTGGAATGAGTATTTCTCTTTATGTAGCAAAAGAAGACAGTAGCCATTTATTTCTCCAGTTGCTGTCCTAGCTTGCCTTTGATTGGCAAGGCCTTAATATTAGTGCTTTCCTCCAGGAATGTCAAGGAAGTTGTCTCCCCATGATGCAGTCTTATGAACTCTCCACTTATACTTCAGGTTTTCTTTTGTTTGTGATTATCCCAGTTCTATGCAACATTGCTGTTATTACAATAATATCACTTTGTTGAATGATTCTAAACTGGTAAATGGAGAAAAGGAGAACGTTTGTACATAACATTCACCTAACCTCTGGAAAGCACACAGCAAGCTGCTAAGAGTCACTGTATCAGAGATATAACTGACCCTCTAAATGATAATGGATTGAGCCACCATCCTTGTGTGTGTGTTTGTGTGTGTGTGTGTAATGTTTTTATTTATTTGATTTTTATTTTATTTTTTTATTCTTTTTTCTTTTTATTTTTCTTTATTAAGAAATTTTCTACTCACTCTACATACCACCGGCAGATCCCATCTCCTCCCTTCTCCCACCCCCAGCCCTCCCTCCCAAGCCACCCCACATCCCCCACATTCCCCAAATCAAGGTCTCCCATAGGGAGTCAAAGAGCCTGGCACATTGAGCCTAGGCAGGTCCAAGCTCTTCCACACTGCACTAAAGCTGCACAACGTGTCATACCACTGTCTCTGGGCTCCTAAAAGCCTGCCCATGCACCAAGGATGGATCCCTATCCCTCTGTCTGGGTGCCCCCCTAAACAGTTCTAGCCAAACAACCATCTTCCATATCCAGAGGGCCTAGTCCACTTCCATGGGGGCTCCACATCCACTAGTCTACAGTTCATGGGCTTCCACCAGTGTGGCCGGTCATCTCTGCATGTCTTCCCATCATGATCTCGATGCCCTCCACCTGCAGAATCCCTCCTCTCTCTCATAGATTGGTTCCCGGATCTCAGTCTGGTGCCTGGCCATGGATCTCTGCATCTGCCTCCATCAGTCACTGGACAAGGGCTCTATGATGGTGGTTAGGGTATTCACTAGACCAGTCACCAGAGTAGACAAGTCCAGGCACCCTCTAGACCACTGCCAGCACTCCCAGATGGGGTCATCATTATGTATTCCTAAGAGCCTCCCTGGTACCCTGCCTCTTCTTATTCCCAAGATGTCCTTATCTATCATGGTATATCCCTCCCTGCTCTCTCACTCTGTCCCTGTTCTAGCTTGACCCTCCCATTTCCCTTTGTTCTCATCCCCCACTCCTCCCATCCATTTCCCCGCCACTCCCAGTCCACTCATGTAGATCTTATCCACTTCTCCTTTGCTGGGCCATTCATGTGTCCCTCCTAGGGTCTTTTCCTGTTATCTAGCCTCTCTGGAGCTGTGGGCTGCAGTCTGGCCATCCCTTCTCTCAAATCCAGTATCCACTTATGAATGAGTACATACAGTGTTTTTCCTTCTGAGTCTGGAATACCTTACTCAGGATGATATTTTCTAGTTCCATCCATTTGCCTGCAAATTTCATGATATCATTGTTTTTTACTGCTGAATGGTACTCCATTGTATATATGTGCCACATTTTCTTTATCCATTCATCAGTTGAGGGGCACTAGGTTGTTTCTAGGTTTTTGCTATTATGAATAAGGCTGATAAGAACATAGTTGAGCATGTGTCCTTGTGGTAAGATTGAACATTCCTTGGGTATATGCCAAGAGTGGTATAGCTGGGTCTTGATGAAGACTTATTCTCAATTTTCTGAGAAACCACCATACTGATTTCCAGAGTGGCTGTACAAGTTTGCATTCCCACCAATAATGGAGGAGTGTTCCCCTTGCTCCATATCCCCTCCAATGTGAGCTGTCTGCAGTGTTTTATCTTAGCCATTCTGACAGGTGTAAGATGGTATCTCAGAGTTGTTTTGATTTGCATTTCCCTGATGACTAAGGATGCTGAGCAATTCTTTAACTGTCTTTCAGCCATTTGAGATTCTTCTGTTGAGAATTCTCTGTTAAGCTGTATAGCCCATTTTTTAATTGGATTGTTTAGTATTTTGAAGTCTAGCTTTTTGAGTTCTTTATATATTTTGGAGATCAGCCCTCTGTCAGATGTGGGGTTGGTGAAGAACTTTTCCCATTCTGTAGGCTGTTGTTTTGTATTGTTGACCATGTACATTGCTCTAAAAAAGCATCTCAGGTTCAGGAGGTCCCATCTATTAATTGTTGCTCCCAGTGTCTGTGCTACTGGTGTTATATTTAGGAAGTGAGCCACCATCCTTCATTGCATGTGAAACAACATGGGCAATTCACTGAAAAAAGGAATGATGGCTACAGATCAATTAAAAATAACAACAGAAACCATTAGACATTAAATGATAATAAGCATCATTAAGGAGTTATGTTAATGAAATATTTTTAAGTGGGTTAGATGAAAGAGATCATAAAAAGAGAGGAATTGAGAAAAGGAAGGGGAGAAAATAAACAAGGGAAAGGAAAAGGGAATCTGAAGATTGCTGTTGGAAATATTCTTCTAGATATTCAGAAATATGTTGCCTTGAGACACACATGGCCCAAAATAAAAATAATACTCCATGCAATACTTTAAATTGAAACACAAATTTTTTTAATGAAAGATGAGTAGGTAGTAGATAGTGAATGTGTGTGTGTGTGTGTGTATGTGTGTGTGTGTGTGTGTGTGTGTGTGTGTGTGTGTGTGTAAGAGAGAGAGAGAGAGAGAGAGAGAGAGAGAGAGAGAGAGAGAGAGAGATCAAGGGGATGGAGCATGTTACTACTGTGGGAGGAGAACAAAATCAATATTTAAAGGAGAAGACCTGAAGGCAGGCATTCCATGCTAGTAGGTATTGTATAGAACTGGAATCAAAAGCTGACTGTGGTCACTTGAATGAAAATGGCCCCTATCAGCTCACAGGGAATGTCACTATTAGGAGTTGTGGCCTTGTTGGAGTAGGTGTGTCACTTTGGATGGGGTTTGAAGCTTCAGAACTACAGGCCAAGCCCAGTGGCTTAATGTCTTTTCCTGATGGCTACAGGTTGGGATGTAGAACATTCAAACCCTATCCAGCAGCACCATATCTGCCTGAACACCCCTATGCTTACTACTATGATGACAATGGACTAAAACTCTGAATTACAAGCCAGCTCCAATTAAAAGCTTTCCTTTATAAGAGTTGCCATGGTCATGGTGTCTCCTCACAGCAATAAACCCCAAGACAAAAGTTTTCACTAGGGACTAGGGTTGAAGCATGAAAGACAGTGGTGCTGAAGTTAATTTGACTATGGGGGACCAGGTCAAGAGGTGTCAGAGTAGATGAATATTAGCATGTGTCCTAGAGTCCATTCTTGTGGTACTTTGGCAAAAAATAGTACTTTACTCGCTTGTCTAAAAAATATGCTTGGGCTAAATTGAAAAGTTTATGATTAATTGTACTGGCAGAGGAGATTTCAAAACAGCCAGTGTTGACTGTGCCATATAGTTATTAGTGGCTGCACTTATTCAGATCTATGGGAAGGAGCAAGCTGAGCAAGGAAAAATACAAAATGTACAGTTTGAGGATAAAGAAGGTGCTAGGAAGTTTTCACAGATCAAAGAAAAGCCAGATGCCAAGTGGAATTAAGAGAGTGGTAACCTTGGAGCAATACACTACTCAGCTAAGTTCCCAACTTGTGAAAAGTTGTGTGCCATCGTTTCCAGCTCTAAATCAGCCTTTTGATACAAACATAACTGTAGTAATCTTGGCCTTCCAGATTCCCACCAGAATGACTCTGCTTTCAGAATTCTAGGTCTTTGTAATCTGAAACTCAAGACTCTTGAACAGTCTTCCTAAAAACTAATTCCAACAATTTATGCAACTTGTGGGCAGGTCTGTCAAATCACTATCTCATTTCCAGTACTAATTTTCTGTATTAGCTATTTATCTCATCCAGTGATAAAACACTTGAATGAAGGAGATTAAAGGAAAAATTATTTAATTTTGTTTGTTATTTGGTGGTTTAACGTCTATAACAGTGAAGAAGGCACAGTGGTGGATAGATCCACGTTAGTAGGAACATGAATTATTTGCTTGTTATAACTACTAATAAGGATCAAAGAGAGAGAGAGAAACAGAGAAACTATGATGCAGAGAGAGGCAGAGAGAAAGGGAGACAGGGAGAGATACAGAGTGAGTGACAGAGAAGGGGGGAGACAGAGAATGTTATTGAGAAAGAGTGAGCTATAACCCCCAAAGCCCATCCCTAAATGGCCCACGGCATCCAGCTGGGTTTTCTGTTGAAAGGTTCCTTAATTCAGCATCATGAGCTAGAGACCAATGTCCAAACATATGAGGTTGTGGGAAACACTTCAAACTCTATCTTTTCTGAATACCTATCCACTTTACTTATCCCTATTAAGTGAATACTATAAATGAACATACCTGCTCACTTTCAAAACAATGATGATTGAAATTAATTGTCTTCCTGAAGCTCCAGGAGCGTGAGTACTTCATTTATTCTTCTGGTGTTGACCTTCCTCTTAAGATTGTATCCCTGGGGCAAGAAACCACAAGTCGATTGACTTGTATAACCTCATTCCACACATAAGAGTAAGGACGTCTGTTTGAAGGAAACAGATGAGGTCTTGCATAACTATGTTTACTAGAAGTAGAAAAAAGAACTGAGGTTCTATTCCAAATATCAAAGATACTACAGCAAGAAAAGAGGGTCAAGCTAAAAAGTTCCCATCTCTTAGATGTTTCATCCTGCAATTGAATCAGCTGTTAGTCCAATGCTCAGTTAATATGTCTTCTTTAGGACAGATATTTGGTTGGTTTGCTTGTTGATATGATCACCTAAGCTTATTACTAGTTTTCCTCTGCTCATTTCTTTAATTTATGCACCACTTTGACAGCTATCTGAAAAGTCAACAGCCTCTGTAGCAGAAAGCTGCACTCATTCTAGCATGAACTGGAGAATCTGCATAAAATTCTGACATGACTTTGACATTTTTAAAATTATATATTCAAGTAATGAAGATATTTTATACCTGGTTTGTCTTCTACATGCCACAATATAGAAGATACCTAATGTATTTTAGAATGGAGGGGTAGATAAATTAATTTCATCCAAGTTAACCATTGTTGAATGGCTTAATTAGTTCTGGTTAAATGTATTTTATTGATTATTCTCAGCTTTGCTAATGGTTTTTTACAACAGTTTAGTGTAGATAGGCACATAAGTATGTACTATAAAATGTACTATAAGCATAGCAATTTACAAAGCTATAATCATATGTTTTTATGAGGCACCATTTTATACTGTTTTCAACATATCTTATAATATTTCACTTTTTAGAAAAGGCTTGCTTGGAAATTCCTTGATTTTTTTCTTATTTTATTTTATTTCATTTTATTTTCTCCCTTTCATGAAAAATAGATTTTTTTTTCTCATACAATATATCCTGATTACAGATTCTCCTCCCTCTATTCCTCCCAGTTGCTTCCCACTTCCCCTCCCATCAGGATCCACTCCCTTTTTGTCTCTCATTAGAGAAGAGCAGGTTTCTAAGAGGTAACAACAAACCATAACAAAATAATTATTGGGTAATCATATGCCTTTCTCCTCCTATTAAATTTCTTTCCCCTTCAGACTTTGTCGAGTCCTATAGGTAGGATGGGTCCAATCTATCAATTGCTTTCTCCTAATCCCCCTTTTCTTTGTATGCTCATTTTAATTGCTTATACTTCTTATGTTCTTTTTGTAATTGTAACCACAGCAACTCTATTTATCTCAACAAGGCAAGGTCATTTGTTCAAAAAAGGGTGAAGCAGGGCTAAGGTAGGGGTTGCAAAGTATCCAATCTTATACTTTTATTTTAGTAACACACTCATTTGAAAATGAAATAATTAATTTAAAATCAGAGTCAGTTGGTAATGAAAGGATAAGGACAAGACAGAGTCAAAACTCCACTAGCAGAGCACATGTGAATAAGAGATAGACTCTGGCACTGGAATTTGAGTTTATGAGAAAATAATGTGACTCCAGCTACTGGAAAAGAACACCTGATGGGCTGCTTCCCATGCTGGAAATGATGGAGAGAGTGAATAGTCTTGGAACCACAGCTTCATAATTAAAATCTCTATCATAATTTATTAATTGAAAACAATAATATTTAGTTCATAACATCCTCAAAATGTGACATGTAATAAATGCTATAGCATCTATAAATCACTCAGAAAAAAATCACAAATGCATAAAAATGACATATAAATTACTTTAGTGAAAGGAAAGTTCATTTCATGCTTTGTTACTAGTTACTACACGAGAATAGTAATATTGTCAAATTATTATAAAATGTGGTATTAAATAATTTTAAATTCTCTTAAGTAGGTTTCATCTTTTTATGCTAAATTGAAATATATTCTCAAGTTAATTAAGGTGCCATTTCTGTTACATTGTATGAATCACTATTGGTCATGGTTAATTACCTGATGGAAGCCAAACAATTCACAATTTCAAGCAGTAAGACTGAATGAGATCATTGAGGTAAGGTTGAGATCCAATCTGCTATGGTTGTAATCCTCCCAAGATGAGAGTTTGGGATGTAGTAGCACACAGAAAAAAAGATCATGTGAAGATAGGGCAGATGGCAATACGTAAACCAAAGAGACGACCTCAGCATGAACAACTCTGTAACAACTTCAACATAAAATTTTGGCTTCTGAAACTCTGGAAAGTTAATTTCTATTCTTTACTGTCTGTAACACATTAATATAGCAGTCCTGACAAATAATAGAAGCAATATACATGCAGTGAAAAAGATGAAACCATAATTATATCAATATCCAATTTTTAGTGATATAATTAGTGCAGAAAATTCAGTACCAATATAGGAAATTTAAATAATGGTATCAATCACCTAGATGTAACATGTTATTGTAATTATTTTATAATAATAGACTGGAGTTTAAAAGCAATATGTAACCAGAACATACTTGGATACATATTGCTATTAAGTCCACTTAAAATATTTTTCAGTATATGAAACTTCTGGGCTGATCAAACAAATATTATTATACTTCAAAAGCTAAATCTTAAAAACATTCCCTAATCACCACAAAATTAAATAAAAAGTAAAGAAATAAGGATGATAGGAAAGTCTCTGATATTTTCCAGGAAAATTAGGAAATGTTTTGAGTTGACTGATAATAAAATTATAATGAAAAAGTGAATATGACTAATTATTTTAACCAAATTCTTACATTAGAGTTTATTAAGGACATGAGTTCAACAACCTAAGCTTCTACTTTAAGAACTTAGTTTCAAAAGCAAATTAAATTAAGAAAGAAATGATGAAACATGAAAAAACAAAATTGAAAGCAATTATAAAAGAGAAAATCAGTAAAAATAAATCTAGTTTATTTACAAGTTCCTAAATAAAACGAAAATAATTTTTTCTCATTTTATTAGATTTTCTAAGGTTCATGAGTATATTTCAATACAGTGAAACAAACTAAAGGACTCAAATGATGAAGAAATAGCATAGGTGTGATCCCTGAGGAATTATGCACATTCATTTTCTAGGGATTGAATGCGAATGCCCAAAGCACTTATACATACATACTTCTGCAACTGACATCAAGTGAATTCATTTGATAAAAATTAATAATTTGATAAAATATGGACCAAGGTTTCTAGAGGTCAAATAATGGACAGAGGAGCCCTTAACTAATGAATCTCATTTCACAGAAATATTCTGAAGAGAATTACAGTTCTGTATTCCTTGACTACAGTATTCTACAAAAATATTTAAGAGGAATAAACACGAACTTTAAATATATATATATATATATATATATATATATATATATATCATAAAATAGTCAGAAACAACAACAAACATTTCTGTTTTGTTTTGTTTTTTCGAGACAGGATTTCTCTGTGTAGCTTTGCGCCTTTCCTGGAACTAACTCTGTAGACCAGGCTGGCCTTGAACTCACAGAGATCTGCCTGGCTCTGCCTCCCAAGTGCTGGGATTAAAGGCGTGTGCCACCACCACCTGGCCTTCAACAACCATTTCTGGATAGTATGATTTTTATACCAAAATTAGAAACAAAACAAAGAACTATCAAAACCACCAACAACAAAAAAAAACAAAACTTTAAGCAAAGAATTCTGAAAACTAAGAGCCCTAAAAGAAATACAAAAGTCACTGGCAAATTTTAATAAAAATGTTTTTCATCATTATACTGTAAAACTGAATATATTCATGTTATAAAATCCTCAAATCTTATTCTTGAATTATAATGTTTTCCTAGGAATACAAAAGCATATGCTCACACACAAAAATACATTGTAAATTACTGTACCTAACAGCTTTATTCATAAGAGTCAAAAATTGTAAAAATTACTTACATGTTAAGTTTAGTAAATGAAGATAAATAGAAGCATTGCACATGTATAAACAGAGTACTATACATCCATAATCCAGGGAAATGTTATTGGATGCACAAAAGCACTATATTGAGTGCAAAAGCCATTTACCTCAGGTTGGATACTATATGACTGTTTGTACATGATATTAAGGAAAAGATGGGTGTAGCACTACTACCCATTCACGATGTCCCAGTGAGGGGCTGAGGATTAAAACAGAGACAAGACTGTAGTTAGAGTTTTCCTGCCTGGCCCACAGTCAGGATAAATCTCTCTCACCTGTCAGCCCCACAGCCTCTCAAACCCAACCAAGTAAACACAGAGACTTATATTGCTTACAAACTGTATGGCCATGCCAGGCTTCTTGCTAACTGTTCTTATAGCTTAAATTAATCCATTTCTATAAATCTATACCTTGCCACGTGGCTCGTGGCTTACCGGCATCTTCACATGCTGTTTCTCATCGTGGCAGCTGGCAGTGTCTCTCTGACTCAGCCTTCCACTTCCCAGCTTTATTCTCCTCCTTGTCCTGCCTACACTTCCTGCCTAGCCAATGGCCAATCAGTGTTTTATTTATTGACTAATTAGCAGCACATTTGCCATACAGAACATCCCACAGCACAAGACAGTGTGTCATTCATCTCAGTAAAATGTCGTTTATTGAAGGAGGGAAGAGGCCTTAAATACAGGCTGACAGCACAGTGGGAGAACTCCAGAGGGCAGAAGTTAGCTACAGATGTTTTACATTCTTGTATACACCAATATGCAGGATGCCCAAACAAGGAACCTCTCTGGTAAGCTGTTTAGGAGGAAGGAAACTGGCAGGGAATTAGCATAGAGAGGATATCTGATCAAGGTCAGCAAGCAAGGCAACAGCTACCCAAGGAACGGATTCAAGGCCCAACAGATTCCCTCCTTACTAAAAAGAAAAATGAGCTTCTGTCTTAGGTTACATGGGACATCAGCACATCACCTTACCCGTCATCAAGACACCTGCCCAGGCCACGCAGGCTCTCTGTCTTAGGTTGTTAGGTGCCCTCCAAGAATTACCTATCATTGAACACATTATCATATAGGCTCAACCATGTGTGATCTCAAAGTGGTGCTGGGCTTGCAATCTGTGCATTCAACACTTAAAAGACCAACAGAAGTCCTAACCCACCCATAGCCAGTAGGCTAAGGGCAATTGAGCCATTCCCTTCCTTAATGAGCCTTACTGCAAATTGGAGTCCTCATAAGAGGGCATCCCAAAAGTAAGTGGAACTCGAGTTTTATTAATATTATAACTTCCAAAGCCAATTGAAATGTATATTACTGCTGAATTAAATTTATCATACCCAATAGAATGAAGGAGTAATTAATGGTGGTAGCTACTTTTGCTGCCAGGGTCTCCACTGTACTAGCTGTAGTAACCAACTGTGAAATAGCAATCCCAGAAACAGTAGCAGTGGTGGCCGCTACCACTGTAGTAGTAATAACAGCTGCAGTGAAGTCAAATTCTCTTCTGGAGTGTGTGAGCACCATCTGTGTCTTACTGCCATGGTCCACTGGCATGGACACCACTCCAGGAACATGAACCACCCAGCATGACTTAAGCTGGCAGTTCTATAAAGAACAATTAAGAACCACAAAGAAAAACAGAGATAGCACACAAGGAGCAGAACTAATGGTCTCATAATGCCTACATTTCAGGCTCACAAATTTTAAGATATCTTCAAAAGGGGGCCAGATGAATTTCAGGAGGCCATAAATGTTGCACAGAGCCACTCCTGAAAAGGTAGGTACTACACCAGCTTGAAGAGGATTGTGAAAATGAAAAGACTTAGCTGGCATGGTATTGTTAAGAAATGGAGGTCAGTGACTATACTACCAAATGTCAGGGTTACTCTTTAATCTCTAAGGTGCCTGGGTGACACGTTCTCAAACATTCTTGAAAAAGCAGTTACCATACATTACCTTCTGGAGAATCCAACCGCATGGCTTCAGTTCCTAGGCTTATGTTAATGCTTGCCAAGGCCAGACATATTGGGCTCTCAGTCCCCACTGGCATCAGAAGGGGAGAGTTTTTCACAAAGGCCCAATGAGTCTCTGCCATGTTGGGATTCAGCAGCAGCCACAGAGTACACACAGCACTTGGGAACCCAAAGAGGAACCTCATTGTCCTGCGGAAAGACATAAACAGACCCCCGGGCCCACCCAAGCACCGGATCAGGTCCCCTCCAAGTGCCAGTAGAAAGATCCTTCCATCCCACCAGAGGATGATTTGCAACAGGAGCCCTCCAGTGCTTATCTACAGAGGATATTCCAGCAAAATCCACTGATAAAAAATTTTAAATATATAAAACAAGGGAAAGAATAGAATGTGGAGAGGAAGGATGAGCCCCTAGCTCCCCCCTTTTTACTTTAGCAAAACATGTTCTTAAGGTATGATGGCAGCATTCTACTATAGCCTGTCCTTGAGGATTATAGGAAATACCAGTCTTATTAACAATAGAAAAATCTTGGCAGAATTTTGAAAACACTGTACTGCTGTAGGTGGGACCATTATCAATCTTTATGCATTTTGACACTCCCATATAAGCAAAAGCATGAAGACAATGATTCTTCACATCCTTAACCTTCTCACCTGAATGGGCAGAGGCAAAAATTATAGAGGAATATGTATCAATAGATACATGGACATATTGTAATTTTCCAAAGGAAGGCACATGTGTGATGTCCATTTGTCACACATGATTAGGTAAAAATCCTTGGGGATTAACTCCCAAATGAGGAACAGGTAAAAATTCAACACAAATAGGACATGATTTAACTATCTGGATGGCTGATTCCCAGGTTATGCCCATATGATGACAGAGAGATCCAGCATTAAGATGATAATGTTGATGCAACTGAGTAACCCTTTCAAAGGTGGAACAAATTAATGTGACAGTCATACAAGTAACGGCATCAGCCCTCTGATTACCTTTGCTTAGAGGTCCAGGTAATAGAGTATGAGCTCTAAGATGGCCCACATAAAGGTTATGAGAGTGGGACCAAATGAGTCCTTGCACTTGCAATAAATATTCATGAATGGGAGAGATGGATGGTATGTAGAATGTTGTCTCCAAAGCCACAATGGCATGTGCCACATATTGGCTATCAGTATAAACATTTACAAGTTCATCAGAAAACATCTGTAAAGCAAGCAACAGTGCCTGTACCTCTGCCATCTGGGCAGAAGTGCCCTGGACTTTCATTATCTTCACTGTGTTACCAGAAACTACCACAGCAAAATCACGTGAAGTGCCATCAGTAAATACCACACGGGCCTGAGGGACAGGAGTCATCTGTACTATTTCTGCAAATATAACAGGATGCAATTTAAAAAATTGATGCACATCATTGAAGCGGTAGTGAGTATCAAACTGACCCTGCATGGAGCATGTCAATATGGTTCAATCATTATCATTAGCTTGCAACCATGCTGTTTGGGACTGGGTGTATGGGGTCATCACAATATCTGGCTCCTTACCAAAAGTTTGAACACTAATCTTGATTCCCTTAAATATAATCTGAGCAACAGCCTGAGGATAAGGTATAATGGTTTTCACTGGAGAAGTTGGGGAATGTACCCATAGAATAGGACCTGTTTGCCAAAACACTCCAGTAGGTGAATGAGAAAAACAAAGCATCAAATACAATAAGGGAGAAGAAAGATCTATATATTGCACATGAGCCTGCTCCAGGGCCTCTAGCACACATTGTAGGGCTGTACACCCTTCAGCTGTTAATTCACGGGGAGATAAAGGATCAGGGTCGCCCATTAAGACATCATACAAAGGATGAAGTTGACCTGCTAGAATCTTTAAAGTGGGCCAAAACCATTGAATATCTCCCAGAAAGGCTTGGAAATCATTAAGCATGTGTAGCTGATCCGTAAGCTGAGTAAACTTTTGTGGACATATGCCTGTGCGTAACAATTCATGACCTAAATAATGATAGGGAAAGCTTACCTGTACCTTTTATGGGGCTGTTTGTAAATCAGTCAGGCTAAGAACCTTTTGTAGTTTAGAAAAAGCATCAAAAACAAGTTTTTTGCCTTCAGCAGCCAACAAAATATCATCCATATAGTAAATTACATAAACATCTGGAAAAGCTTTTTGAACTGGAGCTATAGCCAAAGACACATAAATTTGACATGTAGTAGGGCTATTGGCCATTCCTTTGGGCAAAACCACCCACTGATATCTCTGATAAGGTTCTTTGAGATTTTCTGATGGAACACTAAAAGCAAAGCAAGGACTGTCCTCAGGATGTAAAGAAATGGTGAAGAAACAATCCCTCAAGTCAATCACAATTAAATGCCAATGTTTAGGAATTGCCACAGGGGCAGGCAAACCAGGCTGTGTTGCTCCCATGAGAAGCATGGTTCTATTTACAGCTCTAAGATCTTGTAATAGCCTCCATTTTCCTGACTTCTTTTAAATAACAAATATAGGTGTGTTCCAGGGTGAAGTGGAAGGAATGGCATCTCAAGCATCTAACTGTTCCTTAACTAATGCATTTGCAGCCTCTAATTTTTCTTTAGTAAGGGGCTACTGTTCCACCCACACAGGGTCATCACTTTTCCAAGTGATTTTTATCAGTTGTATTATCGAAGGCTGCTGTACAGTGACTCCTATGGAAAAACCCCAATCCTCTAGTGTAGCTAGAGTTTTCCTGCCTTGTCCACAGTCAGGACAAATCTGTCACCCACCAGTCCCACAGTCGCTCAGACCCAACCAAGTAAACACAGAGACTTATATTGCTTACAAACTGTATGGCTGTGGCAGGCTTTTTGCTAACTGTTCTTATATCTTAAATTAAGCCATTTCTATAAATCTATACCTTGCCACGTGGCTTGTGGCTTACTGGCATCTTCACACGCTGCTTGTCATGGCAGCGGCTGGCAGTCTCTCTCTGCCTTCCTGTTCTCTCTATTCTCCTCTCTGTTAGTCCCACCTATACTTCCTGCCTGGCCACTGGCCAATCAGTGTTTTATTTATTGACCAATCAGAGCAATTTGACATACAGGCCATCCCACAGCACTTCCCCTTTTCTTTTTTTTTTTTAAAGAGGAAGGTTTTAACTTTTACACATCTCCAAAGTCAGCTTGGTATATTTGGAAATTTGGGCATAGCTTCTCTTACTACTTCCTGCTGGAGGGGGGTGTTGTATCTTATGGGGACACAAAGAAAATTTTAGGATTATGGAATAGTCCGTGAGGGTGTATCATCTGAGCCAGTTGCCTTGAAACGGTTCTGGATGTTGGATCATCTAGACCTTGGTGTCATCGGAGACCTTTCAGGGGGTCTTGGCTGGTCAAACCTGATGCATCTTAATCTGGAACAAATCCATAGCCTCTGGCTTTCTGTGGAAACAAAAGCAGAGCCTCTTTTTTAAAAGAAACATAGTCTTATATCCAAATTTTGAAGTCAAGGTACCTTTAAAATATACATTTTGGCATAACTCAACAGCTTTTGCAATCAAATGTTTTTTTTTTCAGTTACGAATATCAAAGAGAGCATAATCCAGATTCTCTTTGTGGTAGCCATCTTTACATGGCTTATTTTTTATATTACCTTGAGTCTATAGCTTTAAACTGCACCATTCTAAGACTGAAATGGCGCTGTGGCTGCTGGCTCCGCCCACTTCAGCTTCCCAACATGGCGGTGATACATTTTCCACCAGCTCTGGGAGCCATCAACTCTCAGAAACAGTGGGTCTATGCTTCTATCAAAGCAGCATGGAGCCCAGAAACCTCTTTTTGTTTTGTACTAGCCAAGGCTAAATCCACCATGCAGCTTAATGTGCCACTTGCAGAGGCCTCATTCCCGCCAAACTGCTGGTCAAGCGCACACTCCAGGAACCCGCCATAGTAGCTCAAACATGCAGGCTGCCACTAACTTGAGAGAAACAACTAGGAACTGTTTTTAGTTCCATTTTAGTATCTTTTTTCTCAGGTTTTAGGTGGAAACTCTTGTCAGCACATTGGGCACCATTTGTAGCTAGAGTTTTCCTGCCTTGTCCACAGTCAGTACAAATCTGTCACCCGCCAGTCCCACAGTCACTCAGACTCAAACCAAGTAAACACAGAGACTTATATTGCTTACAAACTATATGGCCATGGCAGGCTTCTTGCTAACTGTTCTTATATCTTAAATTAAGCCATTTCTATAAATCTATACCTTGCCACGTGGCTTGTGGCTTACTGGCATCTTCACATGCTGCTTGTCATGGCAGCGGCTGGCAGTCTCTCTCCGCCTTCCTGTTCTCTCTGTTCTCCTCTCTGTGAGTCCCGCCTATACTTCCTGCCTGGCCACTGGCCAATCAGTGTTTTATTTATTGACCAATCAGAGCAATTTGACAAACAGACCATCCCACAGCACTCTAGTATCCCCAGAACATCTAGTAACATAGTTTTTGTCTGCCACAGGTAGTGGATCTCCTTGTAGCATTTTTCTTAAGCCTCTGTCTGTGCAGTAGCCCTGACTCTTCAGCATCTGTTGTGCAGGCTGTGTAGTAAGCACTGCTCCCATACCTTCTAACACATCTCATCTCCACAAGTTCACTGGAATGTTAGGTAGCACAAAGGGCTGAAAAGTTCCTGCATGACTTTCCTTATCCTTCCAATTTAAGAGTAGCCTGCTCTGTAATGGCATCTGAGCTGTGCCAATACCTTGTAGGTTAGAGGTGGAATCTTTGAGGGCCCATGATTTGGGCCAATGTTTTATCAAGATAACTGAAGTGTCAGCACCAGTATCTAAAAGACCTTGAAATTGTGATCATTAATTTTCAAATTTAGCATGGGTCTTTGTTCTAAGGTGGAAACCCAGCAGGCTAGAGGGCCCACAGAGCCAAATCCACCCTAACCTCTCTGTGATTTAAGAAAAGGATTATTAGTTTGAAAGTGAGGCATCGAAAGCAATTGTGCTATGCATGCACCCTGGGGAATAATTGTCACCCCCTTACCAGCCTCAAACATGATTCTTATTTCTCCTTCAGAGTCTTCATCTATCACTCCTGGAATTACTCTAATACCATGCGTAAGAGCACTGATCCTGCCCAGAATCAGTTCTAAAGATCCTGCAGGTAGTGGACCCATGACCCCAGTACTGAGAGCCTGGGGGCCCATCTGATGTGCAGAGGTCCAATCCTGCACTTCCGGGGTGCCTCTGATAAGGTCTTGGAGAGAAAGGGATTTCTGCGATGAACTAACTGGATAGGATGGTGGGAAACTGGGGTTGGGACAGATGTATCCAGGGCTCTGTACACCTGGCTGTGGGGGGTCTGGAGCAGCCCCCGCTGCCCATTTCCCAAAGGCAGTAACAGATTTCCCTGAGCATCAACCTTAAATCGGCAATCATTACTCCAGTGATGGCCCTTTTGACATTGGGGGGGGGGGGTGCAAAGTCCTGGTGTCTTTGCCACTGTTTGGGCTCGAGAACAATTTTTCTTAAAATGCCCTTGCTGGCCACATCCAAAACAGGTTTTTTTGGTAGGCTCCTCCAGAATATTTCTCCCTCATGGCTGAAGCTATTACCTGTCCCATGATGTGATACCTATCTATACCTCTACATATCATAAGATAATCATTTAAGCTCTTATTTTTATGGGGCCTAATGGCCTCCTCTCAATATTTATTGGCATTTTCAAAGTCCAATTGCTTTACTATAGGCGTGGCTTGATCAGCATCCGTAAATACTCTACCTGCTAATTGAAGCAGACGATCTACAAATTCTGCAAATGGTTCTGATGGCCCCTGAATGACTTTAGATACTTGTTTGCCAACAGCTTTATTAGGCAGCCCTTTCCATGCTCTAGTAGCAGCTGGCTACACTAATCTGTGCATAAACTGTGGGATCATACAAAATCTGTGCTTATAAAGTCACATACTGCCCTGTACCATCAGCATCTCAAGATTGCAAACAGGAAAGCCTATAGTGGCATTCCTATTAGCTGTAGTTTGACAATGTTCTTGAAATTCACTCCTCCAAATTAAATAACCCCTCCCCCTGCCCCAGAGAGAGCAGCATGACACAGCTGCATCCAATTGCTAGGGGTATAATCTAAGGCAGAAAAAGATTCAAGTAAAGCTGTGGTAAAAGGGGCATGGGGCCCATATGACATTACAGCTTCCTTAAGCTGTTTGATGCTTTTAAAATCTAGGGGCTTGTGTTCCCTTTGCCTCTGACCTTGAGCATTTTGAGTCTCTATAACTGGGAAAGCAACTCCCCCTGTTAACCCCTCTATGGGTATGGAAGGAAGGACCTCCATGCTGCAAAGGTCAGGGTTATGGGCTGGGGGTCTATCCTTGAAAGAAATCTTCTGTAATTTCCCTCTTAAGCATCTAGTATGCTTTTCTAAACTGACTTCTACATCATCACCCTCTGAAGATGACTCTGCAGAGTCAGAAACATCAGAAGTTTGAAGGGATCTGAAAGCCTCCTCTACCCGAGCCTCTTCCACAGCTTTAGCTTCAGTTAATTGTTCTTGAACTTTGACATTATCACTAAGCAATGCATATTTAACCAAGTGCCACAAAGAGAAAGTAGCTAAGGGTATGGAATCAGGCTGTTCTTTATGCAAGCATTTTTTGTAAGTCACTCTTAACCTGTTCCCAATCTGGTATATTAAATCTCCCAGAAACAAGAAACCAGGGACTAACATTCTGGAGGATCTGAATGAAATCTTTAGCCATCCTGCTCTTAATGGTGGTGCTCTGTTGCTTCAGCAGTCCAATTAACTGTTCCTCCAGGAGCGACTGTGAACTAGCTGCACCCATAACAATTCACCTGCTCTTACTTGGGTGTCCTTCAGTGTATCCCTTCTTTCTCAGATCTTGGTGGGTGGGACCTCCACTTGTAGAGCCCGTGCTACTACCCGTTCACCAAGTCCCAGTGAGGGGCTGAGGATTAAAACAGAGACAAGACAATGGGTCATTCATCTCAGTAGAATGCCATTTTCTGAAGGAGGGAAGAGGCCTTAAATACAGGCTTATAGCACAGTGGGAGAACCCCAGAGGGTAGAAGTTAGCTACAGATGTTTTACATTCTTGCATACACCAATATGCAGGATACACAAACAAGGAACCTCTGGTAAGTTGTTTAGGAGGAAGGAAACTGGCAGGGAATTAGCATAGGGAGGACATCTGATCAAGGTCAGCAAGTAAGGCAACAGCTACCCAAGGAACAGGGGTCAGGACCCAACAATGGGACTCAAGAGAGATTAAATTGATATTTCCCAAGAGTTCCTGAAAGGGAATAGATAGGAATTCAAATTTTTTCAGAACCAATAGAATATGTCTCATTTCATTCCTCATAACTTTGCTTACAATGGTAGAAAAACATTGAATGTTTCAATTCATCTAGAAACTAAGATTTCACCTTGTGTAAACAAAACAAAATTGATCATATTTACTTTTATTTATGGCATTTCTTCCCTTCCCCAAGACAGTGAACATAGATGTTTAAGCTGATTGCCTACAAGAGGACCAACTTAGGGAGATCCTATTGATGCTAAACATTTACTGATGAAATCATAGTCTGGATAATTTAATATCACACAGAAAGCAAATGAGAAAGTGTATTCTAAGCTCATCATTAAATAACTTAGTGAAATGAGAATACATAGCAATGATTATTGGGGTGAACAAAGCTATAAAGGCTGTCTTATGGTTTAGATGGGCCTGGAACATCTTGTTCTGAGAGGGCCATTTCTTCTATATTATCAATATTAAACTTTTTTTTTCAATACAACTTTCTTTTTCTTGGGTTTAGGATATAATTCATGGCCTCATATATGCTAAACAAGCACTCTACAACTAAGTGGCAATTCTAGTTTTGAATATAACTTTCAGGACATCAATGTGGTTTCTATTTAGGAAAAAAATAATAAAGTCTCATGTATGTCAAAATTCATTTTCAACTCTTAGAACTGTTCTTTTTCTGATTTTTAAAAGAAACTATTCTATAAACTACACTGTTGAATATATATTATTATACACTTGTCCAAAAGCAAAGTATGTAAAACAGAATCAATCAACCTTTTTATAGATAATGGACTTTATGTCATAAAGAGGGCTCAAAGTAGGTTAATGAAATATAACAAAAGAGTCACTGTGTATAAAAGTAATGAGGGGGTTATACTACATCTTTGCATGACTCCAGAGACTTCACCTGACTAGCAACTGCAAGGGAATGAAGAAGGGACAGCACATGTACATAGAGACAGAGAAGCTGGAATAGGACCCAGAGTGTGGAATAAAGAAGTCTCAGCACCCTGGTGGTTCAGCAAGTTTATTATATGCACTTGAATAGGGAGATAGTATTAATGCATACAGCTTAATCAAGGAGTCAGAGTTTATGCTACATGGCTGAATAAAGTAGGTAGGTTAGCTAATCTTGATAGAAGCTGTACTTCATAGGTAACAGTATTTAGGCTGTAAATATTCAGAGGGAATGAACCATGGTGGACATTTTCTTCAATCAACATTCTCACTCTGACCCTCTAGGAAGGCTATTCAATCACTCTGAACTTATCTGAGGCACATTTTGCCACTCCCATGGGTCTGAAGCATTGGAATTCCTGACATGGCCATAACCATGACAACAGCACAAGCTAATTCATAACTTCACACAATCAGGGCTTCATCTGTTTTTCACAATAAATGTACTTTTTTCAGTTATGCTGTGAATATAATATACTGTAAAGAATAACAGTTTTGAATATTGAAAGTAAAGCATTCTAATGGCCTTCTGTGCTGTTTAGCTTTTGTTAACTTGACATAAACTAGAGTCATTTTAGAAGAGGTGCCTGTGGGCATGTCTGTGTGGCAACTTTTGACTAACCATTGATGTGACAGGACATAGCCCACTATTGGTAGTGCCATCCCTGGATAGGTGGCCCTGGGTTATATAAGAATATAAGCTGAGCAAGTCACTGAGTAGTAGCAAGCCAGTAAGCAGTGTTGAACCATGATTTCTGTTTCAGTTACTACTGCCTGGTCCCTACTTGAGTTACAGCCTTAGTTTCCCTGGGTGATGAACTGTAACCTATATGCCAAATGAACCTTTTCCTTTCTAAGTGGCTTTTGGACATGTTGTTTATCACACCAATAGGAAAGTAAGTAGGACAAAAATTGGTACCAGATAGGGGGATGTTGCTGTGATGGTTCAGACCATGTTGTTTTGTGGAGAACTGGGGAAGAATTTGGGGACTTTGGCATGGGAAATAAACTGAGTGTTCAAAGCTTAGTGAGATGTTCTGGGGGCTTAGAAGACAGGAATATTGAGAGAGGTACAGACAATGAAGTTCTGACTCATGAGGTTTCAATAGGAATCAAAGATTCTAGCAAGATAATTTATATAATACTTTGGATTAAAAACTTGTATAACTGAAACTTCTGCTTCACCGAGACACTGGTTATATGAGGCTGAGAAATTAGCTATGGTTAATAAGAAACTAGCATCTTCAAAGTAAAATCATTTGGTTACATTTCCTTAGGAAGATCCCACAGAAACTGTGTCCTGCAGGAGGGCAAGATTGTGCCTCAAGCTAGCAGCCAAGTTTAGTAATATGAAAGCCTTAAGCGTGAGGGGGTCAGGGAGAGGATCTGAAGCTTGGCACCATGAGAAGACAGGAGAGACCACTGTTGAAGATAAAACCTTATGTTCAGCACAGACTCAGGCAGGTAAAAGAAGCCAGGATAAAAAGACAACTGCTAAAGACAGAAGCATATGTCCTTAGATTGCAAAACAAGCTATGCACACACTACATGGCTATTGTATAACAACTTCCTCCAAGACTGAAATATTCCATCTGCTCTTAAAGCCTGGGAGAAAACTACTCAAAATAGTTTCAGGAATTCTCTGAAACTGACAAGATTCACTAGGCCCCTCCCAACCAGAGAAAGCAATAGAGATGCCGAGAGATGCTCTCAGATAAGCAAGCTGAATAAAACAAAACAAAACAAAACAACAACAAAAAACCACTCTCAGACCCTACTCGCCTCTTGGAAGACTCAGAAACTATCCTATCTGCTTGGAAGAAGTTTAGAGAAGAGTTATTTGTAAGGGACAGTCTCCAACTTGTTAAGCTGCCTGTGGGCTATGCCGTGTACTCCAGATTCTCAGATTTTGTGAGTTGTCTCTCATCTGAGGTGAGTTTGGGTGATATAGCTGTCTTTGAGTCATTTCTGCTCAGGTAATTGTAGATGAATTTCTAAATTGTCTTATTAAATAAAAAACACAGAGCCAAATATAGGGGTGAAAGCCTTAGAGATCAGGGAAATAGGAATAACCGCCAGCCAACCTTACCTCACCAGCTCTGCAGCTTCCAAATGCGAGCTACTTCCTGTCTACCCATGCCTTTATATGCCTTGCTTTTCTGCCCTCTCATTGGCTCTTAGCCCAGGTACCTTACTTCCTTGTCACTGCCTGTCTATACAGACCTCCAGGTCTCTATGGTTGGTACTAGGATTAAAGGCGGCGTGTGTCACCACTCTTGGCTCTGTTCCCTAGTATGGCCTTAAAAACACAGAGACCATACCTGACAAGTGATCCAATTAAAGGTGTGTGCTACCACTGCCTGACTTTTGTGTTTACTTAAAATTGCTTGCTATTTCCTCTGATCTTCAGGCAATCTTTATTTATTAACATACAAATAAAATACCACCACATTTCAGCACAAACAAAATATCACCACAGGTAAGTACCCCTCACCTTCTCTCATGTAAGTAATCAGAATAAAACGCATTGGTTTATCAAGTTGAAATTTGATGGTATCCATACATTTGTTGGTAGAGGGCACCCTGTGTAGGTTGAGTAGACATTCCTGTATCCTCTCCCCAAGAAAAGTTTTGTCATACAACAATGGTAAAGCTGAAGAAGAGGAGATATCTACGCCTTTGTGGATCCAAGATCATGAGGGAGCCCCAGACATTAGGCACTGATCTATTGACACTGCTGGATTTTGATTTTGCTGTGATTTGAGTGTAACTTTGCCCCTATTTTTCCCTCTGAGAATAAGAACTATGTAAACATATACACTTTTATTATTTTATATCATTCCACAGTTAGAGACTGTGGGCTTTTAAAGCAATGTTGGAATTTTAAAGAGCACTTGGACCTTAAGGATTTAACTTTTTAGAGACTGTGGGACTTTTAAATTTATATTGTTTAATATTGTGACAGTAACCAGGATCGAAGATTAAAAACAGAAATGAAATGTTATTATTTCATACTGATGTATTTTTATGTCAGGTTGACCAAGGGTTAATTGGGCTGGTTAGTTTTTATCAACTTAAACAAACTAGAGTTTCCTGGAAAGAAGAAACCTCAATTGAGGAATTACCTCCATTAGATTGTCTGTAAGCATTTCTGTGGTGCATTTTCTCGATTGAAAATTGATGTTCAGACCCTGGGCTACTGTGGTTGGTGCTATACCTGGGTAGGGATTCCTGGGTTGTAAAAGCAATCTTAGCAAGCCAGAAAGCAGCATTCCTACATAGTCTCTGCTTCAGTTCCAGCTTTGAGTTTCTGCCTTGGCTTTCCTTGATGCTGGATTATCACCTGTAAGCCAAATGAACACTTTCTTCCTCAAATTGCTTTAATCATAGTATTGATAACTCCAAGAGGAAAGTGACTAGGGTAATTCCCAAAAGGATCCCAAAATGATTTAACTAATGGGCCCAACACTTTCTGAAGAATATATCCTACTTTCAAAGCAGATGTTATCTAAATATTGAAATGTTCCCCGCAATTTTTAGAAGAAAGATATAATATCAGAAATTCAAAAACACTAGCACTAACTTGGGACTTTTCACAACAAACTCAGGGAAAGAGAACAGCCACAACAGGATATGTTCATTTGAACCCCTGAAATCATTTTTCTCTCTCTCTTCCTCTCTCTCTCTCTCTCTCTCTCTCTCTCTCTCTCTCTCTCTCTCTCTCTGTGTGTGTGTATGTCTCATGGTTGTGTCTCAGGTGTGAGCTCTCAGCTACAACTCAAGTGCCATGCTGTCATGCTTCCCAACATGATGGTCATGGACTCTAATTCCCTGAAACCATGAGCTCTAAAGTAAACACTTTCTCTCTTAAGTTGCCTTGGACATGGTCTCTTAGGATAACAATAGAAAAGTCATTAAAATAACACATAACCACAATAATATTCAGCTATAAATTGAAATGAATGTTTTACTAAAGGAGATCATAGTGTTTGCTAGGGAACCTACTTATTATCTGACAATAATATGTTGGATATATATTGATAATAAATAGGGGAAATCAAGCATTTTTATTTTTCTGTCATGGCTAAATAACTTTTCCATTGTGTAATGAAAGAATCTCTCAGGGGTCACTTCTTTATACAAGTATTCTTGCTAATAAATTAAGAGGAATGAAAGAACATCATGATTAGTAAGACACAGATTAGTTATTGTGTTTAGAAATTAATCACACAGTGTTAATGCTGTTGAAAAGCATACATATCTTCTGATGTAAGTACTCAACATCATTTTCATATAAAACAAACTTGGATCTGATTAAGCATTTATATTATACTACTGCTTTTTAGTAAATAGAGATGGGAAAGAAAAGCACTGAATACTACCATGGATTTTCAAACCAGAATGTGAAGAAAATCAGGACAGGCAAAATAATTCCTTGACTAATTAGTAACATGAAGGCCAGAGAGAGAGAGAAAAAAAGAAAGCTTGTCAACATAAAATGGAGTATGGCATTAAATAGTAGTATGCATATCTTATATTATTTTAAATTAATAAAAACATACATATCTGACGAAAGTAGTAATTGGAAGACAGACATCACAAGTTTCAAGTATTAACTTGATTATAATGGTTGTGTGATTATATACATGAATATGCTTTATGAAGAGCTTATGTTTCACAGATAATACATAACTACTGAAATAATCATTGGCAACTTAGATCCACTTCAAATAACAAAGAGGGAATCAGAAGGAGGAAAAAGATGGAAAGTGTGTAATACATTAAAAGAATTATTGAATCTGGGTGGTGGTACATAGGAATTAATGTTTTCTACTTCTATTGTGTTGGAAATTTTTCATAAATACTAAAAAACAATACTATATATACTATAATGAAATATACATGAAGAAAATGTGGACTGTAATACTGTGGATATCACTCTGTATGCTGTGAATGTGTTGTTCTGATTGGTTAATAAATAAAGTGCTGATTGGCCAGTAGCCAGGCAGGAAGTATAGATGGGACAAGCAGAGAAGAGAACACTGGGAAGAGTCAGGAGTCATCAGCCAGACACAGAGGAAGCAAGACGTAAAAGTACCGGTAAGCCACAAGCCACGTGGCAACTTCTAGATTAATAGAAATGGGTTAATTTAAGATATAAGAACTAGATAGCAAGAAGCCTGCCATGTCCATAAAGTTTATAAGTAATATAAATCTCTGTGTATTTACTTGGGTCTGAGCAGCTGCAGGAGCTAGGTGGACACAGGAAAATTTCATCTACCCTGTGAAATTGTAAAAATAAGGGACTTTGTGAGTAGTGTGGAAAACCCTGTTTTAGACAAATTGTTGCTGCAGTTACTCAAGAACTAAGGCACTGCACTGAGTGGTTGAGACACCATTTACATAATAGGCAAAATTCCATTGTTGTTATTTACCAAAAATCCTATTGATGTTGGCATAGGCTTTAGGAATTGGGTAATAATCATTTATATCTCCCTGGATATCTACATGTGATTATGTCTACTACTCAATCTACTGAAACTCAATGCCTGAATTGGAGTGCTTACTTCTGCCATGACCCACCAGCAGCTGGAAGGGTAGCTTACTCTTATCCAATCACTAAAATCCATGAAAGATCAAAATGAAAAGCTGAGTTAGCAACTAGTAAACTGCATAACTAAAAATCAGATGTTGTAACAAATTTATTCATTACTGTATTCCAAATTCTTTTATATTTAATTATACCAACTTACAATGTAAAGTGACATTATTTGGCAAATGTATATTGTGTGTAATAGTTAAATCAGAATAGTTAACATTTCCCTCTCAAATAGTATTCATAATTTTGTTTAACGTTATATGAAGATTTATATGTAATTTCTAATGATGTTTTTACTACAGATATATTTCTCTACTTTTTAAGTGTAAGTATGAAAGTTTAGAACACATAAAGATTCCCTGACAAGTTCCTTAACAGGCCCATCCCAAATTCTTAAATTTGCTTTTCAAACAATGTTCCAGGCATTTCTAATACTGCTGTACTGTAAAAATAAATTTCAGTAGAATTAGTTAATTAATACACTAAATGTCCCAGAAGAAATGTTGAGAAATATTTAAATCTTCAGATTCTGTGACTCCTTGGAGAAGTGCTAAAATCATATTTTTGAATGAGACTCTCAGAACTGTCAATTTTAAGGAACATCTAGAGTTATTTTCTTACACACACTCAAGTCTGAGAAATATCTGAAGAAGAGTTGTGCAATTGCACTTTTAGAGATTAAGCATGCTCTGTGTCTGTACTGTCTCATATGGAAAGAACCAAGGTGGCCATGGACATGGGAAATCTTGAAGCTACAGGGATAAGCCCAGATTGACATTCTATTGTAAGTTTTTTTTTTTAATGCAACTAGGCACTAGTGACTACCAACCACAACAGATAGAGAAGGTTTGAATATTCAAATTTCACACTGCAACTAATTTCCCAGAGAAAGACCCAGAGTGATGGGCTCATAGACCCTCACCCTTCAATCAGAGCAGCACCTCCTGCATTGCTCTGGACTTTCAGTTTTATACCACGGCACCTGCCATCAGGAGTCCATGCCAATCCTGGGGTGTCACTGAAGCTTCTATAAGAGATTAAGTAAGTATATTGGTACATTTTCAAATGAATGATACACAGTTGACTCAATGGTATCATTATTTATCTGCCAAATGGTTGTGGTTTGAGTCTAGTTTAATGCCATCTTCCTGAGGGATTCTCAATGCAGTTCTCAACTTATTGTATTAATTATCTTAATGACTTTGGGGGCAGATAAAAAGGACTTGGGATATTATCCCAATTTCACTTTCTGAAAAACTGAATTCTAAAAGAAGTTAGTGACTTACTGAAACATCTCTAAGCAAATAACTGATGAAGTATTATTCTTCCAAGTTCTTGCCAGCCTACATGAGAAAGCAATTAAAGTACTGACACTTAAGGACTCCTCAGAAGTACTTTAAAAAGAAATTTGCTTTCTTTGGCATCAGAGGGATGGAACTTGGGCCATCAATGAAATGGAGCAGATGAACACTAGACTCAAACATTTTACAATTATAGGGCAATTTATGTATTTGTAGTTTCTGGGGGTTTTCTGGCACTTCTCATACTTTGCAAGATAAGCTAATGGAGAGATGCTTAAACTAATAAAAATTCATCTTCAACAAATCATAGTAAAGGTAGCAGGATGCTTTGGGTAGAGTTGCAAGTAGGAGATTAGGGATGGAATAATAAGAATATCTCTCCAAGTGACAAATCTCAGGTATTCCCAAGGTGATTGATTTTCACATCAAGGCTTATTCCTCTGTGCCATCTTCAACTAGGCATAGACAAGACCACATGTCAACACCAAGACAAAGACATGAAATAGTAATTAGTTATGAGTAGCCAAAAGTGACACTAAAACGCTGTCAAAGTTCAAAATTTGCAAACCCAGCAATAACTTTGTTTATCATACAATAATTTCAGCTACCTACACTAAACCTAAAGAAATGTAAAAGCAAATATCCTTGAGTGATTCTATTTTTATTGTAGGTGGAAAACCTACCCTGGCCTCTTAGTGTATATTAAATTTAAGCCCCTTTGCCATAAGAGTAAGGTGAGAGGATTTTGATTGATATTGTGGGGTAAGGGGTAAAGGAAAGAGTGTTAAGTGATTGCTGTTGGCATAACACCCTTGTGTTTAAAATAAACCTTCAGAAAAGAGTCCCTGTATCAAATTTATTCTTTTAGTAATCTCTAAGTGCCTGAGGACACAGTACAAACTTGTATCACATTATCAGACAGGCCTCCTTATGGTGCCATTGCAGGCAGAGACTCATGAATATGTAAATACTATATGTATCTGGAAAACATGCTTGACAATAGAATAGCTAAAATGAACTGATTCTAGTTACAAGCCCATCAGGCTACCATTCTTTATGTTTGAACAGGTAGGCTATTGCTAGCTGACAGATCATTAAGGCTATCTACTCAGTCAGCAGAAATGAACAAATAATTTGTTCCTAATAACCTTCAGATGACCTCCCAGATGAAAAAGCATCTTTGAGTTCTGGATGTGCTGATACATTTCCAGCAAGCAGGCAGGTAGGGTTCTTTTGGCCTCACAGTCAGAGCTGGGTGGCTGGTTCAACAGATTAATAAACACCTTCTGGCAGGGATATATCTGGGAAAGATGTCATCACCTGCCATGAGCAGGGTGATAATTAATTCAGAACTCTCCACAAGAGCAGGTATTTCAGACTTTGCTGTCTCACACTGAGAGTGAGACAGAAGTACTCTAAAACCCTCACCCAGTGACATTTTTTCCTCTGTCAAAGATTCTCATTCTAAGGGTTCCATCACCTCCACAAACAGTGCTACTAACTGGGACAAAGTTCTGAAATATATGAGCCTATTGGGAGCATTTCTCATCCACAGCATTGCATTTCACTCTATGGTCCCCAAAGATCATGTTCATTATCCTGGCTACTTTATGCCAATGTGACACAAGCTAGAGTTATCTGAAAGGAGGGAAACTCAATTGAGAAAATGCCTCCATTAAATCCAGCTCTAGGCAAGCTCATAGGGCATTTTTCCTAATTAGTGATTGATAGGAGAGGATCCAGCCTATTGTAGGCATGCCATCTCTGGGATGGTGGTCTTCAGTTCTATAATGAAACAAGCTGAGCAATGTTAAGCAAGCCTGTAAGCAGCATTCCCCACAGCCTCTGTATCAGCTTCTGCCTCCAGATTCCTGCCCTGCTTGAGTTCCTGCCCTCACTGCTTTTGATGATGAACTGGTATTTGGACCACTAAGTGAAATAAACCCTTTGCTCCCCAAGTTACTTTGGACATAGTCTTTCATCACCTGCGATAGGAACCCTAAATAAGACATTCATGTAACAATGGAAAAGTGCAATTAAGTCAACTTTCAAAGTCCCCAGATTCATTCAGTCTCAAACCTATTTAAAATTTCAAACTCCAATGTCTCTTCTGAGCATCCAAACAATTTCTTAACTCTGACCCCTGTAAAATGAAAAGCAAGTTACATAATTCTGACATATAGTGGCTTGGAATACACATTTACATCCCCTAAGAAAGGAATAAAGGCATTGTGGGAAAACACTGGACCAAAGCAAGCCAGAAACCCAGCAAGGAAAATACCATATTCTGCAGATCCATATCTCATGTCTTAGGTTTTAGCGTCAAATGACTTAGCTCACTTTTATGTCCCTTGGTAGTGACTTTTGAATTTGTTTCTTTTGCTGGTATAAAATACCATGATCAAAAGCAATTCACAGAAGGAAGAATTTATTAGGAATTATAGTTTTGGACAGGAAGTCTGTAATGGTGAGGAAGGCATGGCATGACAGCAGAGGGCTGGAGAAAGAAACTAAGAAATCACATCTTCAACTACATGTAAAAAGAAGAGAAAGAAAACAGTAAGAGGGGCAAGGCTATAAAGACTCCAAACTCTCCCTCAGTGACATGCTTCCTCCATCAAGGGTCTACCTCTTAGGGGTCCCATAACCTCTGCAAACACTGCCAGCAACAAGGAGCCATGTATTCAAAACCATGAGCCTGGAGGGAATATCTCTTATTCAAACCAGCACAATCACATATGCAATAAAATCTGAGGATTATTTCATGTTCCAGTTTTTTTTACCTGGACTCTATGAATGAAACATGATTGTAGAGTAGTTTCATCAATGTTCTCCTCTTCTGGACACCTGTAACATGAAGGAATATGGAAGGCAAAAAGCTTCCCTCTTCTGAATCCATAACCATGCAACATCTCCCTAAGCTCACAGTTGATCCAGAGATCATCATAAATGACATGACATATGTTAATCATGAAAACCTAACCATTATGAGTACAACTAAATTTGAGCTTTATTTTAGTCAAAGTATGAGGGAAACGCAATACCTCATTGTGAGAGATGGGCTTAGAAAAATCCTTGACCAAAAAAAAACCAAAACTCTCAAAAAATTACTATGATTTTGATATGTACCATTTTCCACAGTCTCATTTATTAAAACCAAGGTTCCCAGCTAGTGACACCATTCTGAGGTTCTGACAACCTTAGCAAAAAGGGCCTAATTGAAAGAAATAGGGGCTAGTCTTTGGGGGCTCTGTATCTTGCTCTGGCTTCTTTCTATATTCCTTTCTGCCTTCTGTCTGTAACGAAGTGTGCTGTATAAATAACACTGACATACATTCACATAGTCATAAAGATCTTCCCAAGGACATTAGACCAACCAACTGGATGAACCCTTTGAAAACATAATCAGAATAAATCTTACATTGTTTTTGCTAGTATTCTTTCTGTCTATTATTACAATCACAGAGATGAAAAGTAACTGATGAAAGTTGCTCTTCTTAAGAATCATTTGGTGTTTATGAAACACTATCTGAAAAAAATTTTCAGAGGCTTAACGATGAAGTGACTTTCAAAGCTAGACATTCTCAAGAAAGAAAATGGAAATTGAGTCATTTGGAAATTGGAGGGCTGAGTGGGGTAAGGAAAGAAGGAGATGGAGCTTTTTTTACAGACAGATCAAGCAGAGCAGGTAATGACTTTAAGTAGGATGCAACCCCAAATCAGTATCATGCAAACTCCTACACCTCCAGATAATTCTTTTCTGTTCATTCTGAATACTTTCAGTTCTACTGCATTTTATATGTACCCTTAGGTAAAAGGAATACAAAATGCAACAGAAAAAAAAGATCCCAGTATCCCTTAGAAAACTTTAAAGATTTGTATTTTCAGATATCTGATTCTAGAACCAATATGAAATTGATTCATTTAGTCCTTAATTCAAACTTTCATAAAATATTGCTAACTTACTAAGTTCCATAAGACCTTCTGAAAATATATTCATGATGGATATAGAAGCAATGGTCAAAGAAGTCTCTGAATCTTCAGTGATAAAGAAGACCCTGGCAGGAGAGGATCCACAAAAAGAACCCCAGGCAACATGAGAAACAATTCTACCAGTTTGGAAGCCTGATCAGACTTGGTATGTGTAACATGAAGAGGGCTTGTCGGCTCAAATATAGTGAACCCATCCATCACAGCTTGAGATAACAGAGGAAACAAGGAAACAAATCCTGGGGCTTTGTGAAGGGACTCATTCCCACAGTGCAGACTGTAAATAACTGGGGAAAACAGCATTTGAAATTTAAGTTTAAAGTCATGGTGAATCTTCACCTACTTTGTTTCATAATTCAGTGAATACAAACAATAGACTCACACTCTCCAACATATTCTTCTGTCTAAGGCATACATTTGGACCCCCATTAATGCTTCTGGGACCCAAAGCATTTTGTTTGCTTTTTAAATTATCCTCTGTATTTGTTTCTTTTTGTAGATTTTTAGGTAAAGGTCTAAAATGCCAAGTTTTACCAACATATTATTCTCAGGATAAGATGGACATAGGAAATCTCTACCTTCAGAAAGAAATGTAATTAACTAATTTGTAAGAAATACTGAAGTCACCTGTGTAAAGCAGGGCTGGATAAACATCTTTCCCAGGAACACAGAAATGTCCAGAGCACCTTATCTGCTTAACCAGTCCTTCTCTTCCGTGTGCCCTTTTTTTTGCGTTTGAACTTGAACTTGGAGAACCCATTCAATATCACAACAAGGCTGGACCTTTGCTTTTTTCTTATGAACTAATTTCTAGTTCTTCCAAAACCATTTCTTTCTTGGTACAAAAAGGAGAAGAAAAAAAAAGCAAAAGTAAAGGGAGCTCCTCAAAGAGTCTGACTGTATATGGCCGAGACTGTACATTTCCAGAGAGGTTCCACTAATCTTTTATTTTCCTGGTGGAAGTGTGCAATATTCCCAAGCTGTTTAATCTCTAAAAATACCTGGATTTTTCCCTATATTCCTAGTAAATCTTTTCTCTGGTCTCTAAACCATGCTACAGCAGCATTATTCTAAATAAAAGTTCATTTTTTTATTTATTTTTTATTTTTATTTTGCAATACAATTCAGTTCTACATATCAGCCACGGATTCCCTTGTTCTCCCCACTCCCACTCCCCTCACCTTCCCCCAAGCCCTCCCCCCATTCCCATCTCCTCCAGGGCAAAGCCTTCCCCACAGACTGAGATCAACCTGGTAGTTCATTTTTATCATCAATAGCCATGAGGCTTCTATGCTAGGTAGTTATCTCATGGAAAAGTTAAAAAAAAAAAAAAAGTGACGATAATTTGTAAAACATCCCTTTCCTTAGTGGCAAAATTACATCACATGAATAATGAAAAGGAGTTTATTATTCCAATATGAGCAAAGCAATACCATACCAAGGAAAGTGTCACCAGGCACATAGATATAAACAGTACATTCTAACTACAGTGAGCTTCTTATGTTGTCATTTGCATTGGAAAGCTATAGTTTGTGCCTGTTAGTGTGATTCAGCTAATAAGCCTCCCTTCCTTTCACTTTTAAGATATTATCTCTTTGGATGATAAAATGTAGGGCTGTCCTTTCCCTAACCCACCTCTTCCACTAAGCAGACATGCATCACTCAGAACTTCCATTTCTTGTGAAGTTTTCAATATCATAGCTAACTTTCATCTTAACTAAAACTACCATTCCATTAAGACCAAGAGAGTTCAGGAGGTATGTGGAACATGAATGTTTAAATTAGAGAATATTGTTTCTGACAGGGACAGCTAGGTTTGCTGTCATGCTTAGTACAGGAGTCTCTGTCTTACTTAACATTAGTTAATGATGATTGGAAATATTGTGCGCATTTTACACTAAAGTACTGGAGCACGTGATTTTACATAATCCTCATGAAATTGGCAGACTTTTTATTTTATATGATATTACAATCACTTCAAAGTAGCCTTTGAACTTAATTCTAACTGCAAAATACCATTCTGTTAACCAACACATGACAGAATGTTCTGAGAAAAAAAACGGTAAGTGCTCAGTGTAAAGTTAAGGAACACTAAGATATTTTGTAGTAACAAAAAAATAATAATCTTACACATAGAACCATGTTGCACACCCAGCAAGTCTTACTTTTTCTGTGTTGTCCTCTCCCTGGGACTCAGGCTGGTAGAGCAAGACCGCTCTAGACTGATGCTTTGGTGTACTGAGAGAAACAATGAGAAATCTTGGCAGGTCAACTTACTTTTAAAGGTTCATCCAAAAGACACTTCTGCTCATATTCCATTGGTTAATTCAAGTCATATGTCTACATCCAATTTCAAGAAGACAGAAAGTAATATCCTAGAGCAAACCTGCCTAGACAACTGGGATGTGTTTGTTTTTAAAGGAAACAGACTAATGCTGCTGTCTACTAGGTATTTCTGTGATGAAAGAACTAAAATACCACTCATGGTTTGTAAACTATCTGAGCTCCAAATATTCTCCATGAAATTGAATAGAATTACACATGCATTATGATTATATATGCTTAGTGCTATTAGCTGTAGATATTTCTCTACTACAAAATATTTTTGTATCCTAAAGTGCAGATAGAATGGCATGATAAAATCCTCCTGATCTAGCTCTTCTCTGTCTCACATAAAGCCTCTGTTGTATCCATGCAACTGAGAGATGACAGTTCAATGAAGGAAACAGTGTGCTCACCCCAGGAGTGGGTGTCTCCATGTCACTGATCTGCTCTGATGAATCTACTAATGCAAAATTTCTGACCTAAGAGGCAGAGACAGCACAGCTCTGAGACTCTTCTCATTATTCATGAAATATGTGCCCCTCTACATCAGCTCTCTCCCTGCAGACTCGCTGCCAAGCAATTACTCATTTCCATCACTTAACTTTTATATTATTTTTTCCAGTGGGTGTCTATATAGTCAGCACACTTTGTGAAGCAAAGTACAATCTTAGAATGAAAATGATGCTTTCTTGTTTGATTTTAAGTAGAAAAGCACTTTGAAGTCCTTAAAAATTGATGTTGTTTTAAACTTTACAATAAGCAATAGGGAAAACTGGTAGCTTCAGAAATAAGTGGAAAGCAATCAGAAGCTTTTGTTATACATATTTGCTACTGAAGAGCTGCTGGAAGGACTGTCTAGTATGTCCTGATTGATTTTTCTCTGTATTCTCCTAGGAGGCTTTCAGAAATAGACAGCACACACTAGCTGCAGTCCTGTGCTCTGGACCATCCAATGAATAGGGTCAAGCTCCAGTGACCATGTTCTTTTTGTATAATAAGGCTAACTTGATGAATCCTTGAAGATATTCAGTCCAATAGAAAAGAATGTGATCATACTCTGAGCACAGGACTTTGCCTGTGCACATCACATTGGAAGGAATTTTTAACACTCGGTTGTGCTGCTGACTTTTTAAACCTTATGAAACATTGACAAAACAATTCTCAGCCTTAGGCTTCAAATCTCTCCTGTGGTATAGCTTCATACTCCATTATCCATTACAGTGGTGATCTCAGCTTCTTAATGTCTCAACATCTGACAAAGACACATAAGATACATCTATTATATATTATTATACTATTTTGACTATTATTGTAAGATTTCAGGTATAAACCTCACTTGTGATGAAACAAGTACCTGACTTACCCTTTTTTACCTGTTTCACATATAACCTGACACATTTTGTTACTTCAATCTTTCATTTTTCTTTTTCCTTTAATTTATAAAAATTACACCCATGTACATATAGTTAGTTGTTCAAACAACAGCATGAGTAGCACAGAGACTGGTGTACACAAACTTTCTCTTAAAGAGATCTCAGGCCAACATGACACTTGCATTTTTTTCTGCTGATACTTCATGAATGAGGTAAAGATTTGCAGCATAGTCTCAACAGCAAACTCGAAATTATGGACAATTTCTGGTACTTTTGTTATTCTTGCATTAATGATTCCTACATTAAAGAAATTATTCTTTAATGATAGTAAAAGCAGTGTGCAATAGTTTGAAAATATATAATGGATATAATCCTTAATCATTTAGATGTTATTATTATCAGCTATAAACTATATAACACTTTAGAATAACTTCTTCTAACTGAACAGAAAGGGAGGCTTTCTGCAAACATTTCTCAAGAAGAGATGATCTCTAATTTAAACCTAAGTATTGGCAGAAACTGATGAACATCACTACAAAGATGATATACTTCATGCAATCCCTTACAGACTCATACATCTCCCGGTCCTTGTACAGAGATTAGTAGAATATGGGGTTTTAACTGGAGTAAAGAAATTGCTTGCAATTTGCACATCCTCCACAGGAAATTGGAAGGTATCATCTCTGAGTCCAGCTTGCATGCTTCTCTTATTATGTGTCTCCTTCCTCTCTCCAAATGCTGGTTAAGATGTCTACCTCCCTCACTTGCATGTCTAGACAAAAGGGTTTATCAGATGAGATCCCCCAGTTCTCTATCACTTGGTAAATGATGCACTCTGGTAAATATGTTATCATTCTCTCTGAATAAATGTTCTTTACACTTTCTTGATGGCTTATGGAGGCCCACTTTTAACTTCAGCCTCTGAGATATGTTTTCTTCTGGGTTTCTCCTGAAAATCTTATGGAAAGATTACTAGGCAACTTTTCTCCCTTTCTTGTTAATGAATTCCCGTTCTGTAGTCAAAGCTGATCTTTATAGGCAGGGCTTTGGGATTTCAGGGGATTCTCATATAAGAAAAGTGTTTCTTTCTTTTTTTCATGTGTATATTAGCACAGCGTGATCACTGCACTTTGATTTACCTGTGGCATTATAAGAAGCTTTTCTTTTATGTAATAGTTTAGGAATAGCAACAGCTCCCCACCAGAAGTAATTGCCATGAACAGAATCATAAAACTCTCTACAACAGAACTTCATAGACAAGATGGCTTGGAAATATGCATTCTTTCCTGCAGTTTGACAAAAGAAGTCAATTGATGGCAGGAATATTGCATGGGGCCTTTCACTGTGGTCCAGAAAAATCACAGAACAGATTTTAAAGACTTAGGATTATAACTAGGGCTTTTTCTTAACTTAACCACTGTTTTTAGAAATAGCTGTTTTCATTACTGAGCTTTCATAGGGTCTGAATATTTTATCACTGTCCATTGGTTTACAGACTACCATGTTACTATTATGGTATTCCAAAAGATAGAGTTTCTGCATAGAAAATTCATAGAAGAATACTATCTGACTTACTGAGTCACCAAGACATAGAGATACAGTAGCATTCTACCAGCCAGAAAGTATTTCATGAGCATGTTGTGGGTGCTTTTTTCAAGACAGTTCATCTTGCCAACTTCTATCTTTCCCTTAAGCTCATCCCTAAGTGATTGAAAGGAGTTCTTTGTGAGTAGATGATCAGGAATGAAAATTTTCTATGACTGGTCTGTAGGTGGTCCTGACAGGCATACCCTCAACATCTAAAGGTAAATGGGTGGCTGCTACACCATAGGAAATAGCAAGACAGAATATTCTCCTTAAAGGCTAACAAGAAATGATTTGCTTCAATGGTGAGGAGCTTCATGACAAGAAAATCTGGGGGAGAAAACTGAATATATATCACAAGATAGACAAAATATGAAAAGAAATTGGTATTTCACAAAAGAAAAACCTCAGTAGAAGATAAAACTGATAATCGTATACCAAGATGTACCACGACTTCTAGGTCATAGATGAATTATACTCTTTCTGAGCTACCACTGACCTTGAGTTAGAAGCTAGAGTGGCCATAACCATCAAAAACAGGAAAAACATTGACTTCCCAACAATAACTTACACTGACCAAGTATTAACTCTCTATTCCAGAACAATTCCTATTGTTGGCCTTGACCAACAGAAGCAGTTGCTAAAAATGTAGAGACATCAGCATTCATACAAGTTTTCTATGTTTTTTATAATATGTTGTTCCTGTAATAATAACTAGTTCCTCATCATAATCATGGAGGTTGTGTTTCCCTAACTAAAACCTGGTTAATCAAGGGGAGCTGGAGAATAGGAGAGAGCAACTGTCTACATTGACCATTGTTAAGGATATGACTTGGCGATCCAAAGTTGAGAAAGTGTGGAGTAGGATAGAAAGAGGTTCTTACAGAAAGAAACAAATAAGTCTAAAACGAATTAGCCTAAACTCAAATTAATAATGATTACTTTTTGAGTGGTGAGACTATGATTTATTCGCAAACTTTTATAATCTAAAAATTTTTCATAAGAAATCTGCATTAGTGGAAAAAAAAGCTTGGTTGTAAAAAATCAAATCAGAAAATTTTATATGTATGAATCACTTTGTAACACATGTGTATCAAAATATCTCTTGAGAATTTTTAAGGTTGTCATGTATCCATTCAATTACCATGCTAACTATTGATTTAACTTCCCTGTGTGTATTCACATGTATAGGTGTTTGCTAACAAGGGATATTTTAATGTGTATAAGAATGCTAACATCTATTGTATCCTTTGCATATCACTAGTACTTCTTAAAAGCATTTGTAAGGTACTGTAGGATTCAAAATCTTCCTTACCAAAGCTTTTACATCTTTCAACAAACTGAGTCATATGGAAAAGACATCCTCCAACTTGTTGAGCTGCCTAAAAGGTGCATGGTGCCCTCCATGCTAAGGTGGATTTTGGTAATGAAGGTATCTTTGAATCATGTGTGCTCCTGTAACTTACCTGTTACCCATATTACTATAAGTAACCCCAATACACTCATTTGTTCACCAAGACAGATTTTGGTTTTGTCTGTACTTAAAGTGTTATTAGTGGTTATCAATCAATTTGGTCTGTTATCAATCTGGGATAAATAGATGTTGGTTCACATCTCCCCAGGTAGTGTGTCACACAAACACAACACTTTAACTTATGTCCCACAGGTTAAAACAAATCAATATATTTCCTCTCACCATAACTAATTTCATGGTAGAGAAAAATGTAGTAAAGAAATGGCAATGCCATTATTCCCTTGAGCTTATTTTAAGAATCCTCAAGTTCTCAGTTATTAAAATTTGCAGACACCCAAGAAGAATCAGTTCATGTGTAGTAACAGTAACAAGATGAACAGAATTTCCATTCAGATTTTGTCTTATCAGGCACCTTCTTTGGAATCTAAATAGTGCCAAGCTACAGCCATAGCTTCTTCTACTTCTGCCATTCTGTGCACAAAAAACTACTAAAGCTGTCCTCTCCCACCACTGGGAGGGCTAAACATCACCCACAAGACATTGTTAGTGCAGCAAAATACGCCAGCAGAGCACTTGAGAAGCCAACTGGATGGAAAATAGTAGTCTACAATCTCTCTCTTTCTCTCCCCATCTCTCCTTTTCTCTCTAGTTTTACAAACCTTCTAGCATCTGAGATTTATGTTATATACCTTTTATTGCTTCTAGTCTCATATTCCATACTCAGCAGTAATAAAAAGGGACTTCTAACAAAAGTTCCACAGTCCTCAACAAAGACAAAAGAGATGATGCCTGTGCCTAAAAGTCTGAGCGATTTGCCATGCTGAGCCCTTGCTAATTCCCTGGGGAAGGATCTCACATAGTCTGCAAAACAGTAAGCAACATATCTTGGAGAGAATATTAAACAAAAGATGCCGGGGACTGCATATAAGATGACTGATGTGCTGCCAGCAGAGATTGGAGAAAAGGGGACCAGAGATTGTGGACCATCGACCCTTCGTGTTTTCCCCTCTGGATCTTCTGCTTAGCATGCATCTAGAGGGTGAAGGCAAAAATGCCTACATGTCCCAAGGTCATGCTTTATGGCATGCACATGTCATGTTCTCCTCCATATAAATACTTCTTGCAATACTAGTCTTTTTATTCTATCTGATCTTCATGTTCTGTGTTCCTAGGTCACTGGTGATTTCTGTGATACAGGAAAGGACTGAAATAAATTTCATAGGAAATTATACAGAGATGATCACCCAGGCTGGGGTTAAGGCAGTTATGCAGTTCATGGAAAAGAACCTGCAGCCTGGGGAAGCTTTTTAGGGTTGGATAAACTGTACCAAATGTGTGGTCAACTATAACACATGGTATGATGTGTATCAACACATTAGACTCAAATTGGCCATGATGAATAATTCAGTTTCTGAGGATATTCCAAGGGCATTGTGTAAAACTTGAGACCCTAAGGGGTATTGACTGAAGACTGTGGATGGAGTAACATATATAAGGGATGACAAACTAAGTGTGGGAACCTAGAATAGGAGGAAAATAGTGGCCACCAAGAAAGGGAGATGGCAACTTTAATTCAGATACTTTTTATTCCTCCTAAAAGAGTGTGGAGACAGTGTGGCAATTGATGGAGTGATTGCTATAAGCTTTATTGGGTTCCTAGATTAAAAGGAGCTGCCAGAAAAGGTGAGCTTCCTTTCATAGAAGATCTAAAAATTAGAATAAGTCTTCCTTGGAAATGTTGGGATATAGAAGGACAGAAGTTGCTTACTTGCAGGGACAGATTTCTTGTCTGAGGTCATTTGCAGAGGGCTTGAGGAGGAACTTAGGTGGCTGCAGGGGTCTTGAGGTTGGAGCAGGCTGTGTGAGAAGGAAATGACTGTCTGGTATATTGACCACTGTTATTATTTTTACCTTTTTTTGCAAAATTGCATGATGCTAGTCTCTGGGTCAAGTGTGCAGAAGATTGTATAATCATTAATAATAAAAATAGATTATGCTTGCTTTGGTGTTAAGTCTGGGATTGTTCCTGTGTTTAGTAATAGGTGATGAAGAATATATTGGTGATTTTCTAAGAATAACCTTTGGAATCATAAGAATATTTTGTATTGGGTGATTTCCCCTTTTCTTTCTGTTCCCCCTTTACTTATGATAATAAAAGACTGAGGTTACCAGGGAAAAAGCAGAAGCTAAGAGAAGTTGGAGAAGTAAGAGAAGCTAAGAGAAGCTAGGGAAGCTAAAGAAACCGTAGCAGAGAAGCTACTTAGCAACTGCTGAAGCCCGAAGTGACCTGTCAACTTGCACAAACACTGTCTCTGAGTCGTTACTGCATCTTCCAGGTATTCCATTCTTCAGACCCCCAAAACTGCTGAGGCTGGTCCCCGGCAAAAAGATCTACATAAGTCTTAATTTTGATGAAGTGTTAAATGTCCTTGGTAAACACTGATGAGTGTCCAAGCTCTTCTCCAAAGCTTCAGTCTCTTTTGGTTTCAAAATTGCAACACTAGAGAATGATACCTTGAACCTTCTATTGCATAACCTTAATTATTTTCTATGTGTAAACCATTTAGCTGTTTAAATATGACATCTAGCATATTTCTGTTTGCTTTTTATTGTCTTATGCTTATGAATTAATTTGCAAACAAATGGCATTCTTTCTAGTATTTTCATACAGGCATATCATATTTCTTAATCTTATCCATCCCATCATTTTGTCGTGATCCCTGTTCATGACTTGAATACTCTTAGTCTTTCCAAAAAGTTCTCCATCTACTTGCATATGTTAACCAAAAATTAAAACACAGTATGGTATTATTATCATTGTAAAGATATATTTTCATAAAATGAAGTTTAGTGTTTCTACTATTTTTTTCTTTTCTTTCTTACTCCCAAATAGTGTTTTTTACATGCCTATATTTGTGTCTATACATGTGTTTGTATCTAAATCACATCTTTATACTAAAATATAAATTACAGTGCTAAATGGACTCAGTATCTATCATCTATTTATGTATCTATGTATCTCTCTATCTCTGTATATTTCTATTATCTATGTATATATGTGTGTATATGTAGTTATGTATACAAAGCAATTACAGAAGAAGATGTCATTTGAGAGATAGCGTGGGAAGAAGTTTAAGGGAGGAAGAATGAGAAGTGGAAATAATTTTAACATATATAAAATCATCAAAAATTATAAAAATATAAATGAATAAACTTCAAGAAAGCATGGAATTTGCTTCCTCCATATTACATAAAGCTCTATTAAGTGCTACAAATAAGATGATGTTTGACACCTCTGTCCAAACAAAGAGAAGATTTGGATAAGACTGATATATCTCAAATATTAAGTACCAACTCAACCACCTTTTAAAATGTATGTGCTTCTGACTATCTTCACTGTGTTTTCCCAGTAATATTCATTCTTCTTTCTGCTTGTATCTTCTTTCAGCCTCAACACTTTCCTCCAGAGTAGATTTTCCCTGGAGATAGCTTAGCTAAACTAATGGATGGAGAAACATTAAGTACAGAGCTTAGTACATACAAATTCACCATTGATGCTTATCTGCTGCATAATCAAAGGCTGTTTTTTTTTTTTTGTTGTGGTGAGGAGAAAACTTAGGGTTTTACACATACCAGGAATATGTAATACCACTGAGCAGGTAAGTGGTGGCTTTGGCAAGAAGGAAATGGTCTTTCTCAGAAAACTCAATACACTCCTGTCATAAGAGCACAGTGGGGAACTTGAACTCTTGGATTTCAGGAAAGTAAAGAAAAATAATCCCCTTTATACTTCTCCAGGAAATTATATATGTATGTACAATATACATATACTATAGAAGGATTCTCTGTGGGATCCAGGCCGTGTGTAATGCAAAACCATCTACTTGACTGGCTGCTATTGGTGAAATTATTAAGGTCACTCCACATAGTTAAAGGAAGATCAGGAAACTCAAGCTACAGGCTGCCACTCTTGTCTCAAGAAATCATGACAGACTTAAAAATCTTACCTTATTCCTAGATATGAAGATGAATTCTAGTCTCTGAGTTCAAATACTGCCCAAGAGTCTCATGGCAACTGCCCACATTTCTATTCAAGATGAAAAAATTTTAATAATTGGCTACTATGAGCCTCTACCTGCAAACAGTTCACAGAATATAAATTAATTGAGCTCTTTAGTCAGAAACAGGTTCATAAATATCTACCATTAGGCAGAAAACCACAAGAAATCAAACCAAGCCCAAAACCAAAAAAAAAAAAATCAAACAAAACAAAAACAACAGGTGAATATTGTTAAAAATAACCATACTTCTAAAGAGATTTGCAAATTGCATCCAATCACAATAAAAATACATATGATATTCTTCACAGAAGTAAAAAATAAATCCTAAAATTAGTATGGATTCACAAAAATCCCCAGGTAGCCACAGTAATCATAAATGAAAAGAAGATTGCTGGGGGATTACCCTACCAGATATCAAGCTATATTACAGAGTTAGGGTAATAACAACATTGTAGCAGTACAAAAACAAAACAAAACAAAACAAAACCGTATCAACATAAAAACAGGTATGTAGATCAACAGAACAAAATAGAAGACCAAAATGTGTTTACAAGCAATACATATATACATGAGAAAAAAAAAAAAGAGTGTCTTTAAAAGATGGTCTAGGAAAATTGGATGATCAAATGTAAAAGAATGTCATGTAAAAGAATGCAATTATAGCCAGGCGGTGGTGGCACACACCTTTAATCCCAGCACTCGGGAGGCAGAGCCAGGCGGATCTCTGTGAGTTCGAGGCCAGCCTGGGCTGGGCTACCAAGTGAGTTCCAGGAAAGGCGCAAAGCTACACAGAGAAACCCTGTCTCGAAAAACCAAAAAAAAAAAAAAAAAAAAAAAAAGAAGAATGCAATTATAAAAATAACTACTATCCTTTACAAGAAACAACTCTAACCTCAATGTGAGAACTAAATTGCAGAGAACACCAGAAAAAGAAATAAGCAGTAAGTACCCTACAAGATATAAGTGTAAAATTTTCATAACAGAATTCAATCTGCCCAGGAATTAAGGACAACAATTGACAAACAGGACCTCATAAAACTAAAAGTATTCTTGACATCAAGAAAAATAATCAAATATGTGAAAAGTAAGCCCAGAGAGTGGGAAAGAATTTCTGCCAGATATACATCTAACAAATTTATATACACAATATGTAAATTTTAAAAAAGTGAAGAAAATAAATGACTCAATTAAAAATAGGCTTAGGATCTGAAGAAAATGTTGTCAAAAGAAGAAATAAAAATAGCTAAGAAAGTTATCAAAAATTTTTTAGAGAAATATAAATTAAAACTCACTGAGATTTTACTGTATCCAAGACAGAATAGGTGAAATACAGAAAACAACTGGAAGCATAGGTTGGTATAGATGTGGAGAAAGAAAAACCCTCATTCACTGTTCATGGGACTGGAAACTGGCACATGGTAATCAGGAAATAGCAGATTAGAGGTAATATGCACGGGAAATGAGAAAATATGTGATGTGACTTTAATTATGAAGGAAAAAAGAGGTCAGTACAGAAACCAAGAGAGGGAGGAGAGATAAATAGCACTAATGATGCTTGCAAAATCCATAATAAATCAGAGTTTTATACTCACCTATGATTATTTGTAATACATATAAAAGTATGTGTATAGATATGTATATAGTTTAAATAAATTTTTTCCACTTGAGGTAATAATGCTTCCCTAAACAACCATTTGTCAACTTTTGCCATGATTTTATGTCACGATGGAGACTTGCCTCTTTGAAACTGTAAGCTAAGTAACCCCTCCTTTGTATAATTTGCTTGGTCAGTGAGATTTGTCACAGCAATAGAAAATTAAATAATACAAAATTTGTTACAAGGCAGTACTTGGAAATACTGGGAACTTGTTGTTTGGATTTGTTTTTGTTTGTCTGTCTGTTTATTTTGAGGAATGTGGAAGGTTTTAGATATTTGGACTAGAAAAGAGGTTGAACACTAAAAGCAGATATTATTGAGCTATAATAGTAGGATCTTGAAGGATAGTGTTAATTGCAACATTTATTACAGAGGGGAACTCTAGAGGTTCTAGAGGGAAAAATATAGGCAACTAGACACGAAACATTTTTATGGTATTTAAGTAAGAAAATAAATGTGGCATCATTCCGTCTGCTTCCCAAGAACTTGCCTGAGGCTAAATTTAAAATATTGGATGAATTTAGATGGAGGAGATTTTAAAAGAGCCTAATATTGAGTCTATCATTTTATTGTTTGTAATCACTCTTACATAGGTCTACAATGGAAAGGAACAAATGGGAAAAAAAATACAAAATATACTGTTTGAAGAGGAAAAAAAACATCAAGAAACTTAAAGTTGTAGCCAAGGCTTATGTTCGATGTGATAAGATTTTGGAGAGGCCTGCTCTACACTGTAATAAAGGAAACGTTAGTCTCATGGCAAGACTTAATCCAGCCATACTTCTAACACTTAAAAAAGAGCATAAAGCATTTTTATATTCCCTTAAAGCAACAAGAAACAAAAGCTGATACAAATATCAACTGGCCAAGGATTCGTTCCAAGCTTATAGCCAAACTCACCAGTGTCATCCACATGATTCTGGCTTTAGATTCATAAAAGATGCAAGAGTGACAAGGATATAAAATTTATCCCATGGTCTCAGACAGCCACTGGGACCATGTAATACATAGCTAGGGATTCCTTACTTGAAGGCTCTGAGATCTCATTTCCCGAAGCTATAGAAATGAAGCCAGATTAAGTTTGAAATCCAAGCATGTAGGAGATACAAGAGTCATTATGTATCTGCTAAGGGGGGCTGTACACAGGAAGTGCAACAATCTCCTCAAAAAGAGGTGCATCTTATAGAAGGCAGAGAAGGAGGGCCATCTGAGAGCTTTGACCTTGGACGTGGAGCTAGAGAGTTTGTTGTTTGCCTTAGTGGGCTTGACCTGGCTGTGTTCTAGTATTTATGCTCTATGACCTCATCACTTCCTTTTAGAATGGCAATGTATATTCTTCCTCTCCCTCTCTCTCTCCCCTTACCCTCTCTTCCCACTTGCAGTTGAAGATGTGAGCTCTTAGTTTTTCTTGCCTCCATGGCTACAACCTGATGTCATGGTTCTCTTCCATTATTGATCCCTATTCATCAGAAATTGTAAGCCAAATAAACCATAAATTCTATAAGTTGCATTGGTAATGGTGTTTTATCACAGCATTAGAAAGTAACTAATGCAATCCCTAATGGTACAACAGTTACTTATCTTGACACTAACCAATACAAGTCAAATTGGATTTAAGGCACATTGAGTGAGGGGAGAGGCTCATTCCTGGCACTAAAAATCAGTCAACTAGCCATTCTAGTGAGGTCATAGATCTTAGAGAAATCAAGTACTACCACATGTTTAAACCAGTACAATTTATAACTCATTCTAAATTCCTATATTTGTTGTGGGTGTCCCTACAAGCATCAGGTCAGCAGGGGAGCAATCCAGGTGACATAAGAATGAAACTCAGTTCAGCCTGACTTAGCCTTTGCTAGACCAAACTTGTAGAGTCTGATACCAAGTGGTTTAGTTTAGTCATATTGAAGCACAGTACAATTTTGTGGGGAAAAGGGGGTCTTCTGATGACAGTCCCATGTATGCAACAAAGTTTAAGACATGTTTACACTGAGATGCTTTACAAAGTACATAATGTACATATGGCTTCTTCTATAAAGACGTGTTCTGTTGACACAGAAACAATGCTCAAGGTAAGGGTTTAGGGAGAATGACTGAGGCAAACGCAATGTCTATGGAAGTCAGGATGTGGCTTGGTCCTAAGATAACAGATTTTACTTAGACTCATGTAAGGTACAAGTATCATCTGTCATGGGATGGATTCTACAAGCTTCAAAGCAATGCTTAAAAATTTGTGTTCCATTGCATTGAGGAAAATTTTGGTGACTTTGGATCAAATTTATTTGAATTAATTTAAATTAGTATGTCTTTTGAGAAAAGCTGAAATGAAGAGTTGAGAAATGATAGAAGAGTTGTTTGTATCAAAGATGAAGTAAGCTGAAGTGAAGCCAAGCTAAGTACCAGTCACGTAGTGTTGATATTTCCATCAACGTTTACGTTTTCCTTGGCTAGAATATAACTGTATTCTTCCACGAGAGAAAGGCAAAGAGAAACTGGGAAGAAGTGAATTTGGATAGTTACTCCTTGTTTCAGAAATTGTTCCACACAGATAATTTGTTTTATTGAGTTCCCAACACATTAAATGAAAATGAGGTGTCGTCAAAATTAACTGGGAAGAAAATCATCAAATTGTTAAGTTGCTGGCAGTAGGATGAGCAACCTTTATTGTGCTGCACCAATTGACCTTTTATGTGACTGGGTACATTTTCTTAAAAGGCAAACTGAGCTGTGGCTTTGTAAAACTCTGTTCTTTCCTTTTTCTGCCTAGGTCTATTCTAACTTGTGGCAATTTTGGTACAACCAGGACAATGGCAGATCTATCACAGATGAGAAAACCTGATTACCATATGTGACTCTCATATACTGTCCTCTGGCACCTCAGACCATCACACTGTCTCTGAAGCTCATGTTTTTAGTGATAGCACATTTCAAGAATGTCAAGAAATAGTAGTTATATGACTAGCTGGTAAACTACATACTTTAGAAAAATAATGGCATTTTCTCTCTTTAGGATTATTTACCTATTTTTACTAATGGATAAGATGAAGTTGAGAGTTACATAAATTTGAAATTTCCTACCACAAGTGGGGGCAAGTGACAGGGCTGAGACTGGATAGGTTATTGCGTGTTCAACCTTAACTTTTAGCTAATAGCTTACTATCCATACATGATCTGCATGGAAAATTTTTTCACAGTGTAAATCACTATAAATATAATAAGTACTATGCAAGAGCAATTTCTATAACAGCTGAGAAAAATAAATATTAGCATATTAGTTATAAAAAAAACTACCACAAACATGTTTATTAACTCTGCCCACTCCACCAAAACAGAAGTATTATTATTCTCATATAATAAACAAGAATGTGAGGTTCAGGCAAGTAATGTGATTCTCCCAATTTATTAATTATAGAATCCACATGATAAGCTGCACCTTGCTTCCTTTGAAGTTAATACTACTTTCTTCATTCTTGCTTCTCAATAGCAAATAAATCTTGATAAAACATCATCACCTAAATAAAATAGCCTCACAAGTGAGAGGAAATGGCTACTTCAACAAATAAAAAATCTAGTGGGAGACAAACATAATCCAAGTTTATCTTGTTTAACTATTTAATCTATTGTCTATGTTCTTCAATATATTTGTTCAAGTTTAATTTCTGTAGCTCTGATATAAAGTATTCTGACAAAAAAAACTAAAGGGAGGAAGAGTTTATTTCATTCATAATTCCAGTTTCCCATCCATCATTTTGGGAAAGTAAAGGCAGGAATTCAAGGAGCCAATAATATCACATCCACAGTCAATAGTAAAGAGAGCATGTACACACTCTTTCTTGTTCACAGCTAGCTTTCTTCTCTCTTGTACTGTTCAGGACACTCTGAACAAGGAGTGGTGTTGTTTACTATTGTCTGAGTCTTCCAACATCAATTAGCAATCAAGGAAATCCTCCCCAGACATAGTCACATACCAAACTGGCCTATGTAATTCCTCCTCTAGGCTCTTCTAAGGTGTTTTTGGTTGTGTCAAATTGACAGTTAAAATTACCAAGCTACAGTGTTATAACAGCTTACTATTTCTTATTCTTATTTTGCTTTTGTTTAACTTTTTGGCTAAAAAAATTTGAGTATATATAACCAAAACTACAAATTCTTCCACAACAGTTCTATCTTTTCCCATTTCATTTGATTTTTATAACTAACAAGGTCAGTTTCAATTTGATGCATAAACTGTTAATTAAAAATGAGCATACAATTTAGCACATCTAGTACACCAAAGGTCACTCTTGGAAGAAAAATAGGTCCAGCTAATAACTGAATGTCATGCAAAATTTATCACCTTCCTGACTTTTCGCACACCCATGCTGGGCATTCCTGGGAAACAGATTTTACTAGAGAATTTTGAAATTCTTTCTTGCAAAGGGTTTACTGTATATGTGAATTCTTTTGCAAGTTTTTTAATAATAAATTTTATTTTTTAAAATAGTCTTGCTGAGGAAGTTTGAGATTATCTGTTTTTATTATGGAAAATGTCCATTAAAATCGATGGTAATATGAAAAAAATGTATTCTTTAAAATAATTCATTGCCTGCCATGATTCTAGCATGATAGAAAAAAGGCACAGATGAACTCTAGTGTTTTATGAGTTTTACCCTCTTTGAGTTATTTATTATTGAGTTATAATCATATACATTATTAAATTCCATGGTTTATAATATTTAAAAAAGCCTTTTACAAACAAAAGACATTTTAAAAACAGAAACTTGGAGAGCCAGTGTTTTTAATGGCTACTGCAGACCTTCCCTTCTTCCTGTCTATCAATGTCTAATCAGTTTACACACTCTCAGAAATTCTCATTTTCAAGAAAGGTGTAAAATCAGTCACAAATCCAATCCCCCTTTCTTCTCATGAATTATTTTGTGTAAGATGTTAACTCTGAGAAACCACACAAGGTTGTTGTTTGTTTTTCTGTGGAAGTAGCCCCAGCTTCCAGGTCAACAGCTTAAAGGCATTACCATGACTCCCATCTTTCAGTGTATCTGTGGCACAGGAACAGGGAAATTGGGGAGCACAATTTATTTTAGCATATTTAAATGTAACTCAAGTTGAGATCAAAGAATCTACTTCCTTGAGGAAAAAAGCTGTGGACCAAGAGGGCTCTGCTTAAGGCCAGAGAACAGCTTTGCTACCTTCAGAAATGACTCCCTTGCTATATCTTACCCCTCTACATCTCATATAGTATTTATGTAAGTTTAATTCATTTGAGGGTCAAACTAATTGCTCATTTAGGAATTCTACTATTTCAACAAGGAGATACATAAACCAGAATTATGAAACTTAGAAGATTCTTTTTGCCAGTTGGTTCTCACTCTTCCTATAAAGAACTTGTTATATTCTTGGTCAAATTTCTTGAGAAAAAAAGAATATAATAGAAAAGAATTGTGTGGTGATTGTTATCTACAGCTCACTTCTAAGTGAACTAGGCTCAGATAGAAAATTTTCAGTAGGCACTGTATTTAAGGTACCCTACACAAGATGAAACCTGTACCTGGTAATATTGTCAGGCTAAAAATCTGTTTATAGACAGATCATTAACCCTAGGAAAAAACTATTATATCACATATATTAAATATTATATTATTTGAAATATATATATATATATATATATGAAACATGAATGAATTTTATAAACCTGAGTACCATCCCTAAGATACCTTGTGGTTATATTGTACACCCCAATAAACTTATCTAGGGGTCAGAGAACAGAACAGCCACTATATTAAACACAGAGATTAGGCAGTGGCAGCACACACCTTTAATCTTAGCATTCAGGAGGCAAAGGTCTGTCTGGATCTCTATGAATTCAAGGCCACAATGGGAACAGAGCCAGGCATGGTTGTATACACCTTTTATCCCAGCACTTGAGATCTCATGTCTTTGCTTGAGAAGGACATAGGCCTTTAATCCCAGAAAGTGATGGCAGGAAGCAGAAAGGCATATAAGGCATGAGGACCAGGAACTAGAGGCTTTTAAGCAGTTCACTGAGACCCTCAGGGGTGAGGATTCAGAGGCTTTCAGTCTGAGGAAACAGGATCAGTTTAGGAGTTGTCAAGGTGAGGTCGGCTGTGGCTTGTTCTGTCTCTCTGATCTTTCAGAATTTACCCCAATATCTGGCTCTGGGATTTTTATTTATAAGACCATTTAGCAATTCGAGTTACAATATCTCTTCGGGTATGTTAAAATATTCCAAATTAAAAAAATAAATTCCACAATCCAAAACACTGCTGGTTCCAAGCATTTACAAAAGTGGATGTCCAAGCCTTTTACAATACTCAAAGCAGTGGTTACAGACTACAGCCCAGTGTCATTAATGTCAATTGACATAGAAATACAGCTTGTGGGTCAGAAATTACTTTCCAGTAAGTTCCCTAAGTGATTCTGATGTGGCAGAAAGTTGACAAGTACTGAGCTGTAAAATAAGAAATGAAGTGTAGGATTTCCTAAGTAATAATGACATTCTGGTGGAACTTCATTTTTATCATCGAAATGAGCTGACCCAGTCTCAGATGAGAGGTTTTACCTGGCATGATGGGCAATATTGGGAAGGGTACAGACTCACAGCTGTCCATTGTTGTCCTTGTTCTCTTAAGCAGGTATGTTCCTATAGTGAATGAGTCTTCCTTAAATCAATGGTCATGGTGGGAATGCACCAACATACATTGATTTCAGATTCAATATATGTCAAAATTGTTTGCAGTGTATGTGACAGTAGGCTTACATTCTAACATCTTTATATTTGCATTTCCTGGTTGCATTGTATAATGTGGGCCCATGTCCTTTTTAAGCTCTTAGATGATCCCAATGTATACTCAGGGCTGAAAAATACAGGTTTATGATAGTATCATTATTAAGTATTGCTTGGTATCATTTTGGCAGTTAAATTCAGATCATTCCTTCACTACAGGACAGCTGGGCTCCAACCATATCTGAATGTTGTTGTAAAAGCTTCTCTCTCCCTCTTGGCTTCAGGTTCTCTGTATGTGAGGGAGTCTGCAGGGATGCAGACAGAGAAGTGAACCACAAGAAGAGATAAGAATGAAAACCTGGTGCAGATTGACTTTATCAACCTGAATCAGACTTTGCAGAGTCTAATATGAAATGGTTTATTATAGATATATTTAAACACAATAGAGTTTGGAAAAGGTCTCCAAGGTAATAATAATGCCCATAATTCCAATTCCATTTACACAATAAAACTTAAATTGTGATTACATAACAACTCTTTTACAACATGCATTTGACCATGAGGGTGGGTCTATAGCTAAAAGACCTAAAAATCGAATGTGGTCTCTGACAAATAACATAGAGGTCAGCAGGACATAAGGAATATGTGACATATGGGATGGGTAATGAATGATCTAGGGAGGGAGGGTCTGAGATAATCATTCTTGGGAATTAGGGTGAAGTCTGTCCCTTCAGATAGTTAAAAAGGTCACAAAATTCTTAACAACCTCCATTCTCAGCTTTCTGGATGGAATTCTGGTATTTGATTTTATCTTCTTCATCGAGGAACCATCCTTGCCTGATTAACATTCTGGGTTCTCTTAGTGTTTCTCAGTGAGTACAAGGTCCCCCTGCCCTCTACTGCTGTGGATATCGCTCTGTATAAATAAACACTGATTGGCCAATAGCCAAACAGGAAGTATAGGTGGGACTAACAGAGAGGAGAATTGAGGAAACAGGAAAGGAAGAGATTGATTGCCTGGAGCTGCTGCCAGGACAAGGGAGATGTAAGGTACCGATAAGCTACGAGCCATGTGGCAAAGTATAGATGAATAAAAATGGGCTAAATATAAGAGTAAGAGCTAGACAATGGCAGGCCTGAGCTAATGGCCAAGCAGTTTAAATAATGTAAGAGTCTGTGTGTTTATTTTATAAGTGGGCTCCGGGACTGGTGGGACTGGCGGGACTTGGCAGGAGCTGGAGAGAAATTCTTCAGCTACACTCTACATATCTGTACACTAGAATGTTGCCACATGATGTTGACAGTTGTATAGTCTGAATCTTATGGTTTATAAAATGAGGCCCCTGGAAGCTGGAGCTTGCAGTGTCTACAGATGGAACAATTGTGAGGAGAAATAACTAGGTCATTTCTGCTTAGTCTCCCAAACATGTGAGGGAAGAGGAAAGGATTTCAAAATCCTATTCTTGCTTGACCACTAAAGTTTAGAATTTTGAATGAATTTAGGTAGTCCCCGATCTCACCGCAGCAAGGCAGATTTAGTTCTCTCAACTATGAGCATCCCCACTTAGACATCTCCTTTCTACAATGGTTCCCTGTACCCCTGTACCTCACAAAGTCCACTCAAACAAGAGCTCAATCTGGAGGTCCCCATGGGAGGAATCATATCTTATGTTTACTGAGGAATCTGTGAGCTGGTGATTGGTTTTTTGCATGTAACACATGCAAGAGGCATAAAAAATAGATTCTAAGATCTATTTGTAAGAGAAGGGTAAATGAAAAAGAAAAGACTGATTAACTTGATTGTGATGATGAAGAGAATGCTTTGCTCAGGACCGTTCTTTCCAGGATTTATACACATCATTATATCTTCACAACAATGGTGTTTTACCATTTTAAATTCCTGTGAACATACTACATTCTTTCCGATCCTTGATTTTGTTGGTCTTGTCAGTTACCACAAGTATGGATCAATATATCATGCTTTTAATTATCATTTTTTCGATGATTAATGATGTTGGGTTCCTTTTCCTGCATTTATTGGCTTAGAAACAAAAACTGATTTTTTTTCTTCCTTGGCCGCCAGGGGTTACCTGAAGTTCTTCTTCTAGAATTGAGGCCATGTGAAATTTCACCTATCCCCATTAGTATGGAAAACAATATAGTTATGGTATACATGATGTTCCCTGATCCTAAGACCCTAAGATGTAGGTAGGGTCATACAAACACACACACACACACACACACACACACACACACACACACACACACACACACACACACATACACACACACACACACACATACACACACACACACTTGAGGTCAAAGTCACATATTCTGTGCATTTTGACCAGCTGTAGATCTGCATATAGAATCTTGTTAAGATGAGAAGCGAGTGCTACAGTTATCTGTGGGTATAAGGATAGAGATTTAGATAATAGAAGCTATACTGATTTAAGAAAATGACAGTAATATACTTTTCACTAAGGTCAATATACACTTGAGCCATGGATAATTGTGTATAGTACCAGGTCTGAGTTTCCTCCTGCTGAATGGTCCCTAATCTAACTAGGCAGCTGTAGGTTTCACCCAGGGTATGAATTCCACTGCTGCACCATTAGGGATATTTTAAGGCTATTGGTTAATCTTCTTCCTTAAACTTTCTGATAATTTGAGAACTAGCATTCGGGAAAGAGGCTTCTAGGTCATTACCAGTTTGATTCTTTCATTTCCTCTGAAGAGTATGGTGACATCAACAATAAGTTCATACCTTCAAGTATTTTGGAAAAAAATATCAAGGGCAATGGCAATAGTGTACATTGTTTTGAGGACCTTTAGATCTGTAACAAACAACTTGAAAGAAGGTTTTCTATAACTATCACTGAGATGTTTTAAAGATGGCTTATGGCCAAAAGGGTATCATTAACACCCCATGTTGTATATTCAAACTATATATAAATACACACATACACACATATAAAACATACATATTACTATGTAAGATTATAAAATAATATGCTTTGTTATGGCTTTTTCAAACATCAACAGTATTGTTTTTCTCTTTATCCTCCTCTTCATCTGTAGTGCACCCTTCCCCATAAATTTCCCTTTTCTGTTTTTAAAGCACTCATGCCCTGCTATCTCTCTATATAACTGCCTCTCTCCTCCTTCCTCTGATAGTCCTTTTCTCCATTTCTAACTTCTGTTGCTACTCTAGAATATGTATTCAAATTTAAGGATTCAGAGCTCTTGCTTACAAAGAAGAGAGAACAGTGTTTGTCTTCCTGAACCTGGGTTACCTCCCTCAATATATTTTCTCATTCCATTCATTTACAAGCAAATCCCATTATTCCATTTTTCTTCACATCCAAATAGAATTCCATTTGTATATGTATTGCATTTTCATTATCCATTCATCTACAGAAAGACATTTAGGTTGTTTCTATTTCCTAGCTATCATGAATAGGGCAGCTATAAACATTGATGATTATCTGTGATGTAGGATGTCAAGACCTTTAGGCAAATGCCAAGTCACATAACTCTGTCATATGGTAGATCTTTTTAAGCATTTTGAAATTTTCTATACTGATTTCCATAATTATCTGCTAGTTTACACATCCACCAACAATTTGCAATTCTACCCTTTCCCTACATCCTTGCCAGAATTTGCTGTATAATAATTTCTTTACTTTAGCTATTCTGACTGGAGTAAGATGAACTCTTAAAATATTTTTAATTTCATTGATGACTGAGGATGTTGAACATTCTTGTAGACAATTTGTAAGCACTTTTACTTTCTCTTTTGAAAACTCTTTGTTCACACCATGTCCCATTTTTTATTTATTTGTCACCTTGATTATGATTTGTATATTCTCAATGTCAATCACCTATCAAATGTATACATAGGAACTCCCATTCTATGGACTTCTGCTTTACTTGATTGCTTATTTGCTTCACTGTATGTAAGCTTTTTAATTTCATGGACTCCTATTCAATAACATTGCCCTTAATAACTGGGTGAATGGAGGTCTGTTCAGAAAGTTCTCTCCTGCGCCTAAAACTCATAAGGTGCTGCCTGTATTTTCTTCTACAGTTTTGACATTGTTGGTTTCATATTAAAATATTTGATCTATTTGCTGTTGATTTTTGTGTGGGTAATAGATAGAGGTCTTTTTTCATTCATCTACATGAGGACATACAGTTTTCCCATAATCACTTGTAAAACATGCTGCCTCTTCTTTTATGTGTATTTTTGGCTTCTTTAACAAATATCTGATGGTTATTATTTTGTATACACACGTTGGGTTTTCTTTTTATTTTCCATTGTTCTACATGTCTGTATCTGGTTAGTACCTACCAGAAAACTTCTGGTAATGATCAACAATTTCAGCAATGTGTCAGGATACAAAATCAGTGGATTCTGTTTGCCAATAACAGCAGAGATGAAAAGAGAACATGGATACAGTCCCTTAAAAAAAAACTAAAAAGAAAATATGTAAAAGAGCAAACCTAATCAAGGAGCTGAAATTCTTCTACCATTTAAACTTCAAATCTTTGAAGAAAGGGATCAAACAACACACTAGAAAATGGAAAGATCTTCCACATTTGATTTGATAGAATTAATATCAGTAAAATGACCAATCTATTAAAAACAGTTTACACATTCAGTACAGTCCCAATCAATCTCCACATAAGATTCATCACAAAAATAAGAGAAAAAAGTCCTCAAATTCATTTGAATCCACAAAAGACCCAAGACAGTCAAAGCAATCCTGAGCAAAATGAATGGTGCTCTGAGAATTTTCATACCAAATTTTCTAATATATAACAGAGCTACAGTATTATAAACAGCATGGTGTTGACACAATATACCTGACTTTTTTCACGTAACTCTCCAAATCTGTAATAGATTTGGTTGCTCTATTATTACTGAGTTTTAAGAGTTCTTTACACATTTAGGATACATTATTTGACAAATGTTTGTTACCACCGTCCCCCTCTGTGTATTTTGGAGACATACAATGTAGTTAGCAAAATAGAAAGAAAAGAAACTACCAATGCCTTTTTCTATATTTAAATTTTAAATAATTTATTACTATTGGTGACTCTCCTTGATCCAGGTTCTGAAGATAAATTCAAAGTCTTTTGTTTCTACTCTTGAACACAATAATTATAATTAATATACAGGGATTTTATTAACAGTGGTTTCCTTTCTATTTAATGTTTAGCTTAACACACACAGTGCAATAAAATAATCTCAAACCATAATTGTTTGGCAATATTTTTCTTTCTAGAAGCGTGGATTTTTCTCTCAATATGTCCATACATAATTAACAATAATCTTGTTATTAACCCACAAAACATTGATAATTACTAAAGCAAAACAGAGTATACTCCATTTGTATTAATCCAGAAATGCTAAATACTAAGTTTGAACCTGAAAGAGGTTTTACAATACAATGATAAGGGCCTGAAAATGAGTTTTTCTACTTGTAATGCTAAAAAACTCTTGAGTGAAGACACAAACACAATGGTGATATATATCTGACAATTCAGTGTACAAGTATTTATGTTTAATTTTGAATATATTTCCCCTTATTTATTTCTTTGCCAGTAATACATCAAATACCCTACAGTCTAACTCCCAGAACTAATCAATGAACTATGAAACAGTATTAAATAGAATTAATTAGAAGTTTTAATGAATCATATCTATCCTCATTTATTATACAATGTAATTTCCAAGGACTGATTAATTATGAATTAGTGATAAGTGAATAGTTAATGCAGTTTGTTAACCTTGTGAAGAAGTGACAGTGCACAGTATATTGTTGTGTCTCTGTTTATTAGCTGATAGTTATGGATTACCATTGGTTTAATTAAATGTAAAAGTTAAACTGAAGTTATAATTGATTTTCAGTGCAAACTAACAATTTATTTTCCAGTCTTCCTACATTATACATATATATATATATATATATATATATATATATACACACACACACACACACACATATATATATGTATATGTGTGTGTGTATATGAACATGGTTTAAGATTCAGAGGTATTTTTCTATCATTCACATTTTGTACATTTCTATTAAGCTTTCAGTTTGCAGGTAATCATGTCCACCTCAGATGAATATTTATAATAAGTGAATTTCACTTCATACAAGGTTATTTAACATGAATGTATCTGCAAACTTCTTGAAGAACATATACATTTGCCACATAATTGCTATAGTAATCAAAAAAGTATTAGCTGACAGCCCTTCATTTTTATTTCCTTCCAATTCAGAAGCTGAAAAATGCCCAAACTGAAAAACCAATCTAGTGTATCAATACAAATTAATTTTTCAGTTTCTAAAACTATAGATAAACATACATATGCATATGTATGTATGTATGCATGTATATGTATATATAACTACAGTTATACCACTATGCACAAGCGCACGCGCACGCACGCGCACACACACACACACACACACACACACACACACACAGAAGCAATTAATGAAAAAAGAAGTCATAAATTTGAAAGAGAGAGCAAACAGACATAAGAGAGTTTGGAGAAAGTAAAGTGGAAAATGATGTGATATTCTAATCTTTAAAAGAAATTTTTAAAAATTAAGATAAAGAAATGGCAGTTGGCCCTGCCTTGTCCGTATATCATGTTATATCTAGGATCTCTTTATCATGAGACTGCCCACAGAAGGTGCCTCCAACTCTTTGAGATGGCCATCTCCTCATAAACCTGCCCAGAAGAGGGAATTTCTCTGTTCATTCCAGATTCCATATAGGTGACAATCAAGATTATGCCTTACACCACTAAAAAAGATGAAGGCAATCACCTATGTTGAATTATCTAACTTTGTAGAGGCTAGAAATGTTCTCTGAAAAAGACAAATTTCTTTCAATCATGAATGTTAGATAATGGTAAAAGAAAAACCAGGCAACGAATGTATTGATCCATACAGAGAAAAGGTAAACAGACAGCAATAAGCAAGTGAAAAATTAAGAAAAGAGAAACTGTGGATAAGGAAAGTTATTTTAGACAAGTTTGTCAGAAAAACATCTGTAAAATACGCCACATCAAGACAAAAAATAATATGATAAGAATATTTAGGGCGAAGAAAACAGAAAACTCAAAAATAACAAGATCTTTACTGTTCCTGTAAAACAACAAGACTTCTGGAGAAATATACAGCAAGGCAGAGATGATATTGGAGATATGGGGCCTAGATGGTGTAATTTCTCTTGGAATCCCTGGATAAGACTTAATTTAAACACAAAAAATCATGGGCACTGGCTGTGCTTTTCTGTTCCAATTCTGACCAGAATTTTTAGAATAGGGTAAGTGGAAACAAATATGCTAGAATATTACGTAACATTTTAGTAACTATTTCACATTATAAAGAAGAAACAAAAGAGAATATCCCATAGATCCTAGAATTTGAAGCCATTAAAACAAAAGCATACTAGTAATATGCTATATTCATTAGTGATCTGAAATTTAGATAAGTAACAACTCATTGAAATTAAGGATTATCTTATGTCTTTGATGATCTGTATTACACACAAATCAATAGCACACCTTTCTATTTAAAGTCTTCTGAAATAAATTGAAGGTCTGTTATCTACTGAAGTGTCCAGCCAAAGTCTACAGAATTCTGGTAGGAGAGAAGTGGTTTTTGAAATTGTTATAACAAAACAGAAGGATCCAGAAAGCAACCCAACTGACACATAACTTAACAGTGTTTGCATTATTAATCCAGGTACTGGATTTATCTGTAATGGGGTACTGTTGATATCTGAATCAAGTGTATAATAATGCATTTATTTTGCATTTTAGTTTAAATTTGTTCTTTATTTTCCTATTTACCTCTTTGGGTAAAACTATGAATAATCAATCATGATACCCTGCTAAGGATAGCTAAACAAAATACATTTCTACCTCTACCAGAGTCTGAGAAGGGATAAATACAGATAAGGAAGCAACAGTAGTTTTGTTACAAGATTGAAATTTTATAATGAAATCTTTCATTAAAATCTCCTATTGGTCAAGCTCTTAAAAAATATTTAGTGACTCATTTAAAGTGCATGTTTCTCACATCTACCTTTTCCTTTCAGTCAGAGAAAATTAACTGGCATACAGAAACAAGTGGCTGAAATGTACATTTTTGCAAGTTTTCAGCTTATGGTTGACTAGAAATTTAGCTGCTATGGTTGTCTGACACTCTTAATAGATTTGAAATTATTTACAGAAATAAGTAAGATGCAATTAATTATATACAAAAGCTAGTATAGGCCAAGAGACCGTTAGATTACAATAGACACAGCTTAAAATTTGTATCATATTACAACTATATTTACTAAATAGTTTATAGTTTGTAGGCAGATTTTTTTTTTCTGTCCCAAGCACCTGCTCTCAAATAATCAGCAGCCATTTCCCAAATAACCGACTTGAAGACTTAAGGTTACTTATAAATGTTTGTCCAATAGCTCAGGCTTGTTACTACTAACTCCTAAATTAACTCATATTTCTTATCTATGTTTGCCACATGGCTCATTGCTTGTTACTTCATTTTCTACACATCCTGCTTCTGTGGCAGCTAGTTGGTGTCTTCTTTTAATCTGCCCTTCTTCAATCATTTTCCTAGTTTGGTTGTACTGCCTGGCTACTGGCCAGTCAGCTTTTTATTAAACCAATCTGAGTGACAAATCTTCACAGTGTACACAAAGATTACTGTGGTTGATATATTATGCACCCTAATAAACTTATCTGGGGGTCAGAGAACAGAACAGCCACTATATTAAACATAGAGGTTAGGCAGTGATAGCACACACATTTAATCATAGCATTCCAGAGGCAGAGATCCATCTGGATCTCTGTGAGTTCAAGGCCACACTGGAAATAGCCAGACATGGTGACACATACTTTTAATCTCAGCACTTGAGATCTCATGTCTTGCTTGGGAAAGATAAGCCTTTAATCCCAGGAAGTGGTGGCACAAAGCAGAAAGGTATATAAGGCATGAGGACCAGGAATTTTAGCTTTTTAAGCTTTTAGGCTTTTAACAGCATTTCAGCTGAGATCCATTCGAAAGAGGACTCAGAGGCTTCCAATTTGAAGAAACAAGATCAGCTGAGAAGTTGGCAAGGTGAGGTTGGATGTAAATTGTTCTATTTCTCTGATCTTCCAGCGTCCACCCCAGTACCTGGCTCTGGGTTTGTTTTTATTAATAAGACCTTTTAAGATTCATGCTACAGATTACTCCGCTGCATTTCACCAATTTTGTGTAACTAAAAAGGAAGGTTTTAACTTTAACATAGTAAGATTATATACAAAAAAGTTATTAAATAAGAATTACAGTTTTAATAACCAGTCTATTTGCCCCATAAGCCCTGAAAAGGCTTTAAAATGTTCTAAACACACAAAAACAGACCTAAACTCAGCTTCTTAGTCTTGTGTCTCTCATACTGGCCACAGTACAGAGACCTTTCTCCTGGCAGCTGACAATATGCTATGAGCTAAGCCACATAGTGAGTTCCTGAAGTCTTCCACACAGTGGCAGTACAGAGAGGTGTCTCTCAGCCAGTGCTTGTGGTCTTAAGCAACACATGGCATGGGGTGTTTGAGGTTTTTGCTCATGCAGACAAAAAAGGTTACAGATACACAGTAAAGACAAATTCACATGGTAAAAACCTCTAAACAAGTTAGAGTGTGTTTAAAATATGTATAGGCTTGAGAGAGAAAAGAAAAAAAGGAAAGAAAGTCCTTTCAAAAGGAATAGAATAATAAAAAACATAATAAGCCGTGTAAAGATGGAAAATACAAAGAGAGCCTAGATCCTGTATGTTATTAAGTTGTCTTTGAATTTTTTTGGCTACTAAGAGACACTGGTTTATAAGAACCACTAGATTCAATCAACCTATATATTTTAAACATATCTCCCATATGCAGATTTTTTCTTAAAGCTCACTAGCATTTAAATGTGCACATGTGTATATACACATGATCCAACACATGATCATGGGAGTGCAGATATTTCTTTAGCATAATTTCAACTACTTTGAGAGTAAACCAAAGAATAATATTGCTAGATCAGATATAGTGGTTCTATTTTTAGTATTTTGAAAAAAAATTTGCACTATTTTCCATAATGTCTATAACTTGGTCTGTTTGAGGGACCCCTGATGGTGGGATCAGAATCTATCCCTGGTACATGAGCTGACTTTCTGGGGCCAATTATCTATGATGCCCAGTCTTGATGCAGGGGAAAGGGGCTTGGTCCTGCCTCAATGGACCAGGCTTTGCTGACTCCCCATGGAAACCTTTACTGTTTTGTAGGAGGGGACTGAGGGTGGGTTGGGGGGTAAAACCAAGGGGGAGCAGGAGGAGAGATGGGAGGGGGGTCTGTGGTTGATAAGTAGAATGAGTGAAAAAATTTCTTAAATAAAAAACGATTTGAATAAAAGAAAACAGAAATGAAGGTAGAAGGGGGAACTATTAAGAAAGGGGAGGAGCAACAATAGGAGATGAGGGAAGAAAAGCAAAAGAGGATAACGGAGTAATGAATTTAATCAAAGGAAATTATAAACATTGTGAGGATTAATCTTGATTTCCAAGTTGATAGAAACTGGAGTCAGTTAGGAGACATACTCTTGGGCAGATCTATAAAAGTCTTTCTAGGAAGGGTCACCTGAGGAAGGAATACCCTCCTTCTAATAGAAAGCTGTCTAAGGAGGAAGCAATGCTTTGTGCTTGCCCACCTTCACCTTTGCTGGTACAAGCATCCACAGTGTAGCTTCCACCACTGCCAGCCTTTGCTACTGTCAGAATGCAAATTAAACATTCCAATGTGGACTGAAGATTAGTGGCTCTCTAGTAATCCTTGAATCTTCAATGCATATTGGAATTGCTGAGGCATCCAACCTTGTTGCCTGAGCAGCTGCTGGTTTTAGGCTTCTGAGTAGCATGTTGGCAGCCACTGTGGGATTTCTCTGCTCATATCATATAAGCCAATATAATGAATCACCTTGGTAATATATACTCATTATATCAGGGTTGTTCCTCTAGAGTACTCAAACAGACACATGTGTAGAAATGTAGTAATAAAGCATATTGCTTTTTATAAATAATACATGCTAATAAAAACATTATCTGCAACAACATGCAAAAATAACTCTCTACCTTGTGATCATAGTTAAAATTCTTCCATGGTTTCAAAATCTTCCTCTTACTAGTACATCATACAACCTTACACTTTATACTACATGGAATTATTTACACATTCTACACGTGCTATTAAAAGGTATCTTCAGAAATGACATTCCCCAGTTTCTCCAGCTTACTTTACCATTGTCTCATTCCTAAAAGACAGAATAGATTTTATAGAAAATGTGTCTGCAGTCTCCAACATTAAATGCACATCCCATTAATACCAAGGAGACATGGCTGCCAGCACTTCTTCAATGGATTCATCATTCATGTTCCTGTTAACAGTATCTGATTCTGACTCAATTGAGCCATACATATTTCACTCTGAATATGCTAATGTTGTCATTTTAAATAAAAAATAAAACTACAACTTACTTCTTTCCTGGTTAGAGAATTCAGGAAAAAAAAAATGTCTCTGTCACAAAAGGCAGAAGAAGTTAGTTGGAAATCTAATGATATGGAAAACATCTCTGACTCTAAGTTATCAAACCCTATTTAGACAAATTGCCTACTGAAATTCTGACAATGTTGTGGTAATTCTGCAGTCTGGTAGTCTTGGAAATGGACTAACTAAAGAGTTTTCACCATAAACTTGTCTTGACAAATATATTTTTTAAATTGCTTGCATTTTTAGAGTATTTAAAAAATATGCTATTTAAATGAATAGGTTGAGCAATAAAGAAGTCCAAAGGCAGGTAGGAGTCAACAGGGTTTATTTTTATTGTTATTAAGGAAGAAAAACAGTACCCAAGGCCCTGGGATAATTTATGAAGAGCTTGATCCATTGAATTCCTGTTACAGTTGTCTGCTACTGTGACACTTCAAAATGTCATCGTTATTACAGAACAATTACCTGACCCAGTTTCTTTATCAGCACAATTCCTTTTTTTTTCTTTCTTTTTAGAAACTTCCGAAACTGATGAAAAAGTAAAGGTAGCATGCATACTTCCATTGAAGGCTTTTGGGAGAGGAGTAGGAAATGTTGCTCTGATTCATGGATTTAGCACTTGCCATACATACTGACTCACAAGACAAGGTACAGCAATGCGTTTTATAAAGCAACATAGAATGACTTAAACAATTCAATTGCTAAAGAGTTTGCCTCTGTTATTTGTTGTCTTTTACCTTTCAAGATTAAAAAAAGAAAAAGAAAACTCACTGCAAAGTGTATTTTACCCATTGAGAAATAAGTGACCTCCTACAAAAAGCTTTTCTTACAGTTTTTTGCTGTCTTAGGTCTCCTTGAAAAACAATTTTTGCAACAGACATATCAAAGAATAATATGTAATTCCAACTGAATTGAAAACTATTATGAATAATAATAAAGCACATTTTTTATTATTTCTAAGGAGATCCTTTTCTCTCTGGAGAGTATTACATGTATGAGCAAAGACTAAAACCATTCTCTTGAAAGGGATGTTCTGAACTTGACTCTTTTTTTTAAAATTAGTATTCACTTTTTTTCCTTTAAAAGGTTTTTTTTCCCATTTTACATACCAACCATAGTTCTCCTTTCCCACTCTCCTTCCACTCACCCTTCAACTTCCCCCCACCCCACTCCCATCCACTCATCAGAAAGGTAAGGCCACCCATGGGGAGTCAACAAAGCCTACCATATCAAGGTGAGGTAGGACCAAGGTCTCCACCCCACCCCTCGTATAGAGGCTGAGCAAGGTATCCCTCCATAGGGAATGAGCTCCAAAAAGTCAGTTCACACACTAGGGATAAATTCTGGTCCCATTGCCAGTGGCCCCCAAAACTGCCCAAGCCACACAACTGTCAACCACATTCAGAGGGCCTAGCTGGGTCCCCAGCAGGTTCCCCAGCTGTCAGTGCAGAATCAGTGAACTCCAACTAGCTTGGATCAGCTGTCTCTGTGGGTTTCCCCATCATGATCTTGACCCCTTTGCTCATATAATCCTTCCTCCCTCTCTTCAACTGGACTCCGGGAGCTCCACCCAGTGCTTACCTGTGGATCACTACATCTGCTTCCATCAGTTACTGGATGAATGTTCTATGATGACAATTGGGTAGTAATTGATCTGATTACAAGGGAAGGCCAGATCAGGGACCCTCACCACTATTGCTTGGAGTCCTAGCTGGTATCATTCTTGTGGGTTCCTGGGAATTTCCCTAGCACCAGGTTTCTCCCTAACCACATAATGGCTCCCTCTATCAAGATATCTCCTTCTTTATTCTCACTCTGTCCCTCCCTCAACTCAAACCATTTCCTCATATTCTTTTACCACCTTCCCTTACCTCCTCACCAGCCCCCCCACATACTCCCAATTTATTCAGGAAATTTCCATATGTGTACAGCATAAAAAAATGTTGCACAGGAAACCAGGTATCTGATAAGGAATCAATAGGCAGAAGTGAGAAAGCACTGAGACTAGCATAGGGATTGTATTTTTGGAGGTTAATTACATCTTTTTCCAAATTTGTCTGCTTAGATATTTATTAATGATCGGTGCTGAGAAGCTTTTGTGACAGTACTCAGAACTGCTAGAGAAAACACTGATGCCCAGTAAAAGATAATGAATAAATCCTATCACCACCAACAACAAAGATGGCCTGGCTATAGATTCAGCCCTAGTTTGCATCAGTTATCACAGTATATAATATAGTTTTATGCTATGTCTATCTATGGTGACCTGTTTCAGGCTAATTATATCCCCTACAAAAATCTCTATGTTGATACCTTCTCATGAATGCCTAAGAATGTGATTATATTTAGGAACAAAGTTTCTTTAGGTATTATTAAGTTAAACTGAATCTTTGATAGGAAATTTAGCCATAGGGAGACATGGAGTGCATGCACACAGTAGAAAAACATTGTGAAAAACACAAGAAGATGATTATAATCTGCAAGGAAAGTGGTCTTCAGAGAAAATAAAACTGGTAATTTGTTGACCTTGAGTTTATAGCCAGTACAATTATTTAAAACCAATTTTCTTATTTAAAATGCTCAGATTGTGATGTTATATATCTTGTGAGAATGATGTGATAATGGGATCTTAATTAAGGAGGATGCAAATATCTCCTAGTTTGGACAGGAACTGAATCGTGAGTGTATTTACTTTTTATCTCAGTGTATGACAGATAATCATAAAAATCCTAGAAATGTATAGAAATGAGAATAATTTTTTGCTTGTCAGAATACTGCCTAGGGTTTAGTTAATATTGTCTGAAGTCTAGTTGACTTAACTTCAGCATACAATTTAAGTTTAAGTGTTATATCCTGCTGATACTGGCATGCAGTTGGGACATGTTCTTCTCGTGGTAAGATGAGAAGAAAGTAATAGCAGCCAATACTACCACAATGTCATAGTTAATTTTCATCATGGAAGTGACTAGATTTAGAATTACCATGGAAACATACTCCTATGTGCTCATGAGAGTGTTTTCAGAAAGAGTTAAGTGTGGAGATAACAGAAACCATTAATGTGGGCATCACTATCCCATTTGTTGGCTTGGGTCTTAGAGGGAATAAAAAAGAGAATGCTAATTGAACAGTAATATTCATCACTCTTTGTTTCCTGACTGAAGATGCAAGATGAACCAGTACTTCATAATCATGATGTAAGAGCTAGAGCTCTCCTCATGGTCAGGCCTTCCCTGCTTAAATAAACTATACTCTTAAACTCTGAGCCAAAACAAACACTTCCTTTCTAAAATACAATATCTGCATTTGTCAGATAGTTTTCATCACAATGAGAATGATACAAAACCAGAAAATAGTAGAGAAGAGTGGTGTCATTATTGTCATGAAGTTGTACATGTGGTTCTTAGGCTATGGGAATTAAATCATAGGAGGAATGTGGAATAATTTGGAGCTGTGGGTTGCAGCACCTTAGAGCGCTGTAAATAGAGCTTAACCTGATCCTTTTTATGAGTTTAGAATAGCAGAATGGTTTATGTAAATGCTGAAACAAAAGACTGCACTCATGATAATTCAGACAAGACACTATTGGGAACTTAGTATTTTGGTACATACACATCAAGAATTGATGTGCATTCTGGTGATGCCCTGAGATCTTGGGTGAGAATAACTTCAACGCTCTTAGATTTAGTTACTTGGTGAAACAAATTGCAAAAATGAGCATAAATTCAATCATGGCTAATGCTCATTGATCTTGATCTGATCTTCAAGAAAGGTGAAAAACAACAACAAAAAAAATGAAGCTTGCCAAAGAAAAGAGAATGATAAAATTTAAAGTTGGAGTTTGGCAACAAGGCTCCTGTAATCCCTAATGAGATTAACACCATTAAAGACTAAACTTAATTTTTCTTTGCAACAATAAGAGTCTCTAAAGATATGACTCTTGCCTACCTAAAGTTCCAACTTTCATACATGAAAATTAACTTTGAAGGGAACAGCCTTAAATGAGAAGTCCACTAAGGAATTATGAAGAAGACACAAGAAAACCTGATACTGTAATTAGGAAGAATAGACATATAGAGAAAATTGGTGTCACATAGGAAGAGAGAAGTCCCTCATTCTGAGACTCAGTTCAAACTTCTAAACAACAGAAAAAATAAAAATTCTAGCACAGTTACCAGCTGCTTAAGGCCACTCTATCTTTCCAGCCATAAGCCTGTAATTTTCTAAAATCTTATCAGAAACCCCATTCATAAGAAAAAGACACATAATAGACTAGAACTGCTATCAACTTTTGTCAGAGAAGTTTCTTTTTGTAGTGGTTAGAGGTGATGACAGAAATTCATAACTCATCAAAGTGTTGAGAATAAGTGACACTTACACTCTCAGCCCTAAATAGAACATCTATATCAACCCCTACATGATGAATGGGGAAGAAGAAAGAATATAAAGAATGTAAGAATTGGAGAGTGAAATGAAGTTCTCATTTCCTTTTCAACATTATTTTCTACTTTCTGGTTTCTTCTTACTTTATTTGCTTGTATAATACCATGGAATGAAATAGCATTAACAAATAAATCCACTAGTGTATTTGTAGATTTATTGTTGAGTCCCCTGATATCAGGCTGCACTAGGAATATTTTTACTACTAATTGCATATCAGGATTTGTTCAGATGAATCTCATCATCTGCTAGATTATGCACTGAGAATGGGGATTGACAAGAGGTAAAGAACCATCTTTCCCCAACCCCAGCATGCTATCAGAGAGGGGACACTTGATTTCAAATGGCTACTCTCTGATATCTAAATTTTATAAGGTCATGGGTATGTAGCAATTCATACCTACAAACAAGGAGAATCAAGCTAACAAGAACATCTGTCTTTATTTTTATCTAACTTGATATCCTTCTTGTACAGACTTTGGAATGGCCAATTGCTTGAAAGTCTATAAAAACTGAATGTGCCTGAAAGTGGAAGCTGTCAACCTGAAGAATTTAATACATGGGTGCTATGCATTATATAAATGGATAACTTGATTTGTTTTTCTAGAGGCCATTTTTCTCAATCTATAGTTTAAATTTAGGCCAGGTTTGATTGAAGAAAGATATCTTTCCCAAGGTCCAATGAATGGTGGGGTATTATCTACACAATCCAAAGTAAGCCTTAGACCACCTTCTAATTTATTCATTGTTTTTCCTCCCCAGTGTGACAGTTTTCTTATTGGCCATGTTCATAAGTGGCCGTGAGAAGAGGTGAGGTGTATCAGACCAGCTTTGTATCTTTTAACACTCTATGATATGGTATTGATAATAAACTTTAAATAAGTCAATGGCACAAAAATACAGATTTTGTCTATGAGACAAATCAATAAAGCTGGGGATCTGCTGAAGTATGGACTATTTAACTTTAGAGTTACTCAGTTCTAGACTAAAAATCACATTTTGAGCTGGAGTAGCATAGTCAGCCAGTTCTCAAGATAACTTAGTCAGCAAGGACTAAGCTTCCTGACCAGTAAGTGTCAGAACAGTAGACTAAGAACAAATTCACCCATTCTCTATCTTCAGCTCTTAGAATCAAAAGATTGAGCAATTTCTACATACAGTCAGTGCAGAAGTTCTTTACTCAGTTTACAAATTTCCATGCTTATCTCTTTTCTAGAAACACCTCCTGGACACACAGAAAGATTTTACTTTGGACATGCCTCAGCCCAGTCATACCAACACATAGACAATCCAAGATAGTAAATGCACTTTGTTCTGGGACTCATTTGAACCTCATCTAAGAAACATGAGGCATGCTATCAGAGGTCTCTGGTCACATAGTCTTTTAAATTCATTAGAAGTCTTATTTTAAAAAGTTACTTCCAGCTCTGTATACTAACATAAAAGCCATATTGTCTTGGGATGAACTACAGTTTCAAGTGAGCTCTTTATGCCTACTACACTATTCCACAATGCACTTCCTCATAATGAACACAGTTCAAGAAGGATATGTTTCACAAAAGAGAATTTGTGAGAAAATAAAGGGACAAAGTAGGTAAAGACATGATTTTTGTTTTTGCTTTCTAAAAATCTTTTAGGGCTGGGAAGTGGCTGCAGAAGGGAGAAAGGAGAGGAAGAACAGGTCCAGGTAGGAATGCATGAAATATCATGAGAGCAAGATAAAGGAGGAGCCAGTAAAGCAGAAGAAACATGAAAAGAAGGTTGACAAAGAAATCACCCCCTTTTCTTTGATGCATTTGAAACTGACTAACCTCTTCAAAGGGCACTCTTTTCAAGTCTAAAAATAATAGTGACGAAGCCATGTGATGCTTAATGTCTGCAAAGACTTTTACCTTTCCTTTCAGAGACCTAGTTTCTTTGGTACTTCTTTTTTACAAACTGATTTTATTTATCATTTTTATTTGCTTCATTAATGCTTAGAGGTAAAATGAGTCTGAGAACTTCTTTATAGAAATTGGACATTGCAATTTATGAGCTTTCTTACCTCTCCCCTTTGTCTCAGCTCCCTCTACCTAGGAATATTTTCTCCTTAGGATCCTCAGTGGCCACACTTGACTTGGATTCAGGTAGGTGATTTTGTTGCACTTCTTGTCTTCTACTTCACTCACTCTAGTCCCGTCACCAGCCCAATAACAGACTGCTTACAAGGACCTCTCTCCACTTCCTACCTCCATTTACTGAGGACTCCTCCAAACCTTTCATCAGAGATATTTTTCCCCTGCCCTGATAAAAGTGTATCAGCCATGTATACCTAGAAATATTTTCTACCAGTGTTCACTAGTGGCCACACCTGGCAGGTCCTTGGGTATGTAAATCACACCATCCTTCCTCTCAGACTTTTTGATCTCTCTATTTTCACTGCCGACCCAATAACAGACTTCTTGCAGGTATTCTTTCAATCTTAACTCCATTCACTGAAGATTCCAACTCTTGATTTAGACCTGGGGTCCTCCTTCCACTTTCATCCCTGGTTTTTAAGAAAACTCACTGCAATCCTGAAACCTTTTTGTGGAATCCTTTCTTGTCACCACATCCCCAATTATCCATGGCTAACACATCTAGATACTAACAGGATCCCCTTAGTTCTTTCCTGAAGCCCTTCAAAGTCTTTTACTCATAGACCAACTCTGTCCCTCTCTGCCACCCACTGATAGACAGAAGCACTCCCTGACAGGTAACTCACAGCCATCACATTTTCCTATAATCTAGAGAGAACAAGAATAATCAAAGAATACAATATACATACAGCAAAGTTAAGGCTTGAAATCACCTCAGTCATTGAAACCCAAAATGCCTAGAAAGCAGCGTAAAAACACAATCAGTAATAGCCAGAACATTATGACTCCAATAGAACCTAGTAACCCTACTATAGTAGATTCTGAGAAATGGAATGTAACTGAAGCAAAAGATATGAATTTTAAGATATCAATTATGACTATGAACAAGGAACTTAAAGAGGACATGAGCAAATCACTTAATGAAATCCGTGAAAACACAAAGAGTGAAATGAAATAACAAAACAGTTCAAGACATGAAAGTAAACATAGAATAACTAAAGAACACCCCCATTGAGACAAATATGAAACTGACAAATTTGTGTTGTCAGAATCTCAGAGAGAGGTTCTTCACCAACTGAGTACAAGATGTCCAAAAGAGAACCTCAGGTGTTAAAGACAAGTTAAAAGAAATAGATATCTTGGTCAAAGAAAGTGTTAAATCTCAAAAAATCTGGGCACAAAACATTTTGGAAATCTGGTTATGAAAAGGCCAAATATATGAATAATGCAAATGGAGGTAGGAGAAGAAACCCTCTCAGAGGTAAACAAAATATTTTCAAGAGGAGGTGACTATCAAAGTACAAGAAGAAGAACAGGACACCAAATAGATTGGACCAAAAAAGAAATTCCATACAACACTGACCATCAAAACACTAAGGTCCCGAACAAAGAAAGATTATTAAAGCTGTAAGGGAAAAATACCAAGTAACATATAAAGGTAGACTCATTGTATTAATAGCCACCTTTTCAATGGAAACCCTAAAAGCTAGAGGGGCCTGGAAGTATATAAATACTAAGAAACCACATCCCAGCCTACTATACACAGGAAAACTTTAAATCACAATAGATGAAGAACAAAAAACATTTCAAAATAAAAACAAATTTAATAATATGTGCCTCACAATCCAGCAATGCAGAAGGCACTGTAAGAAAAACTTTACTCTGAAGAAGTTAACCACATGAAGAAAAGACAACGAATATATGAATCCTCATCAGAAATCAAATGAGGGATAACAACCCATACAAGAGCAACAAATAAACAGGAGTAAATAAACCCTGTTCATCAATAATTTCCAATATTAATGATCTCAATTATACAATAAACAGATTAGCAGAGTGGATTAGAAAATAGTTCATAGTTCTGCTGAATCCAAGAAACACACACTCTAGAAGCAAAGGCAGACATAACACCATGGTAAAATATGGAAGAAGATTTCATAAGCAGATGGAACCAAGAAACAAGAAGATATATATATTTTAATATCTGAAAAAATACACTTCAAACTCAAACTTGTTAGATAAGAAAGTGAAGGCCACTACACTCTCATAAATAGAATGACCCATCAAGATGATGTTGCACTTCCAAGAATTTATGTAACAGAACATTATGGCAGCTAAGTTAATAAAAACAAAGTTAAACAAAACGTTTATGGTAACAAAGTTAAAAAAACACATTACAGTTAAAATAATATACTGGCCCTTACACACTGATAATGCATGTCCTCCATACCCTACTCTAGTTAATAGACAGCTCATGTAGCAAAAAAAGAGAGAAATGCTGGAGATAATAAAGTCATAAGTCAAATGGACCCAGTGAATATTTACAAAACATTAGCTCAAACAAATAAACAAAAAAAGAATATACTTCTTTCTCAGAAGCTCATGAAATTTTATCCCAAACTGACAACATTCTTGGACACAAAGCAAGTCTTAACATAAACGAGAAAATTGAAATAATGCCCTGCACGCCACCAAGGACTAAGGTAGGATATCAACAACAGAAGAAATACCAGCAGGTATACAAGTTCCTAGAAACTGAACAACTCACTACTGAATGAAAAATGGATCAAGAAAGACAATCATAAGGATTTAAAATTTTGAATAGAATGAAAATTAAAACATGACACATCAAACCTTTGGGACACAAACAAGGTATTTCTCAGGTACAAGTGTATAATACTGAGTACTAAGTGCTATATTACAAAAAAAATTGATGTGATTTTGATTAGCAAATGTAAGGCACATCTGAAATCTATAGGCAAAAAGAACTAATATCCAAAAGGAGTAAATGTCAAGGAATAATCAAACTTGGTTGATATCAATAAAATACAAACAAACAAAAAGAATCAATGAATCAAAGAGTTGGTTCTTTGAAAAAAATCAAGAAAATTGATAAACTAGATAAATTAACTAACAGATGGATAAAGAAAATACCAGTTAATAAAATTAGAGGTGAAATGGGACACAACAAAACAGGTATCAAGGAACTATGGAGAATCATATGAACACACTTTAAAAATCTATACTCCACCTAAATCAAGATCTGATGGCACCTTAACAGACCTCTAACCCTAGTCCCTCAGTGACACAGTAGCAATAGTTGAAAGTGTCTCAAGCAAAACACAGAAAACAGCTCATTCCCAGTTAGAGACAGTGAAGAATTCCACCAGATTTCCAAGAAAAATTTAACACTGATATTTCTCATATTATTCCACAAAATAGAAATGGAAGAGACAATGCCTAATTCATTTATTGAGGCCCAAACTATGCCGATACCTAAACTACATAAAGAAAAAAAACCCACCTACTCTGCCAATCCATTCTTCCTTTAGAAAGAGGCAGGCCTCCCATGAGTGTCAACAAAGCATGGCATATCAAATTGAGGTAGGACTAAGCTCTTCCCCCAGTTCAAGCCTACCTGTAATTATCATCATTGGCAGCATCCAGCCAGGTCCATCCCCAGATGGAGGAAAGTATCTTATCAGAGATACCTCTGTACTCTCTAAGAACAGACTTAAGCATCCAGGCTACCTGTTTGAGAAGGCCTGGCAGATGTGCCAATTAAGCTTAACTTCTTTTCCCAAATCTTACCACTAGTTCCAGATCTCCCTTTAACCATCACCAGAGGCATCTAGCTGTACACAAGTTGCCTAAGGACCGAGCACAATCCTCCCCCGCGCCCCCCCCGCCCCCCCCCCCCGCAGAAAAAATGGCAGATAGCTTGGACAGATAGGAGCCACAGGAAAAAAGAAGGCAGTTTTATTTTCTCCCATTGATCTAGCAACTTATAGATTCTTAATATCTTCTACCAATTATGTTTAAGACTATAGTTGAGCATATAAGATCCCTCTTCTTAGATATTACCTGAATTTAGCCTTTAGTTAATTCATTTCCCCATTGGTCACTTCCCTTTGGTGTTGCAAAGGATAATTAATGGTTATTGCACCTCTATGTGATTCTTATCACCCCTCTGTTTGACCCTGGAAGCCTGGCTTTGAACTGCCAAGGGATAACTGCTTGTAAATGTATATATACTGGGACTCCCAGGGCATGGGAAGAAGGAGAAGAAGATTTGGAAGAATAAATGACTGGACTAAGAGCTCTGTGTGCTCAGATTCTATTTCCCCAAAATAGCCCTTGACATTCGTAGTTTCTCTCCTGAGCTTCTGAGATGTATAATATTAAGGCTGGTCCCACTAATATTGTACAAGAGCAGGGTTCTGTGCTGTTCCCTTTGGGGTAGGGGACGAATAGGTGCATAGTCAATGACACAAACTCTGGGAAGATGTCAAAACAGCAAGCTCAGTTTATTCAGGAAGAGGCAAGCCTTATATACCCCCCACCCTGCCCTGGGACAAGATGAATATGCATATGTTGGTGTAACATGGCTGCCTCTCATTGGTTCAGGTCATCTCCAGATCTGTCTCAGTTGCTGTTGCTAAGGCCCTTAGGAAGACCCTGGTTGGCTCTCAGAAAGTATCTTTTTACTGGTTTGGGCTGGCTGGCCCTAAGGCCTGTTAGGGATGAGTCATCCCACACACCCTAATATCTAGCTCCAGGTTTTTTATTAATAAGACCATTTAGCAATTCGTGTTACCTTTGGGTTATTAGAGACATGTTAAATTAAAAGTGTATTATTTGTTGTTATAATTGTTCATCTAATATATACTTAATTTATTCCAGGCCCCAACTCAAAGGCATTCCCTGGTAAACTGCAAGCTATGTCAGCCAGAGAAGCAGGTAGGCCAAACTACAGATCTTCACCTCTCCCTTCTCTCCTCCAATTCGAATCTATCCAGTCTCATCCCCTACTCTGTAACAGAACACCTGCTGGTGTTCTCAGCCCCTATTGTTCCATGGTGTTATTTTGCTTTTCTTGTATTTGCTGAGACTTGCCTTGTATATGAACAAGTGTTTAATTTTAGAGAAAGTTCCATCAGGTACCAAGAAGGTATATTATTTTGTGTTTGGGTGAAATGTTCTGTAAATATCTGTTAGGTCTATTTGGTCTATGACATCAGATTAGTTCAACATTTCTCTTATCTGAATGACTTGTGTATTAGCAAGAGTGGGATATTAAAGTCACCCACATACCTTCAGTGTGTGAGGGTCAATGTGTGATTTAAGTTGTAGGAGTTACTTCTTTCACCAATTTAGGTGCCCTTGTGTTTGTGCATAGATTACAGTGTCCTCCTGGTGGATTTTTCCTTTGAAAAATATGTAGTGTCCTTGCCTATCCTTTTAATTAGTTTTTATTAGAAGACTGTTTTTGTTAGATTTTAAAATGGCTATACCAGGTTGCTTTTTAGGTCCATTTGCTTCCAATATCTTTTTCCATCCTTTTAACCTGAGGTAATTTCTATCCTTGATGTTAAGGTGTGTTCATTGAATGCAATAGAAGATGGATTCTATTTTCTCATCCTTCTGTTAATTTTTCTTTTTATAGGTCGAGTTGAGATCATTGATATTGAAAATCAGTCAGCTGCATTTGATAATCATATTATTTTGTTGGTGGTGGTGTAGGGGTGAGGGTATATATGTATATGTGTGTGTTTGCTTTTCTCCATTTGATTTGCTGGTCAGGAATTATTTATTTCTTCTGTTTTCTTGATTGTGTTAACTTCTTTTAGGTTGAAGTTTTTCTTCTAGCATTTTTTGTAGGTATGAATTTGTAAATAGATAAATGCTTAAATTTGGTTTTATCATGGAATATCTTTTTTTCAAAAATCCATCCTTGGCAATTGAAAGTTCTGTCACCTGTGGTCTCTTAGAGTATGGAGAACGTCTACCCAGGCCTTTCTGGCATTTAATGTCTTCATTGAGAAGTCAGGTGTTGTTCTGATGTATCTTCATATGTTTGTCTTTGTTCCTTGCATCTTCTAATATTCTATCTTTGTTGTATACATTTAGTGTTTTGATTGTCATGAGTTTGAGAATTTCTTTTCTGGTCTAGTCTCTATGGTGTTCTTATGTTTCTTGTATTATGGTAAGCATCTATGTTTTAGGCTAGGGAAATTATCTTCTATGATGTTGTTGCAAATATTTTCTTTCCATTTGGCCTGGGGTTTTTCTCCTTCTTCTATCCCTGTTATTCATAGATTTTTTTTAAATGTCTAAGATTTCCTTAATATTTCTTGCTTGAATTTCTTTTAGATTCAGAATTTTCTTTGACGGGGGGTATTTTAGTTGTTTTATTTTTTCTCCCTCTCCACAGGTCCTTTGTGAATATATTTATTATTGCTCCCAGTTTAGTGTTTTTATGGGCTTCTTCAGTGTATGTTTATTTGTGTTTCTTGTTCTTGTTCTGGAGATCATTTCCTTCTGTTTGTTTGTTTTGTCTGATTCTGCTGTGTTTGGTTTTGTTTTATATTATTATATTACCTTATATTTATTATATTGTACTATTACCCATTAGTAGCCTGCTTGTTTTCAAATAAGTGACAGAAAGGGGGTGGATCCACAGGGAAGGAAAGGTAAGGAGTAATTGGGAGGAGTAGGGAACCCTTAATCAGAATATATTATATGAGAAAAAAATCTATTTTCAATAAAAGAAAAAAATTTAATAAAAGAAAAAAGTTATTTCTAGGGAAGAACAGCTCCTTCTGGAGCAGAGAGGAGTTCACTGAGTAGATGTCTGAAGAGAATACTGGTTCTCCATGATTTTGAATCCGCTTTTTGAAGCAAAAGCAATGTCACTAACCTCTGAAATACATCGTTATGAGATTTTGTTTGTTTGCCCATTTGTTTTTTTTAATTTATTTTTATTTACTTTGTGTCTTTTTTTTTTTTTTTTTTTTTTATTTTTATTTTTTTTGGTTTTTCGAGACAGGGTTTCTCTGTGTAGCTTTGCGCCTCTCCTGGAACTCACTCGGTAGCCCAGGCTGGCCTTGAACTCACAGAGATCCGCCTGGCTCTGCCTCCCGAGTGCTGGGATTAAAGGCGTGCGCCACCACCGCCCGGCTTCTTTGTGTCTTTTACAACATGTATCTCAATCCCATTTAGTCCCCATTGTAGCTAAAGTTTTCCTGCCTGGCCCACAGTCAGGGCAAATCTCTCTCACCTGCCAGTCCCACAGCCTCTCAGACCCGACCAAGTAAACACAGAGACTTATAATGGTTACAAACTGTATGGCCGTGGCAGGCTTCTTGCTAACTGTTCTTACAGCTTAAATTAATCCATTTCCATTCATCTATACCTTGCCACTTGGCTCGTGGCTTTTACCAGCATCTTCACATGCTGTTTGTCATCGTGGTGGCTGGCAGTGTCTCTCTCTGACTCAGCCTTCCACTTCCCAGCTTTATTCTCCTCTTGTCCCGCCCATACTTCCTGCCTAGCGAATGGCCAATCAGTGATTTATTTATTGACCAATCAGAGCAACACATTTGCCATACAGAACATCCCACAGCACCCCATCCCTTCATATCTGCCCTCTGCATATGCAACCTCCCCCACAAAATAAAATAAAATTTAAGAGAAAAAAATTGGAAAATTCAATCTTATCTCAAGGATGCTGTAGTGTGACACAGTGAATCATGCAGTAAACCCTTTTATCCATACATCTTTACTTTTAAGTGTTCATTGAAAAGTCATTGGTCTGGTTCAAGGTCTCTGGTTTCTTTTACACTATTGATGCTGGGCCCTCACTGAGAATCCTCTTGGATATCCTGTTGTAGCCCTGTGAAGTGGAGATCCTACAGCTTTGGGTCTGCAGAACTGGATCGTTCACATTCTCCAGCAGATCAGAGATATGGTGGATGTTGGGGTAGGTCAACTCATAACCCTGGTTCTGGGCCTGGGTAGTTGCAGGGTTGGTCAGACCACCAGCTCTCCCCTGTCTTCACCACCAGGGTGAACGCTCCAGAATTGCCCTGGCTAGTTCACCCCTTGTAGCAATGAGCAAGGGGCAGAGCCAGTTCTCCTGCTTTCATACCTTTGGGATCAGCTCTCACACACCTACAAGATCAGGGCCAGCTCTACTGTTCTCCAGGCAAGGTGCAGGAAGCACTCTCCTGAGTGTTGCAGCTGATGAGGGACAGGGCCAGCTCTCCACTCTTATGACCTCAGAGCCAGCTCTCCCACTAATGGCAAAGACTATGTATGTGTCAAAGTTAAGTTGGATGTATAGATAGAGTGGGTAACTTGTTACAAATACTAAGTTAGTCCTGCCTAAAATATGGAATTGGAAATTAGGGTGGCACAAAGTACCCTGCTATAAAAAGTTCTGCATATTGTCTCAGCACATGTCAAACTGAGAAATTCTAAACAATTCCATATGCTTTGGAATCTACCAAAATGATATAATCTTCATATTTCAGGATGAATTATAAACAGAGCCCCTGTAAGACCTTTCTAGGAATGAGAATCTAAATTTTTTGACTTAGAAGTAGATATGGCCCCCTAAATTTTAAGATAAAGCTGGGTTTCATGCTTGAGTAATGCACCTTGACTATATGTGATTTTTATTGGATGTGCTGACACAGTCTTAATGATAGCCTAGCAAATGGAGATGCTACAATTAAGTTGCAATTGATCTCATCTAGAAAGAAAAGGGAGGGAGACATGAGAAGGAGGTTACCGTTCAATGAACTTCTCTGTCGTTTGCAGCAGTGATTCTTAATTGTGTCTCATTATGGCAAAATGATCATTACTCCACTTGTCTATCTGATTTAGAGAGCACTAAAAGTGTCTTGAAAGGTACAGCCATCTCCCTTGAGCAGTCCTTTGGCTCTCACTCTCATTACTCAGATCTGTCCAATTATTTGTCATTAAAATAATAAAAAGGACTGTGGCAGAAAATGAGGGGGAGATAACTGTTGGTGGTCTGCTTGAGAAGGAAAGAAATGCAAACTCTTTTCAAGGCACTGGGAAGGTGACACGGTTAATTAAGTGTTAGGGAATATGCAAATCAGTCCCCCTCTGAAGAGACTGTAATAAAATAGAAAATATTATTATCACTGCAAGTTAAGAGAAGGCCTTGCTACCCCTACTGGAAGACTGTTGTGTTCTAGTGAGAAAATTAAAGAGGGAGGGAGCCAGTGAACAGATGAAGAGTGTGAAGACATGACAGGCCATGGCATGTGCTCAGGCTGCTGCGATCTCAGGATCCCAGAAAGCATTTGTCGACATGGAGCCCCAGTGGACTGCAGCTTTTAAAGAGGGATGTTTGTCTAATCTCCAGATGTGCACACCCAATTCTCTTTGCAAAATGACTCCCAACTGATCATTGGGCAGTGCTTTTATAGATTAAAGAACGGGAATAGAAATTGAAGAGTAAGCTGTTGGTCAGCATCTTGATTTTAAAGATGAACAGACGCCCTAAGAGGAAAGTGGTCACAGTGTGAGCACAGAGGCACCTAGCTAGGCTTTGGTTGAAGCTGCAACCAGAGTTTAAAGACTTTCTCCAATATCCCCCCATCAGTTAATCTGGCCAACTAATTTCTTATCAGATTTCAAAGTTTTGGCCCTGTTATAGATAAAAAAACAAATACAAAAACAACAACAGCAAGCAAAGCAACAGGTTGAACTGCTCTTCTCTTTTTCATCCATCTAAGTTTCAGTTATTTATTTATTCATGCCTAGACAAAAATATTGCAGTCATACCTGGCCACACAATTTATTGAACACCTTCATTTTATAATAAGAAAATTAAAGTCTTCCTATCCTCCAAAAGTATCTTGAAACTACTATTTTGCAAACATCTCAAAAGTTAGATCCTTAAAAAGACAAGCATTCATTATTACACCAGCAGGATTGGCCTGGTCTGGACAACTGGATTCTCCTACCTAAGATTTTAATCCTGTGTACATTTTCATAGTCTTGGTTGCAGAACAATGATTGTTTGACAAGGTAGAGGTATGTGAATACTGTTAAAGTCTCCTCACAATCAAGAAACACTGAGAATTTCCCAAATCATAAAGTGCCATTTCTTTTGCGTAATAATGACTTCCTCAATTTATTTCTTCAACAAAGCCATTACTTTACCACTTTCCTTAAAATTTACTCAACTCTGTATCAAAGTCAGTTTTCTGATCAGTAGAGGTGTAGGAAAAATAGTCCTGTTTCTGATACTATTGAACAATGATTTTGTTTCCTCTAGTTTTTAAGAGCAGGTCTTTAGTTTCTTTTTATGCCTTAGCTAATGCTGTCTTTAACATCTACATCCCTAACATAGCCAGTTCATGCTAATTTAGGTTTTTTTTTTGTATTATTATTATTATAGTAGCATAGTTTTTCCAGTCTTATCCCATTATCAGCTCCAAAGTCATTTGTACATGTTTAAGTAAACTGTGTCTGTGGCAGCACAAACAAGGCCTGTAGAGGTTCAAGTCAGACAAGGTCCCAGCATTGAGAAGGGAAGTGGACACATGTTCCTACTCTTAACCAAGAAGCTATCTGTAGTTGAATTCCAATGCAGAAGAAAAATTCAGTTTCCTTCAATGGAGTATCATTGGTTATACTTACCATGCCTCAGCACAAACTTCATGCCCAGGAGTAGTTGGCCAAGACAAAATGAACTCAAAATGCAGACTTTTGTTTCATTTTGCTTTACTTGGGGGGTTTTATTTGTTTGTTTGTTTTATTCATCTTTTGCTTAGTTATTTTTATTTTCATTTTTGTGGTTTTGTGGGATATTTTTTGTGATCCTTGCTGTGTTCTTGTTATTGTTTTTCATTTTTTTTAAGAGAGAGAGGAAGATAAAAAGAACAAAAATTTTGGTAGAAAGGGAGGTAGGAAGAATCTGGAAAGATTTAGGGAAATAGAAAAATCATGAACAAAATAGATTCTATGTTGACTGGTTACTCCCACAAGCTTTGTGCCAACACTGCACTAGCATAGCTTACAGGCAAAACACCATTGTAGATCAAAGGTTTTGTAGCTGTGGTAGTATTTACATTTCCTCTTTGGTAACATGTAGAGTACCTTCTGGTACCAAAAACACTAGCTTGTAGGGGTTAAGGCTTTAGGTAGGCACCAGCTTGACTTTTCTTAGTTCAATGGGATGTGTAGGTGTCTTCTGCAATAGGGTCTTGCTGTCAGTTTGTAGACAGCAACCAATAGCCTTGGCAACAGCCTGGATTGTTTGAGGATTGCCATGGGATCCCATTGGCCAACAACTAAATAAGATATAACCCATTGCTGATACTGAATGCTTCATTTGATGACCAGAGATTTCCAGCTGGGGCTCTGTCTCCCCTCTCATTTGACAATTTCATTTAGATCACCTTCCTATATGCACATACTTTAGGAAGCTTGTGCTGTATTAGGTTTCCATACTACCACTCAGATGCATCTTAATTTTAGCTGTCTCTCCCTATATTTCCTACCTTCCCCCTGTCCCTCTCCCACCCTACTTTATACTCCAGTTTCATTCTTCACAGCCCTGTCTGTAACAGTCTTTTCTATTCTTCCCTTCTAGAAACATTTATTCATGCTCCTAGTCTATTACTCAATAACATCTGTGGTATAAAGATTGGGAGGGAAATTCATAATTATGATATAAAGTATAAAAAACTATTTTCTGTTAAAAAAAAGTAGGATTGACAGCTAAACACACACATATGTATATAATGAAAATTATTTTAAATTAAAAGGTGTAAAAAAAACCTTCCTATGATAATTTGGCAGAAGATGCTGAATTTTTCTCAGTGTTTGCTCCTTTGTTGAAGCACAAGCAGCCAATAGTTTTCAGTCTCTCATTCAACTGGCATGTAGCTAGCTATAGCTGTCACTACCAGGTCTTACTCCCAACAACACTCTTCCTGAACTTCCTCAAAGAGGATCAGAAGACGAAAGACTTTAGAGATATAATTTATATCCTTGACTATCCTGGAAGGTTTCCCCTGAAATGGCAGCCTCAAAATGAAACAATGGCAAGTCATTGACTTGGGAAGTCATTTCAAAAAGCAGGAAACTAAGCAAAGATAAATTATTAAGGGAAGAGTTTGTCTAGGGCCTAGCCAGGTAGGTTAGCCTGATATACCCAAATATATAGAGGTATGGATCTAATGGAATAGGAGATACATATGTGAGCTGGAATGATTATGCAAATATAAGGTATAGTTATTGATGCTGTCTTGGAATTTAAGAATGATACCCACCATGATCCTTTTCAACTGTCCCATTCCTCAAAATTTATGAAGGAGAGAAGAAAGACATGTATCTTTGAACAACATTAATTTCATTACAAAACTTTTGATTATTCATCCTTCTTTGTGACTGTATTTTATTACCTTCAGTCTTTCACTCCAAAGTCTTAGCAGGTGTGCAAGACTTATTTTTTCAGCTTCATAATCTAAATTCATTGTCTTAATACATCACATCTGATACATAACTCATCCATTAAAATGACCTTTAGAAGTCAGTGTTACATGCTTCCCCAGGGTCTAACTTGGTAAGTCTGATTCCCCCTCTCTATTCACATTTTCCAAGCCTCTAGATGTAGCCCAGGCTGCCTATCCAGTGCCTTCCTAGACCACTGCTTGTGCATCCACCAATTTCTACATTTGCACTAGGACTCTGTCTGCCCATAATCTACAGGTCCTGCCATACCACATTTACCCATATTCAGCAAGGCCCTACACATCCTTTTCCATGATATTCTGTGTTAAGTACACCTGATTATACCATCCATGCTTCCTCCCCAACACCAGTTTTATCAACAAACTCCAGGCTTAGATCAAGATGCAAAATCTACAGACCAGACCAGCCTCCTGAGCACACCTGACTTCATTCCACTTAAGCATTGTCCAACCTTAGAGAAAAACACAACTTTCACATCCTGTGTTCTAAGAAAATCCAAGACTTAAGACTGGAATTCAGATGTCTCAGTGGTTAAGAGCACTGGCTGCTCTTCCAGAGGATCCAGATTCATTTCCTAACACCCACATGACAGCTCAAAACTGTCTGTAACTTCAGTTACAAGGACTCTGGTACCCTTACACTGACACATATGCAGACAAAGCACCATTGCACATAAAAAGAAATAAAAATGATTAAAAATAAAAGTGGAATTCAATAAATAGATAGAAAGATTGAAGGAAACTCAAGAACAATCCTGGGGAGATTATCATTCTAGACTTCAACATATATTACAGATCCATAGTAACAAAAAAAATCAATGTTGTGCTATCATAAAAACAGACATGTACAGGAACATGGGACAAAAATCAAGGATCTAAAAATGTGTATGCATAACCACATCCATCTATTCAACAGTGATGCTAAAAGCATACACTAGAGAAAAGACAGCATCTTCAACAACTTTTTCTGGGAAAACTGGATATCCACATGTAGAAAAAACATCAAATTAGACCCTTATATATCACACTACACAAAAACTAACTTCTGATGGATCAAAGATATAACTGTGAAATGGAAACTGCTAGAAGAAAACAAAAGCAATACCAATACATAATCTAGGTATAGAAAAGGAAATTTTGAATAGGTCTCCATTTGCCTGGGAATTAGGACCAACAGTTAAGACATGGAACCTTATAAAGATAAAAAAGTTTCTGTAAATCTAAAGAAACAATCAGATTAATAGGAAGACCACTGAAGGGAAAGGAACCTTTGTCATCTGACAAAGGAATATTAACCAGAATATCCACAGAAATCAAAAGACAGAGAGTCAAGGGAATAAGTGGTCCAATTAAAATTGTCAGCCATTCAGCGGTTGCACACATCTTTAATCCCAGCACTTGGAAGGCAGAGCCTGGTGGGTCTCTGTGAGTTCAAGGCCAGCCTGGTCTACAGAGCAAGATCTAAGACAGGCACCAAAATTACACCCTATCTCGAAAAGCAAAAAAAAAAAAAAAAAAAAAAAAAAAAAAAAAAAAAGTCTTAGGCATCTGAACAGATCCAAGTAGAATCAAAATAGGATCTAAATAGAAGAAATAAATGTGAGTAAGAAATACCTCAAAAATTATTCATCTTTAGGAATTACAAAAGTCCAAACTAAAACAACTTTGAGTTTTTACCTTACTTCATTCGGAATGGCTAAGATTAACAAAAGGAATAATAAATTTTTTACAATCTTCTGGGGAAAGAAACTATCATTCACTGTTTATTGAAATACAAATAGGTTCAGCAGCTCTGGAAATCAGTATGGAGAATTCTCAAAATGCAGAAAACAAATTGACTGTGTGGCCGAGCTATACTATCCCTTGGCATATGTCCAAAAGACTCGCCATCCTATTCCACAGATACTTCCTCACGTGTGTTCATGAATGCTTTATTCCAAATAGCTAGGAAATGAAAATATCCTAAATGTCTTTCAATGGAAGAACGGTTAATAAAAAATGAAGCACATATACACAACAGAATACAATTTGGCTATAAAGAAAAGGGAAAATAATATTTGCAGGTAAATGGGTAAAACTAGAAAGGATCATTTTGAGTCAGATAAGAAAGATAAAAAGTCACATGTTCTCACTCATCCTAGATTCTTAGCTACAAATTTTTAGACATGAATATATAACGTGGAATAACTGGGAAACCAGAAAAGTAAAAAAGAATTCCTGGCATAGTGGCTCATGTCTTCCATCTCAGCACTCAAGAGACATTTCTCTGAATTTGAGGCCAGCCTGGTCTACAGAGTGAGTCCCTGGACAACCAGTGCTAAAGGATCTATTTTGGAGAGGGAACATTGAAGTGCACATGATCTGAAGGAGGAATTGAAAAAGTAGGGATTGCTTTACTTAGGAAGAAGGAAGTGGATACAGAAGAAAGATTGGGTAAGAAGGTCTGAAAAAGTCAATTATTATCAATCTAATTAATAATATCTAAAATACGTATAAGTCTGTGTATACATACATGTATATAATTGAGGTGAAATTATTCCATCCAGGCTAACAATGCTGTCCTCAAAAGCCTTAGTCCATCTGAAAATATATCCAAAACTAAGCATGAGAAGCTCTATTTAAAATTATTGGTCAGGGGTTTTTAAGAGACTTCTAAAATAGTTTAGGCTATTGCTTGCCTCCCAGATGCGGAAAGTAACTACCTATATTTGAAGACATAATCAACTTTGGATGTAGAGCCCCAAGGGCCTGAGATAGATATGACTTAAAAGATCTTCTCTGAGCACTAACCTGCATAGTAAGGAAGTCACCTTGCAAACTTCCAAAGGACTGAAGAAACCAATTATTTAAAAATCATTCCATATGAGGGTTAAGACATTAATGCTAATAAATAAATACTGGAAAATATTACCAAAGTGACTTATTCAGGTTCAAAACAATTCCTGACAGTTCCTAGAGGCCTGCTGTATGCAGTTGGGAGTGTTGACCTTAAGGCTGGTAGAAGGCAACTTCTATTTATTTGTTTTCAATCTTTTTATTTTAATTAAAATATAATTGCATCATCTCCCCTTCCTTTCTTACCTTAACTTCTTCCTGCGACTACTTCCTATAATGCCTTCTATGTACCTCCTACCTCACTCCAAACTGAGAGTCTCTTTATTCTTTATCATTGTTGTTATATTTGCATATATTTTGTAAATACATAGGTTGAATTTGCTGAGTTCATTTAGAGTTGCTTATGTGTATATGTTTTCAGGGCTGACCATGTGGTATTTGATGACTAATTAGGGAGCTCATCCCTAGGGAAGACGAATTATCTTGCTCTCAACTATCATTAGTTGCCTGTAGCTTTGTCTGTAATGGGGGGCATTTTCCATGTTAGCATGTCTGTCCTTGGTGTCATTTGGTATTTTTTAGGCAGCCATATTGTTGGATCACCATGGTTGCAACTTCCCTGTCATTTCTATGAGACACAATCTCAAAACAGTTGTCCTGTTCCTCTAGCTCCTAAAAATTTATGCTCCATTTTCTGTGATGTTGCCTGAACCTTACATGCAGCAGCTGGGCTGTAGATGCATCCATTGGAGATCCTGCTATGCTTAGCAGGATCATTAGATCTCTGCATCTAGATTTTCTGTATAATGGTCTCTAGCTGCACCTGTAGCATAAATCTAATTGGTCTTAATAATAAAAATCTGTAGTCAGATTTAAGGGTAAATGATGAAAGATCTGTAAAGGATCCAGCCACTGCCACCATCTCTTACCTCATCAACTCCTCAGTCCAGAAGTGATTGAGCTCCTGTCTCCTCCCACCTTATATTCCTCTCTCTGCCCAGCCATATCACTTTCTGTCTCCACCTCCCTAGTGCTGGGATTAAAGGTGTATGATCCCAAGTGCTGGGATCAAAGGTGTGTGTCATCACTGCCTGGGTAGTACAGGGTGGCCTTGAACTCACAGAGATCCATATGCCTCTGCCTCCTGAGTGCCGGTATTAAAGTTGTGTGCTACCACTGCCTTGGGTCTCTAAGGCTTAGCTACTACTGGCTTAGTTCTAAACTATGATCCTCAGGCAAGCTTTATTTGTTAGATCACAAATAAGATATCACCACATATAGCACCCCTTGGTGTGTGCTCAAAGGACTGAACATTCTACTCCATAGATATTGCTCCACGATGTTCATTGATGCTCCATTCACAATAGCTAGGAAGTAGAAACAATCTGAACATCATTCAGCTGATGAATGTATAATGAATATGGGATACTATTCATACATAAAGAAAAATGAAATAATGAAATTTGTTGGTAAATGGATAGAACTGGAAAACATTGAGTGTGGTAACTGAGACCCAGAAAGACAGAGAATAGTTGTTCTCTCTCATTTGTGGCTCCTTGCTCCAGTCCTTTATATGTTAGTGTATAATCAACAGTAACTAGCTACAGAAACCAGGAAAATAAAAAGGGACTATGGAAGGGTGAATGTCTAGAGCGAGAACTAGCAGAATATAGGTGACATGAAGTGGAAATAGATAAGAGGGAGTAAAAATTTAATTAGAGTGGGAAGAAGGCAGTCAATACAGAGGGAAAGAGGAGGAGGAGAAAAAATACACTAAGGATGTTTGGAAAAAGCCCAAGGAATAATATTATTTTATTTATCTAAAATTACATGTAACACACACACATAAATGTATATGGACATATATCTTAAATTGAAGTTATACAACTTGGCATTACAAAAATCACTTAGAGAGTCCTAGATTATCAAACTAGTATCAGGTTTGTGAAACCTCCTTTGGAGTTGTTGGTCAGGGTAGTCAAAGAGAGTCTTCTAAACAATACAGGTCATGTCTATTTTTATTGCCTGTGTTTCAGAGGTTGTAGGTAAGTCTCTATTATTGTAGACACTGAACACTGAGGACACAGAACTGAGATGATTTGTGTTGGATCAGTTTTTAAAGCCTTCTCCCTAAGAACAAGCTTTCATTGTAACACGAATCTTAAATGGTCTTATTAATAAAAAATACTTGGGAGCCAGGTATTGGGGTGAATTCTGAAAGATCAGAGAAGCAGAACAAGTCACAGCTAACCTCACCTCGCCAAATTCTCAGTTTATCCTGTTTCCTCAAACTGGAAGCCTCTGAGTCCTCCTAATCTGGAATGGATCTCAGCTGAACTGCTAAAAGACTCAAAGCTTAAAAGCCTTTGGTTCCTGATCCTCAAGCCTTATATACTTTTCTGCTTCTTGCCATCACTTCCTGGGATTAAAGGCATTGAGTCTTTCCCAAACAAGACATGAGATCTCAAGTGCTGGGATTAAAGGTATGTGTCACCATGCCTGGCTGTTTCCAGTATGGCCTTGAACTCACAGGGATGCAGATGGATTTCTGCCTCTGGAATGCTAGGATTAAAGGAGTATGCTACCACTGTCTAACCTCTATTTTTAACATAGTGGCTGTTCTGTTCTCTGACCCCCAGATATGTTTTTTGGGGTGCACAATGTATCAACCACATTTCATAGTACCACAAGGTGTCATGCCTGCAGCCAAGGGAAGGAAGCAATCAAAAGTTTTACTTAGTCATGATCCCTATGAGCCACAACAATGATCAGCATTGCAAGATATCCCTAAAGGTACACTAGTGGTGCTCATATCTTGTTGGTAACAAACAACTGTCTACTTGGACAGATCAACAGGAAGGAAATCACAACTGATACTAAAAATCTTGTAAATTACATTTAACAGGTGAATTTATGGATCTTACAGAACTGACTACTGTTGCTTTATTAGACCACCATAATTTCTAAATGAATTTTAAATACCTATCATTATACCCACAGATAAGAATATCTCTACACTTCATAAAAGAAGCTTCTCTAGCCAACACATTTCTAGTTATTTATTGTCATCTCTCAGCCACCATTGTGTTCAGTGGTTATAATTGTTTAATCTTTCTAACATACACAAGTACCTGGGTGAGTTCCCTGCATACCTCAAGAAGACATAGCAGAACCACAAGCAGATAATCAAGGACAAGAAAACTTCAGCTGACAATAAGACACTGCTACTGGGGACTCTTCACAGCTGGAAACTAGAAATAGGTACAGAGGAAGTAGATTAGGATTGCAAGTCATCTGCTGAAAAGCAGAGTAGACAGAGTACTCCAGCATCCACACTCACTAAACTAACCTACACAGGATGGTAACAACCGTGAAAAACAAACTTAGATCAAGCCTGTTCCTAAAGGTTATGGCTTTTGTTTTAGTTTATTGTATTAAAGTGTTTCAGTTACACTGATTAATATGGATAGGAGAATGGGCAGCCCAGAAACGTGGAAGGTCTTTTCCTAACAATGAAGAGTATTTATGTTTGTTTGACTTTAGCTATTCAGCAAGTTCGAGGATAGCCACAGTATACAAAAAGTTCTAATCCCCTGATAGTGAGTAATGCCACCAATGTAATAAATCAGATCAGGCTGAATTAATATGTCCAGGTTTAATCTGAACAGAGCAATCCTGAGTGGTCCCAAGGGAAAAGGAGAAGCTATGAGGGAAATCCATGAGGGAAAGTCTTGGGTTGGACCTTAAATACCCTCCAGGGGTGGAGCTACTGCTTTGTGGGCGTTTTCAGGGGCAGGGTTTGGAAAGGGCAGCTCCAGGAGAGATCCCCAACATCCTGATTTTTGGGGGGTATATATGGATGCCAGTTCAAGTCTGGCTACTTGCTGCTGGCAAGGGACAATGTGGGGTAGGGGAATTCAGGAATCATTGGGGTCACACTGAGTGGGAGGTGTAGATGAAGAAACATTTGGTTAGCTGCCATCCTATAGACCTTAGGAACCTGTTTTTTGAGGAGGCAGAGAAGGCGGGTTGCTAGAAGAAAAAAAAAACAGATTATTAACACATGCCCTATGAACGGGGCTAGCTGTGGGAAAAAGAATGAAATGAAGATGTGCCCTGGTTGTACAGAAGAGGCAAGGGCGCATGAGCCAGATGAAAGGGCAGATATGCTCTTGAGTCTGGAGAGGTGGTGCCAACACTGATGTCTCAGGAGCTTGGGGAAATGACATACCAAATTGAGAGATGATGTGACCCAGTACTGGAGCCATCACATCTGCCATTTCCCTGGAGGTTGAGAGTGCATTCCATCCTGTAAAGATGTCAATAAGAGTTAAGAGATAAAAGAGCCATTTTATGAATGGACATGTGGGTGAAATCAACTAGTCAGTACTCGCCTGGTTTGTGTACTTGGTTGCTGCAGGGGCTGGCATATCTAGAGGGCCCACTGAGGGTTAGCCTTGGCACAAGTCTGGCAGGAGGGGTTGACCTGTCTAGGGACTGATCCACCATGGCAGATTCTTTGATACAGTAGCAGAACTAATCCCATGAACATGCAGGTGTCTGTAAAACAACCAGAACATATTTACCTTGGTGTCATAGCAAAAGACTATGGCTTTGGATTAAAGGAATGAACATTTTTCCTAGGGCCTGGCTCCCTGAAAACTTTAGTCATGGCTGCTGTGAGGCCTGTGAATGAAGCACACCTGTCTGTACTTTTAACAGGAAACTTAACTAATGAACTAATGAGCTACCAAGCTGGTTGTAGCCTTGGGTTTGGGGGAGAGCTGCTAAACAGGCAAATCTTTCAGTACCCTAGTCCTCAAACACCATCAGATCTGAGAAGGGTAAGGAAATGAGCAGAACTGAGACAGCTTTTCAGCTACCTAGGCAATCCCAGGTTTCTCTGTGGTCATTGAGGGACAGAAGTCTCAGAGGCAGGACCTATCTGCAGCTGCCAAGCCCAGAAGATCTGACAGACTTTCCTGTTGGGTCGGAATCTGGGGATAGTGACCCACCCTAACTTGGTGACATGGGGCAATCAATCCCCTAGTGTCCTATTGTCCAGTCTGGCCAGGGTCTTGGCACTGGTTTAAAGTGCAAAGCAGTATTTTTGCTGCGTGGCTGGCTTTGCCACATTTAAAACAAGCTTCCAAGTGGAAGTTCTTCCATGTTCCTTGGAGGAGGTACAGGATGCTGCTAGGAGCTGGCATGTCTCTATTTTCATTAAAATGCCATGTACTCAGATCCTTCAAGTGCTTGAGGAACAGGGTATAATTATGTGTTAGGAATATCTGAATTAGACAAATGTTGTTTAACTAATGAGCTAAATCTGGACATACAGTTTTCCAAATTACTTACAGCTTACCAATGTTGGTAAAAGCAAGAAGATTAGAAGGAATATTTCAGTCTCTAGTTTTCAGTTGAGGTCCTGAGATATAATCATAAAGGCAAAATAAAGTTAACAATGTAAACAATTTAGTACTTTTAAAATCAATAAGGGAATATTCTTATGCTATAAAGTCTGGCTGTTCAGCAAGATACATCCCTGTATATGAATACATGGAGTTGCAGCTTTAATACCTCAGTAAACCAGCATTGTTTTAAATCCTATCTTTCATAAACCTTGATTTTATTACAATACAGGGATTATCATACAGAAAAATAGATTGGAGATCTTATGTCTCCTTTGTGGGGCCAGTCCATGTGGTCACCCTCACTAAAGATGGCAGTGAAATCATAGGACCTCTCTCTTTAACCTTAGCCAAAATGGTGACTGCCCACATGTTGTAAGGTATTGGCAGACCACGTGTCGTTTTCCAGATCAGTCTTAATCTGGAATTACAAGGTTTTTTTTTTTTGGTTTTTCGAGACAGGGTTTCTCTGTGTAGTTTTGCGCCTTTCCTGGATCTCACGCTGTAGACCAGGCTGGCCTCGAACTCACAGAGATCCGCCTGCCTCTGCCTCCCGAGTGCTGGGATTAAAGGCGTGCGCCACTACCGCCCGGCAGAATTACAAGTTTTAAGTTAACTTTTGTAACATATTTTTAAACATACCCAATTTCTTAACTGTCTGGGATCAGACCAAGCAGGAACAGCAAGTGTAGTGGACTGAGAAACTGGGGTAGTGATTGAGAGAAAGGTCATCTTGGATCAAAGACATGAGAAGCAGGTAAAGGAAGAGGGATCGGGGAAAGGGGGCAGAGGTGCAGATAAATAGTGAAAGCAGGAGACTGCCATCAGGCATAGAAGCAGGAAACAGGGAGGAAGGGCAGAGACACAGAAATACAGACAGATAGTGAGAAAAGGAGGGGACAGGAATGCAATGCTCTGAAACCTGGGTGAGGGAGCTAACTCAGAAGCACCCATTCACAAGCCGTACTATGCCCTGGAGGCTACCAAATCACATTAGATTTCATAAGCCAGTGGTCAGAAAACAATGTGTGGAATTGTCTTTGAACACATCCTGGATCCATTATAGTCATGTTTGGAAGTGGGTGGTGGTCCCAGGAAGAGTCAACTCGCCTAGGCCATTGCACCAGCTGAAAAGTTTCAATTCCCAATAGTGAGTAATGCCTCCAATGTAATAAGTCAGATCACACTGAATTAATATGTTCAGGTTTAATCTGAGCAGAGCATTCCTGAGTGGTCCCAGGGGGGAAGAGGAGAAGCCATGAGGGACAACCATGAGAAGTCTTGGCTGGACCTTAAATACCCTCCGGGGATGGAGCAGCTGCTTGGCAGGCTTTCTCAGGGGCAGTTGGGAGGTGGGCTGCCAAGGGTGGGGTTTGGCGAGGGCACCTCCAGGGAGCTGCTGCTTGGCATGCTGAGGGTGGGGTCTGGACAGGGCAGCTCTGGGAGAAATACTCAACAGTATAAAATTCAGTTTCCTAGGCCTCCTGAATAAATTGTGACTGTAGTATAAATTTTAGTTACATTGGGAATTTCTTTTTTCAATAACCAATGTTTTCAAAGAATAATCTACTCTATAATGCTATCGTGTTGAAATAAGGGCAAAACCTATTCTTACAGAGTAAAAGTCACAAAATATATCAACTTACAAACTTTTCTATGGAATTTAGGAACACATATTTGGAATATTTGTGATAACATGAACATTCCTATTTATATTCTCATATCCTTGAGATATTTATTTATTTATTTGGGTTTTCCCTACCCTGGAAAGAGTTAAAAATTACACATTTAAATCTTCCAAGAAACATTTCCTTAGGCAATGCTCATAAACTCAAAAATTAAAGTACAAGGCTATATTGTACTCTAGTTTAGGTTTGTATCAGTGAAGATGAAGGAAGTTCCCAACTTAAAAAAGCTAATTAGGGTGTAATCATTACATAATGTGTTCATCATGACTTATCTGTAGATGAATTTCTAAATGGTCTTATTAAATAAAAAACACAGCCAAATATAGGGGTGAAAGCCTTAGATCAGGGAAATAGGGAAAGCCACCAGCCAACCTTACCTTACCTACTCTGCAGCTTCCAAATGAAGCTATTTCCTGTCTTCCCATGCCTTTATTGCCTTGCTGTTCTGCCCTCTCATTGGCTATCTTAGCCCAGCTACCTTACTTCCTCTTCCTACATAGCTCTGTCACTTTCTGTCTGTCTGTACAGACCTCCAGGCCTCTATGGTTGGTACTGGTATTAAAGGCGTGTATCACCACGCTTGGCTCTATTCCCTAGTTTAGCCTTGAACACACAGAGATCCTGCCTGATAAAGGATTAAGGACGTGTGATGCCTGCCTTCTTGTTTACTTAAAATGGCTGGCCTTTTCCCCCTGATCTCCAAGCAAGTTTTATTTATTAACATACAAATAAAATATCATCACACTTATCAGTTCTAAAGTTTTTAATATTCTTGTGAAGTGTCATGCATAGTACTAGGAGACAAAAGACAGGAAAATGAAAATATTGTATAGTACATGACACAAAATATATATACATAAATTCACAGTTGGAGAAATTATTTTAAAAGGTCAACATCTATCAAACTTATAACTATGTATATATAACTACTATATATATGTGAATGAAGCTTCTTTTGCAATGAATTTCTACTTATTTATTCTCTCTCTCTCTCTCTCTCTATATATATATATATATATATATATATATATATATATATATACATATATATATCCTGTAACAAGACAAAGACTAATTTTAATTTTGCTGCTTTGTTTTCAGCATTATTATTTTTTGAGATATTGTCTCATATATATCACTCTGGCCTCAAATTTTCTATGGAATCAAAAGTGACCTTGAACTTCAAATCCTCTTTTCTTTACCACCTGTATAATTGCAGAAGTATGCTACTATATCTATGCCCAATACTTTTAATATTCTTATTTTTTGAATTTGCCATTACAAGCATTTATTTCCCATACTTTAAAAAAATGATTTAAATGATTTCTATCTCAACCCAGTAGTACTAGATAAATTGCCCTGAAACACCTAGAGAGATCCTATGCTAGTAAATTTTGCAAGTGGTAAATGAGGTTGTTTAGGGTCTATTACAGGATGCATTAAATTAGAGTAGTTAAATAGAAGTGTAATCAATCATGTCACTTTCTGTTTAAAATCTCCATGATTCCCACAGCATCTTTGGGAAAAAAATCTCTAACCCCTTAGAGTACAATATGACATCTTTTTTTTTTAAGCCAGTCTAACACTTCAGCTCATCTGTCTTGTACCCAACTACCAGGTATCTGCAACATTGATTTCATGGCCATCTAATGAGTACATGGAACTACTTCAGTGTCTGTGGACAACTACATCATTCTTAAAAGAAACAGAAGTGTATGAACAAACAGCCTCAGACAGGAAAGAAGAAAATGTCGATGATATGGAGGTACCATAATCATCAGTGTCACTGGTATGTGCCAAGTGGCCTGCCAGATCTCTCTGCCTCTCTCCCTCCCACACAAGAGAGCCAACCCAGTGTATCACATTAGGCAAGAACCAGCATTATCTTCTAGAAAACAAGAATGAAGAGCTGATATCCATTTCATCTGCTGTTTAAAGATTGTTCCTAGGACTGTAATCCCTTATGTGTCTGAAGTTCACACTCACTTCGGCTGCCTCCCCTTCTCCTGAGTCTTTTTGTTTTTCCCCTGTTTATCATCTGCATTAGTCAGCTTGTTTTTCTCACAATGACAAATATGTGACCTAAACTGTTCAAGACAACAAAGATTTATTTTGCTTCACAATTTCATTTCTGTCTAAGGCCAACTGCTGTGTTTGTTTTATTTTTGTTTTTGTTTTTAGCTTCTTAGAAGGCAGAAAATCTTGCTCTCTTCTCAGAAAGATTTGTCATGAGAATCTCCTCATGGTATGGCAGCAGGGAAGCAGGGAGAAACAGATGGGGCAGAGGTGAAATGCACCTTTACAGTCATACCCCCAGGAACCCCTTTCTTCAATGACACCATTCCTGATAATTTGTACAAATTCCCAGTGATGTCAGGGTGAGTGGGAAATTATGAATTCACCACTCAATTAGGCTGCTGATTATACTAGAGCCCTCTCATTCTAGTCTCAGCTCAACAATGCAACTAGGAAACAAGCTTGTGATACCTAGCCTTTTTGAGAGAACACTTAATGTACAAACCATGACACCATTTACAACTCCTTTTGAAGACTCAACTCCTTTGATTGCCTTCCCCCATCAAGCAATTATTACGCAATATAAAGAAGGGACTACACTAGTTTCCTTTGAAGAAAATAAAATTAAACCACGTCAGATGAATTTTAGTGTATACAAAGAGGCTTTCCTTAGTACAACTCATCCAAACACACTTACCAAACCGTCTCTAATAATAAAAATGGCCCTTACCAAAAATGTGTGGTCCTAAGACTTCTCTCCTACTATTAGAACTATAGGATAGGGAACATTTTTATTATGCTTTATTGAAAGATAGGTTTCAAATTGTAGTCGTGGCTGGCCTGGGACTCACTGAGAGCTGCCTACCTCTCCCTCTTGAGTGCTTAGATTAAAGGCGTATGCCACCATGCCCTCTCATTCATTATTCACAACTTTATTCTGTATCTATAGAATGTTTAGCAACCACTTTAACTCAATAAATAGTTATAAATGGATCAAATGGACCAGGTTGTGATACTCTTTTAAACAATAATGAGCATCATTACAGTATCCATTCAGGGACTTTGGGTAGCAGATGGAGTCTTTGCAGTCTTTTTTAGCCAAATAACTGCTTCCTCTCTCCTCAAAGTTAACATGTTGAATTCTTAGATAAGCTGCAAAGTAGATATGTACTTATTTCTCTACCATCTGTTATTTGTAGGCCATGTTAGAGCAAATCACAAGAATTTTAAGAAGTTATGTAATGGAAATACAGCTGTCGTGAATGCCTTCCTTCACAGTTTTACAAGAGTTAACACATCCTTCCTGTCAGTCTACCTTTGCTTTTTCATTCATATCTGGCTTTTGACCTTATCACTGATCATACCTTTAGATACATTGGATACCTTTATGTATCTGACTTATGGATGCTACCTTTTTATTTTTTTCTTCTCAACCTACTATTTTCCAGAGCTGAGCCTGATCCTGGCAAAGAATTATTCCATCTTACTCAACATGCTGAGCACATTTCATTTTATTAGATATTCTGAAGGCTATTTTTTCCCAGTTACCATTTTTTTTTATTTCTAAAATGGCAAAAACAAAATAAAAAATATACATGATAATACTGGCACTAGCCAAATGTAATTCAGTCATGTTCTTTGTGGGGTTTGTTTGTGTGTATGTGTGTGTGTGTGTGTGTGTGTGTGTGTGTGTGTGTGTGTGAGAGAGAGAGAGAGAGAGAGAGTTGTTTTCCTCCATTATAGTGCTGATTTTTTTCCTTTTTTAATTAATTTTTTTATTTATTTTACATACCAACCATAGTTTTCCCTTCCTCTTCTCATCCTGTTCCCTCCCACCACCCACTCTGCCTCTGTTCAGGAAGGGGCAAGCCTTCCATGGGATACAACAATGCAAGGCAAACCAAGTTGAGGCAGGACTAAGCTTTTCTCCCTGCATAAAGGCTTGATGAGGCATCCCACCATGGGGAATATGTTCCAAAAAAAACCAACTCATATACCAGGGATAGATCCTGATTCCACTGCTAGGGGATCCACAAACAGATCAAGCTACACAACTGTTACTTACATGTAGAGGCCTAGGTCAGTGGTCCCATGCAGGCTCTCTAGCTGTCGGTCCAGAGTCTGTGAGCTCCCAGAGCTCAGGTCAGCTGTCTCTGTGGGTTCTCCCATCATGATCTTGACACACACCACTTGTGTACAATCCCTCCTACCTCTTCTCAACTGGAGTCCTGGAGCTCGGCCTAGTGCTTGGCCGTGGATCTCTGCATCTGCTTCCATCAGTTACTGGATGAAGGCTCTCTGATGACAATTAGGGTAGTCACCAATCTGTCACTTAATAAAATTTGTAACATTCCTCAAGGTTCTTTACAGACTCCTGTTCCTTCCCTACAATATAGCACCCATTTTCTCTGCTGAGTACAGAAGAAAATATAGCTAAAGATTTAATTTGAAGAGACAACAAAACTGAGAGCTTTCTTAGACTCCATGCTGGTTGCTCATTCATGCTCTCTTAGGCATAGAAAGAACCATGGCTAGGATCACTATCACTGCATCTTACAGGAGTCATGGATGAGCTCTTATGATTTAAGGAGATAATTGGAATCATCAGACAACTCAAGATTCTTTGAGAAAACTGAACACTAATGAGTTCCTTAAGATATTAAACATTCTTTTGTCATAAACAAATTGTTAGTAAAGACAACATGTATTTTAGAGCAGGGGTCAGTAAAGGGCCAGGCAGAAAATATTCCAGGCATGGTGGACCATGTGGTCTGTTGCAATTGTCCAACCCTTCTGTTGTAGAGGAAAACCTCCCTCTACAATGTTAATAAATAAGAGGGATGTGATCAAATAAAACCCTGATAAGATAAAAAGGGAGATTTTTGAATCTAGTTTTAAAAAGGAACTACTTGTATTAAGTAGAATAAGTAATGAAAATTTTTATCTGAATTTATCAAATGTTAATGGACTGGACATTGTTAATATATATAATGGAGTTTTTTGTCTGAATCTGTCAAATGTTAGTGGACTAGACATTGTTAATGTAATTCTTTTTTTTTTTTTTTTTTTTTTTTGGTTTTTCGAGACAGGGTTTCTCTGTGTAGCTTTGCGCCTTTCCTGGAACTCACTTGGTAGCCCAGGCTGGCCTCGAACTCACAGAAATCCGCCTGGCTCTGCCTCCCGAGTGCTGGGATTAAAGGCGTGCGCCACCACCGCCCGGCCGTAATTCTTGACTGTATATATTGTATATACTTATTGGATATAGTTTCTCTTGTATTAGTTATAAGCATTTTTAAATTTAAGACAAAAAGGGGAAATGTGGTGATATTGTGTTCCCAAAATATTGTGCACCCTAATAAACTTATCTGGGGTCAGAGAACAGAACAGCCATAATATTAAACGTAGAACTTAGGCAGTGGTAGCACACACCCTTAATCCAATCACGTTAGGCAGTGTCTCTGTGTGTTCCAGGACACAGCCAAGCGGTGATCTGAACCTTTAATCTCAGTATCAACCATAGAGACCTGGAGGTCTGTATAGACAGGCAGTGATGAGGAAGTCATGTGGTTGGGTTTTGAGAAGGCAAAACAGAAAGGCAATAAAAAGACAGGACACAGGAAGAAGGTCTCTCTCAGGGGAAAGACGGCAGTGAGTGGTAAGATAAGGTGGTCTTAGCTCTTGGCTACTGCTCTTATCTTTGGGCTTTTAACTCTTATTTTGGCTCTGTTTCTTATTTAATAAGACCATTTAGAATTTCATCTACAAAACCTGTTTCTGAATAACACTGGGCCCAAAGGGTACTATTTTTCTGTCCCTGACCTAGACAGATAGGAATTCTCCAGAAAGAAATCTCAACATTTTAAACAATACAATAATTTTCAACAATTAAATTCTTATTCACCTGGGTGATATCAGAATAAAAATTTCTTTTGTCAAAGGCACTGTGTAAAATTAGCCTGACCCGTGTTATATACAGGGAGGTCAGCAAAAGGCAGCATTGTGGATGCTTCAATCTTTTTTGTGTTATACTGACTGAGCTTCAGGTTTTCTTTTCTTTTCATTTCCTTGTTCTCCACCCCTTTTTACAGCAATACCCAGAAAGCCACATCAAAGCTTATGCTAAGTAAGGAACTAATTATATGCAAATATTCAGAATCTGTGTATTTTCATGAAAAGTGACAAGGAAAAAGACCCATTGGATTCCCTAATCTGATACACAAAGACAAAGCACCTGTGTCAGTTTCCTTTGTAATACTGCTAAAAGGCTGCTTCTCCAAATTGATATCTGCTTAAAGAAGAAGGAAATGATTCTCAAGGGGAAAATATGGTAAGCGGGTAATGCATAGGCACACCTCCTTCTTCTCTTGTCTAAATCATTTCCTGCTAAAGCTGGATTTGTGTAGATGAGAAGTAAATCTACACTTAGGTTCAAGAGTTAGACTGCAGAGAAAGCAAGATAGCAGTTACTATGCAACCTTTCACAGGAAGCTAATTCCAAGGTTCAGTTTCATTTCACAAGAAGCAAATTAAATTATGATTCTGAGGAATGTGACTGAATGAAAAAAATTACTGCTATTGATGGTGGGCAAGTGCTAAGAAAGTGTTTGAAGACTCAACAGGACTAGAGCCTGGCATGCAGTCGGACCCCAGCTGTGACTGTGGGCTGCTCTGTACCAGGAGTTTGTCATAATTCACTGGGGTCTGTCCTATTGCCTCTTCCAGATCCTGTCAAGGAAGAATTGATTTGTTACTTCAACCCAAACTGATAACTCATTTTTTGTTTGTTTGTTTTTTGTTTTGAGAGAAATAATGTCTCTAATGGTATTTGGGAAATTGAATCTCTTATTTGTAATGACAAACTAGGCAGGTTATCCTCTTTTCTGCAGGTTCATTTCTGCAGGTTCTTTTCTAGTATCATGGGGTCTACAGTTACTTTATCTGCATGATGTTTCTAAATTCATAAATTTAAAACTTTATAATAAATGTTATTATAAAGAGAATCACATGTACTGGAATAGACCTACCAAGATCTTTAACATGTTATTTGCCACATTCTCCATATTTTTTCTTTGTCTCTGCTCTTGGACTTCCTTTCTATTAATTCTCCCTTTATCTCAATAAACAGACATCAGGGAAAAAGAAAATAAAGTATAAGTGAAGATCCTTTGCATTTCTATAATTCCAAATAGCTTTGAAGAAAGGTTGCTAGTAAGGGAAGTTTGCTAAGAAATCCAGCAAATAGAAAATGCTAAACCACACCCACCTTATCAAATTCCATGAGAACTTACTTCACAGTCTCAGCATTGAGTATAGTGTACCTGGGGTAGACAGTAAGTATTGTTTTCTGTCTGTAAGATTACCTTTCCTATCAATGCACTATATCAATAAACTGCCACTCACTACTTCATGTCAACTGATATTCTGTTCTTACTCACTCACAGGAATCTTGGAAGAACCGCAATGCTCACCAAGTCACATAATGATTTACATGTTAGCATTTGTGTAATTTACATGTCAGCATGTTTGTCCCTTATACTGATTACTCACCAGAGCCTAAACACATGGCCAAGCCACTAGCAAATAGAGTTAAAGATTACTTGATGAGAACTAACACTAACAATAAAAGTCTCTACCACCTCCTCTCCATGTTTAATTTTTCAGTCATAAAAACATGTGTATATTTCCACATATTGGTTTGGCATGTTCACTGATATCATTCTTGTTCAGTTCATATATGGGTGGTCATGTTGGTGAGACAACCAAGTAAAGCTTGGAGCAGGAGAATGGTCCTCCTCAGGGAAAAGCACATCAATTGATTGCCATTTGCCAACGAATCAGCCATGAAAACATATATACAAGTAATATATGGACCAAACAGGTTTTACTTAAGAATATATATGTATATACATATATGCAAGCAATAACAATTAATGAAAAAAGGGCCATGAATTTGAAAGATATCAGGCATGTTATATTGGAGGGCTAAGAAGGAGAATATGGAAGGGAGAATGTTGCAATTAAATTACAATCACAAGCAATAAGAAACACAAAGCCATGTATTCCCTCAAAATAGTTCCACAGTGTAGCTGCTGTAAGAGACTTCTTTACAATATGAAAAGATTCAAATTAATAACTAAATTGCAGATATTCTTCTTGAATTCCCAAGATTTTCTCCTCTATCAGTACATCAAAATCTTTATAATCCTATGCTAATGCTAGAGTTCAAATTAGAGATCAAGTATGCAACAATCCATAAACTCAAGAATGTTTATGGTAGCATGGTCCATAATGATTCCAAGCTAGACACTTCCGATATGTCTGAAATGATAGATTATGTAAATAAATTTTGATATGTTCATGCAGTAGAACACCTAAGGGTAATAAAAATAAAATTACTGTATGAAAATATATGAATGCAGACTAGTGACACTGGTCAGTAGTAGAATACTTATTCAGCATGCATGGCTCCTTGGATTTAGTCCCCAACATCACTACAAAAAGATATATGAACATATCATCCACTAAAACTGAAAGAAATCAGTGACAATAACAAACTATTGAAAAATAGAAGTGAAAAATAATTGAGAAATGAAGCTAGGATAAGTGGACATACACCTAATAATAAATCTGGACTCCCAACTACTACCATAGGCAAAAATCAATGTAGAAGTGTAAACATTTAAGGACTCAGATTTTTTTTATTTAGAACAAAAATCTCATCTCAATCTCTCTCTCTCTCTCTCTCTCTCTCTCTCTCTCTCTCTCTCTCTCTCTCTCTCTCAGACAGACACACACACACACAAATACACTCTCTCTCAGACAGACACACAAATACAAACACCCATGCACACGTGAAGATACACACATACATACACACATTACATACATCGAAAAGCATCAAAATTGAATAGTTTTTTATTTCAAAACTAAACCATAGAGAATCTGAAAAGATGGCATATAGAAAGAAAATCAAATATCTAATAAAGTGCATTTATCTAGACTGTGCAACAAATTCATGTCATTCCAAAAATAAAGTTTCAACTCAAGAATAATATAAGTAAACAGGGACTGAAGAGAGGATGAAGACAGACCTGGACAGAACAATACTCAACTTCATATGGAAAAACAAAAAACCCAGGATAGCTAAAACAATGCTGTGTGAAAATATATGAATGCAGACTAATGACACTGGTGACAATAAAGCAACTTCTTGAGGTATCACCATCAAAGACTTCAAGCTCTACTATAGAACTATAGTGATTAAAACAGCTTGGTATTTTGGTATTTGCATAAAAACTGACACGTGGAACAATGGAATCCAATTGAAGACCCTGACATTAATCCACACACCTCTGAACACCTAATTTTTGACAAAGAAGCCAAAACTCTACAATGGAAAAAAAAGCATTTTTAACAAATGGTGCTAGCATAACTGGATGTCAACATGTAGAAGATTGCAAATAGATCCCTATCTATTGCCATGCACAAAACTCAACTCCAAGTGGATCAAAGACCTCAACATCAATCCAGTTACACTGAACCTGATAGAAGGGAAAGTAGGAAGTAGCCTTGAACACATTGGCATAGGAGATTCCTAAATATAACACCAGTAGCACAGACACTCAGAGCAACATTTAATAAATGGGACCTCCTGAAACTGAAAATCTTCTGTAAGGCAAAGGACATGTAAATAAGACAAAAGGACAGCCTATAGATTGGGAAAAGATCTTCACCAACCCCATATCTGACAGAGGACTGATCCCCAAAATATACAAAGAATTCAAGAAGCTACACATCAAAATGCCAAACAATCCAATTAAAAAAAGAGCTACAGAGCTAAACAGAGAACTCTCAACAGAAGAATCTCAAATGGCTGAAAGACATTTAAGGAATTGCTCAACATCCTTAGTCATCAGGGAAATGAAAATCAAAACGACTCTGAGATACTATCTTATACCTGTCAGAATGGCTAAGATCAAAAATACTGATAACAGCTTATGTTGGGAAGATTGTGGAACAAGGGGAACACTCCTCCAATTTTGGTGGGAGGATAAACTTGTACAGCCACTTTGGAAATCAGTATTGTGGTTTCTCAGAAAGTTGGGAATCAGTCTACCTCAAGAGCCAGCTATACCACTCTTGGGCACATAACCAAGGAATGCTCAATCATATCATAAGGACACATGTTCACCTATGTTCTTATTACTCATAAGAACCAGAAACTGGAAACAGCCTAGATGCCCCTCAACTGAAGAATGGATAAAGAAAATGTGGTACATACACACAATGGAGTACTACTCAGCAGTAAAAAAAAAAAAAAAAAAAAAAAAAAATGACATCATGAAAATTGCAGGCAAGTGCACTGAACTAGAAAATATTATCCTGAGTGAAGAAACCCAGACTCAGAAAGACAAACATGGTATGTACTCACTCATAAGTGGTGTAAAGCAAAGGATAAGCAGACTACAACTCACAACTCCAGAGAAGCTATCTAACAAGGAGGACCCTAAGAGGGAACCATTGCATTGCCCTGGGAAGGGGAAATAGATGATATCTCCATGAGTAAACTTGGGGTGAGGGGCAGGGGGCAATAGAGAGTAGAGGATAGGGGATGAGAACATAAGGCAACAGAATGGTCAAGATGAAACAGGGACAGAGTGGGAGAGCAATGAAATAAATACCATGATAGAGGGAGACATTATGGGGATAGGGAGAAACCTGTTGCTAGGGAGGTTCACAGGAATCCATAAGGATGACCCCAGCTTTGACTACTAGCAATAGTGGAGAGGATGCCTGAACTGGCTTACTCCAGTAATCAGATTGGTGAATACCCTAACTGTCATCATAAAGCATTCATCCAATAATAGATGGGAGCAAATGTAGAGATCCACAGCCAAGCATCAAACCAAGCTCCAGGAGTCTAGCTGAAAAGAGAGAAGAAAGATTCTATGAGCAAGAGACATCAAGATCATGATGGGGAAACCTACAAAGACAACCAAATCAAACTAGTGAGAACTCACGAACTTTATACCAATAGCTTTGAAGCCTCCATGGGATTGGACTAGGCCCTCTGCATAAATGAATTCTGTATAGCTTGATCTGCTTAAGAGGCCCCCTGGCAGTAGGATCATAATACATCCTTGGTGCAATGAGCTGGCTTTTTGGAGCCCAACACCTTGCAAGCCTTGATGTTTTTTCCCTTTTTCTTTTTGTTACAGTGGCTGAGAATTTGTCAATATTTTTAAACTTTTTAATGAAACAACTTCACTTAAGATAATTCATTACAATCAAGCCCAGAAGTAGAAAAGTTGGAATGGAATACTTTATGGTCAGGATGATGGAAATATTCCCCAGCTACTGGCATGGCAGATTAATATTGTAAAAACAGGTGTATGACCAAAATTAGTCTATATATTTAGAGCAATGACTATTAAAATTTTTAGGTGACATTTCATAGGAACTAAAATAAATTCAAGAAGCCATAGGAAATCACAATGACCATGAATAGCTGGAAAAAAAAAGTCCAAGGATCAAGAACAAAGCTGGTGGTATCACAATACCCAAACTCAAATTATACTACCAGCTATAGTTATAAAGATAAACTGGTACTGACATTAAAAACAATCATATAGATCACTGGAACAGAGGATAGGACCAGGGAATTTACCCACAAGCTATTTCCACATACTATTTGACAAAGGAAGAAAAAACATACTCTTGAAAATAATAGCTTATTCAACAAATTGTGCTGGTAAAATTGAATATCCATCTGCAGAATAATGAAACTTTATTTACAAGGTTCACCTTGTATAAAAATCATTTTGAGCCGGGCGGTGGTGGCGCATGCCTTTAATCCCAGCACTCGGGCGGCAGAGGCAGGCGGATCTCTGTGAGTTCGAGGCCAGCCTGGACTACCAAGTGAGTTCCAGGAAAGGCGCAAAGCTACACAGAGAAACCCTGTCTCGAAAAACAAAAAAAAAAACAAAAACAAAAACAAAAAAAAATCATTTTGAAATGGATCATACACCTCAATTTAAAATCTGAAACGCTGAAATTTCTTGATGAAAACATAAGTAATACTCTTCAATACATTGCAGAAGACAAGAAACTTGTGAACAGAAATTCAGTAAGGGATAACCATAAAAAATTTCAGCATAGAAAAGGGAACTATCAGCAGAGCACACTGGTAGTTCATACAACTGCAGAAAATCTTTACCACCTGTACTTAAGACAAAGGGATAATATTCAGAATTTATGAACAATTGAAGAAATTAAATACAAAAGGAATGAAATTGCCATTCTACAGTGAGCTAATAAATTGAATAGACTGGTTTTTTTTGTTTGTTTTTTGTTTTTTTTTTATTTTGCAATACAATTCAGTTCTACATATCAGCCACGGATTCCCTTGTTCTCCCCCCTCCCGTCCCCCTTACCTTCCCCCCCAGGCCCCCCCCCATTCCCATCTCCTTCAGGGCAAAGCCTTCCCCACAGACTGAGATCAACCTGGTAGGCTCAGTCCAGGTAGGTCCAGTCCCCTCCTCCCAGGCCGAGCCAAGCAATCCTGCATAGGCCCCAGGTTTCAAACAGTCAACTCATGCAATGAGCACAGGACCAGGTCCCACTGCCTGGATGCCTCCCAAACAGATCAAGCCAATCAACTGTCTCACCCATTCAGAGGGCCTGATCCAGTGGGGACCCCTCAGCCATTGGTTCATAGTTCATATGTTTCCATTCATTTGGCTATTTGTCCCTGTGCTTTATCCAACCTTGGTCTCAACAATTCTCGCTCATATAAACCCTCCTCATTCTCGCTAATTGGACTCCCAGAGATCCACCCAGGGCCTAGTCATGGATCCCTGCATCCAGATCCCTCAGTAGTTGGATGAGGTTTCTAGCACGACAATTAGGGTGTTTGGCCATCCCATCACCAGAGTAGGTCAGTTCGGGCTGTCTCTTGACCATTGCCAGAAGTCTGTTGTGTGGGTATCTATCACCGTGCACAAAACTGAAGTCCAAGTGGATCAAGGACCTCAACATAAATCCAGCTACTTTGAACCTGCTAGAAGAGAAAGTAGGAAGTAGTCTTGAATGCATTGGCATAGGAGACCACTTCCTAAATAGAACACCAGTAGCACAGACTCTGAGAGAAACAATCCATCAATGGGACCTCTTGAAACTGAGAAGCTTTTGTAGAGCAAAGGATACAGTCAACAAGGCAAAGCGACAACCTACAGAATGGGAAAAGATCTTCACCAACCCCACATCTGACAGAGGACTGATATCCAGAATATATAAGGAACTCAAGAAATTAGACATCAAAATGCCCAACAGTCCAATTAAGAAATGGGCTATAGAACTAAACAGAGAATTCTCAACAGAGGAAACTCAAATGGCCGAAAGACATTTAAGGAATTGCTCAACATCCCTAATCATCAGGGAAATGAATAGAATGTTTTGAAGAAAAGAAAGTCAAACGGAGTCAGGCGGTGGTGGCAGATGCCTTTAATCCCAGCACTCAGGAGGTAAAGACAGGTGGATCTTTGTGAGTTCCAAGGCCAGCCTGGTCTACAGAGCGAGATCCAGGACAGGCACCAAAAACTACATGGAGAAACCCTGTCTCGAAAGACAAAAAACAAAAACAAACAAACAAAAAAAAAACAAGAAAAGAAAAGAAAGTAAGAAAAATAAAGACAAAAACTCAAACAGCTAATAGCTATTTTTAAAAGTGTTCAACTTCCCTAGTCATTGGGAAAATGTATATTAAAACTATTTTGATTTAAGATCTTATGTGTTATGAAAAGACGATATATAGATAATTGTCTTCATTTCTAACTCTGTCATGGATTTTTCATTTTGTGTGATGGGTAACTGACATATATTCAATACGGGAAAGTAAAATCCAATGTGAAGCCTCATAGCTTCAAAATGTCATTTATAGTTGCATAGAAATTTATTGAGATTTATAGATTTTGAGTCTGGATTTTTTTGTATATTTTCTATTTACAAGTTTTTTTCTAATTAAGCTTATAAAATTATTTATAATTGTGGAGGTTTGAAAAAGGAAGCCCCTGGAGGCTCATAGATATGAAGGAATGGTCTCCAAGGTTTGATACTATTAGGAGGTGTGGCCTTGTTGGAGAAAGTGTGTCATTGAAGTGGGCTTTGGGGATTCAAATGCTCAAATCAGGCCCAGTGTCTCTCTCTTCCTGCTGCCTGCCAAAGCAGATGCAGAACTCTCAGCTATATTTCTAGCATCATGTCAGCTTGTATGCTGCCATGCTTCCTGCCATGACAGTAATGTACTAAACCTTTGAAATATAAACCAGCCCCAATTAAATGCTTTCCTTTATTATAAGAGTTGCTGTGGTCATTGTGTCTCATCAAAGCAATAGGACATTAACTAAGACAACAATAAACAAATTAAGGGAAAAGTGAAACTACAAAATTGGTAAGATAATAAATGGACTTAGAATATATTGTATTCAGTGAGGTCATCCAAAATCAAAGTAGAAAAAAAATTAGGTTCTTCATTTGCATATACTAGTCTATAGTGTACAAATGTATATATGTAAACAAATGTACATGTGGGCATAGTGTAACAGTTAGAAAGGAGAATAAAAAAGAATAATAATAGATGATAAAGCAGGACAAAAGGCAATTTTGAAGTTTTTTAATAGGATATAAAGAAAATTGTTTTTCTATTTTTTAACTATATCATTTTATTTTCTTTTTTCTGATAGCAGATAAGGATATAAAAGTATGATCTGTTGTGAAAGTGTAAGATGCAAAGCTAGACTCCATGGCTTCAGAATAACTTCTTTTTAATTCTATAGAAATTTGTTAAGATATATAGAATTTGAACCTAAGCAAATATTTCTTTTATGGTTATGTTGATCTAATTGTGTGAAATTTTTATTTGTGAGTTTATTACGAAAAAAGTGATTCTTGTATGTTAAAAATAAAATAAATGGTTTAATTTCACAGTGTATAAATTGGATTTCTGTAAAACTATTTTAAGATGCTAAAACCTAATCCAGGGTGATATAAGTCAAGAAAATAGTTATACTCTGGGCATGGCTGTGAGGATATAGGCTGTAATCTAGGAAAGATTCTAGGGTGACAATAAGGTTCTGTTTCTTAGTTTGAGTCATTTCAAAACCACAAATTCTTATTTTAAGAATACATCCATTCTGTGTTTATCAGTTTTGTTGCTTGTAGGAGTATATGTTTTAATATATTACATTTTAATTATACTCTTTTGTATGTATGTGTGTTTTGTCTTCATGTATGTTTCTGCATCATGCATGTGCCCAGTTCCTGCAAAGGCCAGAAGAGAATGCTAGAACCACTGGAACTGGAGCCACAAATGGCTTTGAGCCATCTGTGGGTGATGGAAATTGCTCCTTGATCCTCTGCAATAGCATCCAGTGTTTCCAATTGCTGAACCATTCCTTCAGCCTCAATACAATACATTTTTATTCAGACATACACACACAAAAACTAATCAGATGTAGGAGGTGAATATATGCTCCCTAAAATGGTCTCCATTCCAATTGCAAGACCTTAGAATATACATTTGTATGAAAAGGGGAAATTAAGTTTATTTAGTAAAATGAATGTCATTAATGAGATAATGTTGAATAAAATGTCAGTCCTAGATTGTTTGCACAACTCCATGTGATCATAAAATCCATAAAAGTAGGCAGAGAAGGTCTCCTGTGTGTGACTTTATAGAAGGACTTCATATCACAGTTTTTGAAAACAGAATCAAAGCCACAAGTCCAGGAATGTGCTGGACTTCAGAGGTGTTCAGAGGTGAGAACCAAAAGGCAACAACTAACAGCCTACCCAGAGAGAACAGAAAGGACAAATGTCAGACACCTGAGATGTTGAGTATTCAGAGAAAAAGCTCATTAGTCTTCTAATTTGTGACTTGTGGTAGCCACAGAAAATTGTCACACTGAGAGACCTCAGTTTCTGAATTTGTACTTAAGAAGGTGGAGATTTGTGTAGAAATAAAATGACAGACTTAAATTAATATGGAAGAATTTAGAATTTATTCATGAACTAGGCAGAGAAGCCTATTTAATGGTCAATGGGCTAGGTCCAGAGATGATATCAGCTGTACAATCAATTCCTCAATATGGTAGGTACAACATAAAGCTCATTGTCAGTGCTGTCATTCTGAAGCATGATAAAAAGAACTGCCTCATTCCATGCTGGCACAAAGAACAACCCCAAACTAGAAGTTTGTATCAGGGTCACACTCCAAAACCAAAATGAGGCAGAGAGATCTAAATTCTCCTTTAAGAAGCATGCCAGAAAGTGCTTTGTAGATGGTTGTGTACTCTCTAATTTCCTATCCTCACATTCAATTTGAAAAGGGAACTGGAAAGGTTAACTGTGGAAAGTTAACCTTCAAACAACGTGCATTACCCATTGCAATTTTCAGATTTCAAATTAAGTATATAATTAGTTTTTTTAAAGGAAATCCATGCCTCTGGTGATGAAAAATTAGGAAGTCAATAGGTGGTTGCCTCAATGGAGACACACGGGAGTTTTGAAAGGTCGTCAGCCAGGGCTGCCAGTTAAAATGTGTGTGATAACAACCAGAGCAGCATCTGTGGGACTCAAAGCACTGAACAGATGTCCCACTTCTGAGGTGGCTGCTCAGAAGTTTCAGAAAGAGAAATGAGAAGATATAGCTACCTCTTGAAACTCTGGTAACAATGAAAAGACAATGAAACTATCTTTAGTTTTTAAAAAAACAGAATCTTTTCTATATATATTAAAGCATTGATCATAAGAGAAATTATGATTATTCTTCACTTAATCACTGTAAATTATTCATTTGTTCCATTGTCTACTGCTTTGTATGTCAACAAGTGTGTTCTGATATTGCTGTGTGGCTGTTCTTCATGTGTTGGAAGATATATAGCACTTTTAATTGTTGGTTGTCTTAAATTTCCTGGCCAACTTGTACAACCTAGCACCACTTTAGAGCTGCTGTAAAATGAACACAGCCTTTTGAATCAGCTTTTCTTGTGAATTTCATTTGTACTTTTTTTGTTTGTAAATGCTAGTAAAGAAATAGTTGGATTCATGTACTCATATGGTTAGGGAGTTTGTTGTGCTCTGTGTGTTATGTACAGTTTGCTGCCTCATAAATAAGTCATTCTTGTCCCTATTTACTTAGGTTTATGAAAAGCAGAAAACAAGAAATTTCTTTGTTCTGAATCACAATAATTGATTTAATATAAACCATTTAATTGACATCACTGGGTCCCCAATCCAAAAACATAGTATTGTGTGTTGCTCACAATTAGTATTTTAGAATTGTATTGTAGCTTAGAATCTACAATGTTAACCTAGTTTGAGATCACAGATGTTCTTTCATGATATTTTAAACCTAGTTTCTTTAAAGTTAAACATCTGTGATATTCCTTTCAAAATGTCTTCCAAGAAGGTCTCCCTTTTACAGCTGACTGAGACTTAAAGGCTGAGACTTCAGAAGGAGCAAGACCTCAACTCTGTTCTTGATTCACTCTTCTTTTCAGGCAAGCCCCCATATCACTGTTTATAAAAGAAGATTATTTATTCCTCTAGACCTACTGTGAGAATTAAATGATTTACTGGAATGATGTGTACCGTACCTCAAGACTTTTTGATTCACAGCTGTGAATAAGACTCTGCATATGATTTCTGGCTGACTTAAGAACATTGTCTGTACTGTCTAGATACAAAAGACTTTGTCTCCTAAGTTTCCTTCCCCTCCTGCTTCATGCACTGTTAATGGGCTTTTGCTAGAGCAGAGCACCTAGTTTCTGAGGGTTATCATTGCTAGCTACCAAATATGCCCATTTGTTCACTATTTAGAACATATTTTAAGATTATATTTTCCATAAGTTGTCAGAAGAATATATTCCTGTAACCATTGAACTGATGGATTTTGAATAAGAATAATAAATATCATTTCTAAGGTAGTCTTTAACTGCTAGTGTAATACACTGCAAGGAATTTTTCCTTTGTTAGCTAGAAATCCTTAGGTGTTGGCTGCTCAGGCAGCATGGAGGTCTGCAGTGATCACATAGAGGAATGAAAAAGAAATATATTGATTTGTACTATTGTAATTTTGAGGGTCATTTGTTGTTGCATCACATGTAAGCCCATTCTGACTGATACACATTTCTGTGGTCCTTGACAAGTGACTAGCATTATCACATTCCTCATAAGCTACTAATACAATTGTTCTGCATAAAAAAATCACTATTAAGCATGATACAGACTCCTTTGTATGATTTATAATATAAAAACTTTTAGTCTTTATATGCACAAATTCTCTCACAGTTAGGGAACTTCTAATAGGTGAAAGAGCAAAAATTCATTTCTTCATTATCTAAGCCATGATAAGGTCTCCAGTAATCAGTATAAGAAAAAATATCTTACATGGCCTACCATCAATTTTACAGCAATAAATCAAGCCAGGCAAATGTGGTCAGCTATATGATAAATTCCCACTCATTTTAGAAAATAAGTATTACTTACAATTTATAAACAATGAAAAACTCTGACCAAATTTACTAGAGTAATCAATAAAAATTAAATAATACATTGTATTCAAAAACTCAATTCCATGGATTAAAAAAAAAGTTTCTTCTCTCTTAATTTTTGGTTAAGGGACCCCTGAGACCCTTTAAAATCAATGCATTTTATAACAATAATGTGGTTGTTAATGACAGAGTTTCTTATTAATAACAATGATTCTTCTTCCTGTTGCATCCAAGTCCAGATAAGAGGAAGAAAATGAGAAAGGATAAAGAGAAAGAAAAATTTCAAGAAGAAAATAAAACATACATATAAGGAGGAAAAAGGATAAGAAGAATAATGGTTTTGGAAAATTAAACATAAAGTACATCTCATGCCAAAATTATTGAATAAGGTGAGCAGTAAATGGAGGAAGTTAGGCACAGTATTTAGAAGTAGACTATGAACAAATGCTATAGACAGCTAGGCCAATAGTCCTTTACCAGGGCCAATGGGTGCGCTGAAGTTTCACATCTCCCAGTAGCTCCAGGGATAGCTGAAGAACCAAACTGGGGACCAAATGTGATTCTAGGTAAATAGCACAAGCATGCAGAGTTCAACAGCTCACAGGGAAAGCAGCAGACCCGGTTAGGAGACATTACCTGAGACATATCAATATCTGCCTCTCAGAGGAAGATGTGAGATAGAACATCCAACCGTAGGTACCAATCCCACAAAAGGAACGAACATGCCAACTCTACAAGGACGTATTCCTACACTGAACTCTGCAAACACAAATACTAAATGAGAGAGGGAAAGGTGTCTAGGATTTCTCAAAATGACAAATATAAAAGAAAGAAAAAGTCAACCAATAAACTAACTACAAATTCTCAAGTCCCAGTGCAGAAATATAAACAGAAAAACCAAAGATATGTCTCCTTCACTTATCTCTAATACTGTAATAAAGGTTCCTAGTGAAAATTTCTTGAAAGAACTACCAGACACATAATACAAAAAGAAGGATTATGAAAATGTACAAAAAAAGAATACATGGATATACTCCAAGAGAACAAAAAAAACATAAATTAATTAAATGAATAAGTCAATACAAGAAATAAAATAGAAATAGAATTTGTGAAGAAACCCCAAACCAAAATGATGTTGGAATTTAAAATCTCAATTGAATAGACCATAGAGAAGAGAGAATCCAAATGAAAGAAAAGCTTAGCATAGTTTTCAGATCTCATCAAAGATATTTCTTTGTGAACTGTGATTAATGCAGAAAATCTTAATCTGTAAAAATGCAAAGAATAAGTAACTATGGATGGGTGAAAATGGGACACCTATAGCACACTCCATCCTCAAGGTTCAGGGGCCATCAGAGAAGATGGACAGAAAGAGTATAAGGGCCACAGTTTGGGATTGACTGAAACAAAACAGTGGCTTCAGGACATGACAGGACTGTTGAACTCAGTAACTCACAGCAATGGTGTTTGCCTGCACAAGACCTCCACAAAATCAAACAAGTTGACATTCTAACATGTCTGTGAAGGGGTTCATGAGTGGTAGTCCCAACTGCAGAGCTGTGGGCAGTTTATGGCTTTTGGAAGAGGGAAATTCAATTTTTCATAAGGATGTGACTGCTGTTAGGTCAACTAGGTTCCAGTGAAATGACCCGCATTTATATGGAGAGCACAGTTTGTGGTTGGTGGATTACTAAATATAAACAGAAGAGGAAACAAGTGTAAGAAATTAGAAAGATGAGGAATGTCTGGGAGGAGTTAATGGAAGGAGTTGTGAGTATGACCTAAATACATGTATTTAATTCTTAAGGAATTAATAAAAATGTTGATGTTTTTAAAATATGAACTGTATCAGATATAAAAACTCACCATGGGTGAATAGCCCAAATAAGCAAAGTACAGGAAAAAAAAAATTAAAACTGAAGACCAGGATTCAGCAGCAGTGAAACACTGATGAATATTCTAATAACCAGGTAACGAGGTAACTAAGGCTAGTTTGGAGATGATATTTGCTTTGTTGTTGAGAATTTGCTCATTTACTTGGTAATCCCATAATTTTGATGCATTTTCTGATGTAATAACAAAATACCTGATACTAGATTCCATAAAAATTCAATAGATTTATTTAGTCCATGGCTTTGGAGGTCCAAAATTAGATATCAGCATCTGCTTAAATCTCCTGAGGATTTCTTGATTTCATCACATGACAGATGGCATCTTAGGAGAAATGAATGCAAGAGCGAATAATCATATGTGAGATAAGGATGATGTTAAAGGTAGTATGTATAGTGTCTCTGGGGTTGGAATTCATATAATAGCAGAGAATGGAGTAAACGATCATGTCACTAAAAAGCAGGTGGCACCTTACTTGGGTATACAGATGTTGAGACAATCTACTCTGAATTGTGGGACATCAAAATGTACCTGTGAGTAAACATGATTGCCACATATGTCATGAGACTGAGATTCAAACTCCAGAAATCTAAGATATTGCCCTGTGAACTCTTCATAAATACTATGGTATAAGTGACATCTGCCGTGCCTACACACACACACACACACACACACACACACACACACACACACATACACACATACACACACACGCAGAACGGCATCTAAGAAGACACAATGACAGTGCTAAGTGAAAGAAAGAAGATAATTGAACGAAGGTGTGCTGGTTATTTTTTGTCCACATGACACAAACTGGAGTCAATTGAAAGAGTATCAACTGAGGAACTAGGAATTCTTGGTTAATGACTGATGTAGGAAGAAAGGTATTATTGGAAAGCAAGTCAGCAAGAAGCATTCCTCTGAAGTCTCTGCTTTTGTTAAATTCTCCAGATTCAGACTTGAGTTGATACCTTGGCATCCCTATATGACAGATTACTACCTGGAAATGAAAGCCAAACTAATCCAACTCTCCCATATATTTTTCTCAGTGTTTTATCACAGCAATGAAAAGGAGAATAGGAGAGAAAGTGGGAGGGACCAGAGAATGGGATGTTGCTGGAATAGACCCAGCCATGTTATTATGGAGTAAGGTCATGGGAGAAGGAACGGTTTTAGAGCTTTGGCATACAAAGACCATTGAGTACTCAGAACTAAATGAGCTGTTTTGGGAGCTTGGATGAGACACATATTGTAACAGGTCAATAGAGGCCTGGCTTGTGAAGTTTTTGTAGAGAAACAAAAATCTTCCAGGGTCATTCATGTGATATTTTGGATTAAGGCTTTGTGTAAATAAAGCCTTTGCTTTACTAAGTCAATTGCCAGTAGTCAGCTGGGGCTTAGGAATCAACTGTGGTAAATGAGAGATCAACATCACTATGGAAATATCTTCTGGGAAGTATTTCCTCTTGGGTCAGTACATGTAAGCTATGGTGCAGAGTAGAGCCAAGACAGGACATCAAGCTGGCAGCAGAACTTGGGAAACAATATGTAAGAGTCTACCATATAATAGTGAATTTGAAAGAATAAAGGAGTCATGGAGAAAAGCTGAGAGTTGGCATCCTATGAAGCCAAGAGAGGTCATGGGCGAACGGGCAACTTCCCCAGGAGTGAAGCGGTCATTTTCAAAAGTTTAATCTTGGTACCATAGAGACCAAGAGAATTTACTGTTGAAGGCGCAGCCCCACTTTAAAAAAAATTGTATATAAGTTATGGGAACAGCTCAGTGGCTAAGAGCACTGGCAGACTCTTCCGGGTGACCTGGGTTCAATTCCCAGTATCTATACGGCAGCTCAAATCATCTGTATCTCCAGTTCTAGGGGATCTGAAACCCTCACACAGACATATACAGGTGAAAGACCAATGCACAGAAAATAATTAATTAATTTATAAATTTATAAAATATTTTCATATGTACTAACATCTCTCTGGAATGAAAACCACCTATAATATGAAATTGATTTATTTCATTTACACCGTATATATATAGCTTGAAGGAAATTTTATACAATATTCTGAACTTTATATAGAAAAACATTTCATGATATGAAATTTTTTTCTTGGTTTCTACTATTTTTTTAATTTAATTTAATTTAATTTTACAATACAATTCAGTTCTACATATCAGCCACGAAGTCCCTTGTTCTCCCCCCTCCCACCCCCTCCCCTTCCCTCCCAACCTACCCCCCATTCCCACCTCCTCCAGGGCAAAGCCTTCCCCGAGGACTGAGATCAACCTGGTAGACTCAGTTGAGGCAGGTCCAGTCCCCTCATCCCAGGTCGAGCCAAGCAACCCTAGGGGTAATGAAGGGCGAGGGTCGAGGGAAAGAGAGCTTGGGGGATCGGGAGATCCCGGCTGGATCAAGAACAGAGAGGGAGAACAAGAAATAGGAGACCATGGTAAATGAAGATCTCATGATATGAAATTTTATATCCACAGAATCAGACCAGTATATATTACATTATAAACATGGAAATATTTAGAATTTTGTATTTTGGGATATTTTTGGGCAGTGAATATGGGAGGATCTTTTCAGATGTTGTAGTTGGGAACTGATTGATCTGTGAGCTATTGTGAATGATGGGTATTGTGATTATTACTTTATTTGTTAATAAATTGTTGAAATTAATAGATTTTCATAAAAAGTATTGGAAGTTTTAATTAAATGACTGTCACCAACAACACAAAAGGAAGCTTAAGTTCAGAAATGACATGAAGTGCTTGTAAAATCCTAGGTGAAAAAGCAAGCTATGATGGTGTCAGGAGCTTATGGAAATCTCCTCGGAATACAATAGTCAAGATATTTACTGCCTTTCTACTTCCTTTGAATCACACAGTGAAAATGTAAATTGAGAAGAATGCACGCCTTTGCCACTATTTCTAGGTTAAGTTGGCTGACTTACACGGATGGTCCTAAAGAGAAGAAACACACACACACACACACACACACACACACACACACACACACACACACACACACACAGGTGGCAGTGGGGACAGATGCTTGATAAATAAAATTGTCTGGGCAGATTAGTCCCTTTAATGGCTACTAATAATTTAAGATGAAAACAACTATACTATTTCTATTAAGAAATTTTTTATTCATTATACATATCTGTAGCAAGAATTTTTTTTAGGTATGCAACAAACAGAAACTTATATTTAAATGTGAATATAACACAATACCCCAGGTTACTCTGCCACTAAAAAAGTACGCATATAATTACTCTGAGCTATAATAGGTTTATCTCTCTTCTTCCATAATCAAATTCCTTACCAAACAGCTATTCTATTGACCCACTCTGTATAACCTCATAGAATGTATAGATGCTGTCTATATAATTGATTATGTAGCCGTAAGATGAAAGTTTAGTGAATAATGTAATATCACATTGAAAAAAACATTTGTAGCAAGAATCTTAAAAGGTCTTATTAGTAAAAACAAACCTGGAGCCAGGTATTGGGGTGAACACTGAAAGATCAGAGAGACAGAACAAGCCACAGCTAACCTCGCCTCACTAATTCCTCAGCTGATCTTGTTTCCTCAAAATGGAAACCTCTGTATCCTCTTCTGAATGGATCTCAGCTGAACTGCTACTCAAACGCATAAAAGCTTAATCAGCTCTAGTTCCTGGTCCTTATGCCTTATATACCTTTCTGTTTCTTGCCATCACTTCCTGAGATTAAAGGTGTGTGTCACCATGCCTGGAGGTTTCCAGTGTGGTTTTGAACTCACAGAGATCCGGATGGATCTCTGCCTCCAGAATGTTAGGATTAAAGGTGTGTGTGCCACCATTTTTTTGGCCTCTATATCTAGTGGCTATTCTGTTCTTTGACCCCAGATAAGTTTATTAGAGTGCACAATATATTGGAGAACACAATATCACCATACATACCAATCACAGATCCCCCTCTCTTCCCTTGTCCTACCCCCAGCACTGCTCCCTCAACTCATTCCCCATTCCTTCCTCCAAAAACGTAAGTAAGGCCTATGATGGGGAGTCAGCAGAGCCTGGGTACATTCAGATGAGGCAGGACCAAGCCCCTCTCCCTGCATCAAGGCTGTGCAAAGTGCCCCTCAATAGGTAATGGGCTCCAAAAAGCCAGCTTATGCACCAGAAATGGATTCTGGTCCTACTGCCAGCTGGCCCCTTAAGCAGATCAACCTACACAACTGTTTCGCTTATGCAGACAGCCTAGTCCAGTCCCATGGAGGCTTCACAGCTGTTGGTCTAAAGTTCATGAGTTCCTACTAGCTTGGTTTGGTTGTCTCTGTAGGTTTCCCCATCATAATCTTGATGCTCCTTGCTTATAGAATCCCTCTTCCCTCTCTTCAACTGGACTCCTGGAGCTCGACCTCGTGTTTGGCTATGGATCTCTGTATCTGCTTCCACCAGTTATTGGATAAAGACTCTATGATTACAGTTAGGGTATTCACCAAACTGATTACTGGAGTGAGTTTTGACTTTAGTGCTTATTCCACCATCCTGTCACCTCCAATATATGAAGGTCTCTACTGAAAGTAAATCTACTACTTTGGAAATCAGTATGGTAGTTTCTCAGAAACTTGGGAATCAGTTTACCTCAAGACCCAGCTATATCACTCTTAGGCACCCTCTCTGCCACAGCTAGTAGTCTAAGCTGGGGTCATCCTTGTGGATTCCTGGGAACTTCCCTAGCCTCTGATTTCTCCCTGTCCCCATGATGTCTCCCTCTATCAAGACATCTCTTTCTTTGCTCTCCCACTCCATCCATTTTCCAGCTTGACCATCCTGTTACCTTATATTCTCACCCCCCATCCCCTACACTTTATTGCCCCCTTACCCCACTTTACTCATGGAGATCTTATCTATTTCCCCTTCCCAGAGCAATCCATGCATCTCTCTTAGGGTCCTCCTAGTTACCTAGTTTCTCTAGAGTTGTGAGTTGTAGTCTGGTTATCCTTTGCTTTACATCTAGTATCCACTTATGAGTGAATACATACCATGTTTGTCTTTCTGAGTCTAGATTACCTCACTCGGGATAATATTTTCTAGTTCCATCCATTTCCCTGCAAATTTCATGATGTCATCTTTTTTTACTACTGAGTAGTAGCTCCATTGTGTATATGTACCACATTTTCTTTATCCATTCTTCAGTTGAGGGACATCTAGGTTGTTTCCAGCTTCTGGTTCTTATGAATAATGCTACCATGACCATAGTTGAGAAAGTGTCCTTGTGGTATGATTTGAGCATTCCTTGTATATATGCCTAAGAGTGGTATAACTGGGTCTTGAGGTAAACTGATTCCCAAATTTCTGAGAAACCACCATACTGATTTCCAAAGTAGTAGATTTACTTTCAGTAGAGACCTTCATATATTGGAGGTGACAGGATGGTGGAATAAGCACTAAAGTCAAAAGCAGGTATGCACTGGAGCCAGGCGGAGCTTAAGAAACAAGTTGCATGTGCTATGGATGACAGAGATGAAAAGATTGGACTACCCAAGACCTTTGGAGCTGATAAGTTTATGACTGAGTCCTTCATGTCAAACACTGAGCTGTTTACACAGTTGGAGTTTGGTTTTGCTTGAATTGATTGTTAGTGTGCATCAGTTCTTCCATTTATGATTAAAGAAAGTATGTAACTTATTTTTTGTTTTACAGGAGTACACAATTTAGAAACTTTGGACTTTTAATGAAACATTGGAATTTTAAAGACAACAGATCTTCAAATTGTTATAAATTTAAAAAACTATGAGACATATTAGAGTAACACCTGTCTTTTCAATGGAGATTCTTATAGCCAGAAGTTGGATGTTAACAAACTCTAAGAGACAGTAGATGCAATCCCAAACTACTATACCCAGGAAAACTTTCAATCACAATAGATAATAAAAGATATTACATTATAAAATCAAATTCATGTGGTATCAATCTACAAATCCAGCTCTACACAAGGTGCTACAAGGAAAACTTCAGCCTTAAGAGGTTAACCACACCAAAGAAAACACAAGTAATAAATAATCTCAGAGCAGCAAGTCAAAATAGGGAAAAAACACACAACTCTACAAAAAGTAATGAGAATCAACAAACATTGCTTGTTGGTGACTGTCAACATCAGTTGTCTAAATTCCCCAATAAAAAGATATAGAAAGAGATTGCATTAAAAAAAAAACAGAATCCATCCTTCAGCTGCATCCATGAAACACTCCTTAAAATTAAGGATAGACATCAATTAAGGAGAAATGGTTGAAAAAGATATTCCAAGCACATGGACTCAGGAAGCATGATAGTATGGCCATGCTATAATCTGACAAAATTAACTTCAATCAAAAACTAATTAATCAGAAGAGGTACTATAAGACAGACACTACATACACAGCAAAGCAAAAATCTATCAAGATGATACCGCAATTCTAAGCAATAATGCACCAAACACAAGGGAACCCAAGTTCATAAATGAAACTCCACTACACATAAAAACCACATATTAACAATCACACACTGATAGTGGGTGACATCAATAGCACATTCTTGTCAATACATAGGTTATCTAGACAAATACTAGAGAAATGCTGGAGAAATGAAGTCATAAAACAAATAGACCTAAGAGATATTTACAAAATATTTCATTCAAACACAAAAGAACAGACCTTCTTCTCAGAACCTCATGGAACTTTTTCCAAAATTGATCATATTTTTGTACACAAAGCAAGTCTCAGCAGATCTAAGAAAATTAAAATAACCCTCTGCATCATATTTGACTAGTACAGATTAAAGTTGGGCATCAATAACAACAGAAAAAAAGAAAGCTCACAAACTCATTGAAATAGAACAACTCACTACTGAAGGAAAAAAAGGTCATGAAATAAATTAAAAACTTTTGAAAATAGAATGGGAATGAAAATATGCAAACTTGCCAGACAGTGGTGGTGCATGCCTTTAATCCCAGCACTTGGGAGGCAGAACCAGGCAGATCTCTGTGAGTTCTAGGCCAGGCTGGTCTACAGAGTAAGATCCAGAACATGCACCAAAACTACTCAGAGAAGCCCTGTCTCAAAAAAAAAAAAAAAAAGAAAAGAAAGAAAGAAAATATACAAACCTATGGGACACAATGTAGGGCAGTTCTAAGAGGCAAGTTCATAGCACTAAGTATGTACTTAAAAATAGAAAAGAAAAAAGGAGAAATCTCGTATTAGTAATTTAATGGCATACATGAAAACTGCAGAAGAAAAAGAATACATAATACCCAAAAGGAGTATATGGCAGAAAATAAAATTAGGGCTGAAATTAATGAAATGGGAAAAAGGATACAAAGAATCAATGAACCAAAGAATTGGTTCTTGGAGAAAAATCAATAAAACTGACAAACTTTTAGTCAAATAAACTAAAAGACAGAGAAGATCCAAACTAACAAAATTGAAGATAAAAAGGGGCACTAATAACAGACATGGAGGTAATCCAGAGAACGATAATTTACTTACTTTAAGAACCTATACTCCAACAAATTGGAAAATCTAAGAAAAATGGATAATTGGATAATTTTCTTGATATATACCACCCACCAAAGATAAATCAAGAAAAGATAATCAATTTAAGAAAAACCTTAAGCACTAGTGATATAGATGCAGTTAACTAAATGTCTACCAACAACAAAAAGCCTACAGTCAGATTGTTTTACCATAGAACTCTGAAAGAACTTCAAAAAAGAATTACCGTCAATACTCTACAAATTTTTCCAAAAATAGAAACAGAAAGAACACTTCCTAATTCTTTTTATTGAGGCCACAGTTACCCTGATACCTAAACCAAATAAAGACTCAACAAAGAAAATACAAACCACTTTCCCTTACAAACACATGAGAAATTCTCAACAACATACTTGCAAACTGAATCCAAGAACACACCAAACAGATCATCAATCATGATCAATTAGACTTCATCCCAAAGATGCAGGGATAGTTCAACATCTGTAAATAAATAAGTATATTCACCACATAAACTGATTGAAAAGCAAAAACATTGTATGAGCACCTCATTAGATGTAGAAAAGGCCTTTGACAAAATCAAACACCTTTTCATCATGAAAATTTTAATGAGAGTAGGGATAAGCAGGATATGCCATAAACTGGTAGAGGCAATTTACAACAAGCACACAATCAACCTTATCCTAAATAGAAATAAACTTCTATCATTCCACTAAAATCAGGAATAAGAAAATGCTTCACTTTCTCCAAACTTACTCAGTATAATTTTGGAAGTCTTAGCTAGAGTAATAAGACAATGGAAAGCAATCAAGGACACAAATTCGAATGCAAGAAGTCAATGTATCTATTTGCAAATGATTTGACTGTATACACAAGGAAACCTAAAAGTTCCACCAGGAAATTCCTACAGCTGACAAATACTTCCAGAAAATCAGCAGGCTTCCCAAGGATATCAACAAAACATGGCATATCAAGTTGCAGTAATACAAAGCACCTGCCTTTGTATTAAGGCTGAGCAAGGCAGCCCAGTATGAGCAATAGTGTCCCAAAAGCCAGCAAAAAAAGTAAGAGACAGCCCTTGCCCCCACTGTTAGGAGTCCCACAAGAAGAAAACCTACACAACTATCCCTTAGGCAGTGGGACTAGGTCAGTCACATGTAGGCTACCTGGTTGTTGGTTGAGACTCCATGAATTTCTATGAACCCAGGTTAGTTGATTCTCTAGGTTTTCTTGCGATGTCCTTGACCTCTCTGGCTCCTACTATCTTTCCTTCCTTTCTTAAGCAGGATCCCCTGAACTTGTTCTAATGATTAGCTAAGGGTTTCTGTCTCTGTTTCTATCAGTTGCTGGATGAAGGCATTCAGATGACAATTGGGCAAGACACTAATCTCTAAGTATAGCACAATATCTTTAGATATCATTGCATTGATATTTTTTCTTCAGTTGTGTTTGGTTCTATCCTATGTCTCTGCATCATCCAGCCTCTGGGCCCTGGTGCTCCAGGTAGTGTCTGACTTATACTTATTCTCATGGCATGGATCTCAGGCTGAACCAGTCATTGGTTGGCCACTCCCTCAGTCTCTGTGTCACCCTTACTCCAGGACACCCCATAAGCAGGACAAACTATAGGTTGAAGGTTATACAGCTGGGTTGGTGTCACAAGTCCTCCACTGGAAGTGTTCCCTGGTCACAGGCGGTCAGTTCAGGCTATATATTCACTATTGCTTGGAATCTTAGCTGTGGTCATTGTTGTAGATTCCTGGGAGTTTCTACTGTGCCAGGTTTCTACCTGCTATGAAATGCCCCCCCCCATTTTCCAGTCACTTGTTTGAGTCCTCTTCCCCTCCATACATACAATCTGATCCTTTAAGTACCCATTTCCACCCACTCTCAGTCTATCCAGGAAATGTATTATATTTCCTCTTCCCGGGGAAATACAAGTGTCCCCACTTGAGCCTTCCTGGTTACCTAGCCTCTTTAGGTCTGTGGAATATAGCATAGTAATCTTTTATTTTACAGCTAGTACCCCATTGTAACTAAGTACATATCATGTTTGTGTTTCTTGATCTGGGTTACCTCACTCAGGATGATTTTTTTTCTAGTTGCATTCATTGACCTGCAAATATCATGATGCCATTTTTTTTAACAGCTGAGTTATGCTTCATTGTATAAAGATACCAATTTTTACCCATTTTTCAGTTGGGGACATCTAGATTGTTTCTAGCTTCTGGTTATCACAAATAAAAATGCTATGAACATCATTGAGCAAGTAGTCTAGTGGTATAATTGAGCTTCTTTTGGGTATATGACCAAAAATGATGTATCTGGATCTTGAGGTAGATTTTCTGAGAAAGTGCCATATTGATTTCCACAGTGGCTGTAGAAGTTTGTACTCCAACCAGCAATGGAGGAATATTCCCCTTGCTCTACATCCTCTCTAGCATGACCTGTCACCTGTGTTTTTTATCTTAGCTATTCTGACAGGCATAAGGTAAAATTTCAGAGTCATTTTGATTTGCCTTTCCCTGATGGCTAATGATGTTTTTCATTTCTTTAAATTCTTCCTGGCCATTTGAGGTTCCTCTGTTGAGAGTTCTCTGTTTAGATCTATACTCCATTTTTAATTGGATTATTTGGCTTTTTGATGTCTAATTTCTTGAGTTCTTTATATATCTTAGAAAACAGCCCTCTGTCAGATGTGGGATTTTAGTGAAGTTTTTTTTTTTTTTTTTATAATTCTTTAGAGTGCCATTTTGTCCTATTGGCAGTATCCTTTGCCTTACAGAAGCATTTCAGTTTCATGAAGTCCCGTTTGTTAATTGTTGATCTTAGTGCCTGTGCCCCTGCTATTGGTGTCCTATTCAGGAAGTTGACTCCTGTGCCAATGTGTTAAGACTATTTCCCACTTTCTCTTCTACCAAGTTCATTGTAGCTGGATTGATGTTGAGGCCTTTAATAAACTTGGAGTTGAGTTTTGTGTCCAGTGATAGATATGGATCTATTTGCATTCTTCTACATGATGACATCCAGTTAGACAATCATCATTTGTTGATGCTTTCTTGTTTCCCCTGTATGATTTTGACTTCTTTCTCTAAAATCAGGAATCCACAGGTGTGTGAATATATTTTTGATTTGATTCCATTGATCCACCTGTCTATTTTATGCCAATATCATGCTGTTTTTATTACTATAGCTCTGTAGTAGAACTTGAAATCAAAGATGGTGATACCTCCTAAAATTCTTTTATTGTACAGGATTGTTTTAGCTATCCTGAGTTTTTGTTGTAGCTGTTTTTCCATATAAAGTTGAGTATTGTGCCTCCAATGTCTGTAAAGAATTGTGTTAGAATTTCAATGGGGAAGGATTGTATATGTAGATTGTTTTTGTTAATACAGCCATTTTTACTATGTTAATCCTACCAATACATGAGCATAGGAGATCTTTCCAACTTCTGATATATTCTCCAATTTCTTTCTTCAAAAACTTGAAGTTCTTGTCATACAGGTCATTCACTTGTTTGGTTAGTGTTACACCAAGATATTTTATATTACTTGTGGCTTTAGTGAAGGGTGTTTGTTGTTTCCAAGATTTATTTCTCAGTCCATTTATCATTTGTATCTAGGAGGGCTACTATTTTTTTTTTTAGTTAATCTTCTATCCATTTAAATTTCACTAAAGGTGTTTATCAGCTTTATTTTATCAGTTTATTCTATGATAGAATCTTTGGGGTCACTGATATATACTATCATATCATCTGCAAATAGCAATATTTTGACTTCTTCCTTTCCAATTTGTAACTCCTTGATCTCCTTTAATTGCCTTATTACTCTAGCCAGATCTTCAAGTACTATATTGAATAAATATGGAGAGAGTAGTCATCCTTGTCTTGTTTCTGATTTTAGTACAATTGCTTTGAGTTTCTCTCCATTTGACTTGATGCTGGCTAATTGCTTGCTATATATTGCTTTTATGGTGTTTAGGTATGTACTTTGTATTACTGATTTCTCCAAGACGTTTGCCATGATGGGGTTGTTGGATTTTTTAAAGGCTTTTTCAGTATCTAATGAGATGATCATGCAGAGATTTTTTTCTTTCAGTTTGTTTATATGGTGGATTACATTGACAAATTTTCATATGTTGAACCATCCCTGCATCCTGGGATGAAGCCCTCTTGATCATGGTGGATGATCTTTTTTATGTGTTCTTGGATTCAGTTTGTCAGTAATTACTGAGTATTTTTGCATCAATGTTCATGAGGGAGATTTGTCTGTAATTCTTTCTTTGTTGAGTATTTGTATGGTTTGGGTATCAGGGTGACTGTGGCCCCATAAAATGAATTTAGCAATCTGTGAGGAGTTGGGTGAGAGAAACCATAACCAGAATATACTATATGAATAAAATTCATTTTCAATAAAAGAAAAATAGAGGAAGAAAAGAAAACAAACAGGCAGATTTTAGAACAGAATTTAAAAAGGAAAAGAAAGGAAAAAAATACAAAGAACACATACAGACATGGGCACACAAACAAAATCCATTAAGTACAACGTTAAATAGGAGAAAAATTATTTTAAAAATAGCATTAACATCAATTTTTGTATTGAAAATGTCTAGACTAATTTACAATTCAAATTTATCTTGCTTAAGTTTTTTAATAAAGTTTGTTAAAACTAACAGAGATAAGTGAATGGATTTTGTTAAGAAGGTATAAGAAATGTCCTCTATATTGATAAAAGATTCATTCATAGTATATTGGAGGTAAGATTAGTTTTTAGGGAAATTCTTGAAACAATTTTTGTCTATTGACTCAGCTATTCCAGTTCTTAAAGTTAATTAATGTTCAAGGAAAGAGAATACAGCGAGAAACATTTAAAATAAGAATAATTCGGGGGCTGGAGAGAAGGCTCAGAGGTTAAGAGCACTGACTACTCTTCCAGAGGTCTTGAGTTCAATTCCCAGCACCACAAGGTGGCTCACAACCATCTGTAATGAGATCTGGTGCCCTCTTCTGGCCTGCAGGGATACATACAGGCAGAACATTATACATAATAAATAAACAAATAAATCTTTAAAAAAATAAAATAAAATAAGAATAATTCATGGGATTCTTGAAATTTTACTGTGTGTTTGTCATGATATTAGCATGATATATTGAGGATAAGCAAAAAAATGTGATGTGGTTATGTACTGAGTTGACACAGGGTTAATTGTGTTAACTAGTTTTCACCAGCTTGACAGACCTGGGAAAAAGGAACTGCAATATATGAATTGTCTCCAACAGATTGGCCTGCAGGTAAATCTGATGAGCATTTTCTTGATTAGAGATTGATGTGGGAGCCCATATTGGGTGGTACTACCCATGGCCAGGTGGTCCTGGGTTGTGTAAGGGAGCAGACTGAGAAAGATGTAGAAAGCAAACCAGTAAAGAGGGTTCCCCATTGTCTCTACTTCAGTTCCTACCTCCCAGTTCCTGCCCTGATCTTCTCCAGTAATAGACTGTTACCTGAAAGTGTAAGCTAAAACATAACCTTTCTTGCCCGCATTATTTTTGATCAATGTTTTAAAACAGAAACAGAAACTAATTCATAAGATAAGTGTGCTGGCTACCTTTATGTTGACTTGACACAAACTAGATTCATTTTGGAAGAAGAAACCTCAATTGAGAAAATTCCCTCACCAGATTTGCCCATGAAAAAGCCTGTGGTTGTTTTGATACATGACTAATATGGGAGGACTGATCAGAGTGAACATTATGTGAAGATCTTCCTAAGATCTTTATTAGGTGCAACACAAATAGAGAAAATTAATAGCATGTAATTCGTCAGAGGCTGAGCCATAAGATGACTCAGTGGGGAAAGGCACTTGCCATAGAGTCTGATGATCTGAGTTCAGTACCTGGTTCCTCTGTCCTCCCAACATGTCATGGTATATGCTGAAACGAGTGTACACATGCACACACACACACACACACACACACACACACACACACACACACACAAACATTAGATAAACAAATGCAAATGTAAAGTATAATAATGCAAAAATAATAAAACATAAACACATTTGTAAAAATCTTATCATCCTCTATTGAAAAACAGAAGAGTAAGATTGACAGAAAAGACAAGAAAAATAATAATTCATGACGACTTTTACAATGGCTGCATCATCCTGCTTCAAATTTAAGCTACCCGATAGGGTGGAAGTTCCAGATGCCTCACAAGATAGTCTTGCTGTGTCACATGGTACAGACCAGAGTAACAGAAGGAAGGCCTTAATATGCTTTACTTTGGTCTGCTGGTAGGTCTCTTGGAGAACATTCATTCCTTCATGTGTGGGTGTGTAGAGGCAGGGCTCTGAAGATTGCTTTCAGAAGCAGCATAGAGACAGAGGAAAATCAGCATGGAATCTGTAGACCCTAGACCAACTGGAAGTTAAGCCAGGAAGCAGAAGTCCCACAGCTGATACCTCTGCCCCTCTGGATCACTCCAACGAGATGTTAGTGCAAAGGGGGAAATCTGGAAGCAAATGCAACTAGAACTCGGTGCCAAATGTGACTGAAAGTATCAAAACTCTAGTGCTCCATTCTAAATTGAATTGTTATGAAAACTGCCAATTAGAGGGACAGTTGAACAAAGCAAAGTGATTATGAAAGCAATATTTTTTCTTTTGAATAAAACTTTGGAACTCATCATGACTTTTCTTTTTGTTGCATAATAGTATCACTGTTTCCTACAACCTTGCATGTGCTTTTATTTTAGTTACATTTCTCCATCACTAAAGTAAGGTTTTGAAATGATTTTTATGCTTGTTATTGTTCCTTTATTCCCCCCTTTTATTTTCATTTCTGGGTACATCATATATAAATGTTGGGTTTGAACATTTTTTATTAACTGTATTGCTTCCATAATTCTCTTACATGTTGTTATTCTTTTGTTTTTCCTTTGAGATTCTCTGAAACCTGTTCTCAATTTTGATGTCTTAAGTTTTGTCCAAATAGAGCTTTCACAAGTCTTCTAATTTTTGTTCTGCTATGATTCTTTGTGTGTTGTTCTCATCCCTCAGTTCTTTTTATTGCTCACAATACTGTATTTTTTCTAGGGTTTAATTATTGGTGTTGTGAGATGGGATATCATTGTGTTGCTGCAGCTAGTCTTGAGGTCCTGACATTAAAGAACTTTCTAACTCTATGGGGAAGTGCTGAGTGTGTGGAACTGTTGTATCATCTTGGTTGTAAATGTGATTTTTTTGTGAGGAAAACAACAAAATTCTAAATGAGCAAATATGTACGTGGTGATTGTGGTATTGTGTGGAATTGAGGAAGAGATAGTATTACCATTGGGCATCTCATTTGGTCTTCATAGTCCTATCTCCTTCTCAATGAGGTTAGATACATTCCCATACAATAGCACTAACCATGTGAGCTTATTTATATTGAAAGCCAAATTAATGTATTTTCTTGCAAATTTGGAGTTTCCTAAGCCACAGTAGTCACTGTCAAGCCATGACTAATTATAGCTACTATAGTGGGCAGTGTTGAAGAACATTATTTTGAAAGTTTTTCATTATGGTGCATAGCTGTAACCTCTAATTCTCAGACATCTGAAGCAGGATGATTCCTTTAAGGTGGAGGTCAAATTGAGCTACATAGTAAGTACAAGGTGAGCCAAAGCTACATAGAAAGACACTGTCTCCAAAAAAAAAGGATTCAACAAAAATATAAGGAACACTAATTGAACTCAGTGGGCTTTTTTATGTAAGAAAAGGGGATATGAATTAGGGAGGAGAATTTTCAAGGTTTGGGAGGAGGCAATAGTAAGAGAATGGTAAGACTGATATGATGTAATGTGTGTGTGTGTGTGTGTGTGTGTGTGTGTGTGTGTGTGTATTGCACACATATATATGTTTGATTGACAAAGAGCAAATTTAAAAAAGGGCAAATGGAAAATTTGAGCATGGTCTGGTTAGTTCTTCTCAACTTGACATAATGTGGGGCCATCTGGCCTGAGGGAACATCAAATGAGACCATCAGAATGGTCTATAGGTATTCTTGGACATTTTCTTCATTAATGATTGATGAGGAAGAACAGCCTTTTGTGGGCAGTACCCCACCCCTGAGCATTTGGTCCTGGGTTATGTAAAAAAACAGGTAGAAAAAGCCATAAAGAAAAAGCCAGTAAGTACCATTTCCTCCATGGTCTCTACTTCAGTTTCTGCCTTCATATTCCCACCCTTCTTAATCTCATGCTCTGTCTTCCCTAAATGATGGACTGTGATTGGGACATATAGACCAAACAAAGACTTTTTTCCCTAAGGAGATTTGGTTATGGTCTTTATCACAACAATAGAAAGTAAAGTAAGTCAAGTGCCATTGTAGACAAAGAGTTGTGAAGGGGAAAATTGTAGTAGTTTGAATTATAAAGTTCCCCATAGTTTCTATTGTTTAAATAGTTGGTACGTAGTTGGTATTGCTTAGTAGGGGGTGCAGCCTTATTGGAGTAAGTATATCACTGGGAGCAGGTTTTAAGATTAAAGGTCTCATGCCACTTCCAGTTTCCTCTTCCGCATCATAGCTCAGGATGTGAGTTCTCAGCTTCCTGCTCCTGCTGCTATGTCTGCCTACTGATTGTTGCCTCATATCCCTACCATGGTGGACTCCTATTCCTCTGGAACCATAAATCAAAACAAGCTTTATTTCTGTAAGTTGCTTTAATCATGGTGTTTTCTTACAGCAACAGAAAAGTAACTAATACATGGGCATAAGTGTCTTTTCTATCATGTAAAAAGTCCCTAACCTTTCTTTTTCTACTCTTGTTTTCCAGAGACCAAAAGAGACAGCATATGCTATGTAATAGAATAGAATGATATTATAATTCTACTGTATTCTAAACAAATTCTATATAATAAGTGATGGAGCTTCTGCCAATCTATGCATCTAAATAGTCATTAAAATACTTCATCACATCTCAGCCACTTAGGTGGCGTGCCAGACTTAGAGAAACTTTTGTAGTGTTGTCTTACTGTGATTTGGGGTCATTTGCTACTGTAAATTAGCCTACTTACTCATAATTAAGACAGGGGTTAGGGAAGTGTTATAGTAGATATAAATAACAGCAGCCTTGACAAAATCATTCCAAATGCAAATATTAGTATAATGCAATTCTTGAAAGGATGAATCAAAAAGCATACTTCTTATATTTAATCCACTTGAAGAGTATAAATTTATAATAAAAAGGGTACAGGAATAGGAGGAAAGATCAAAGAAAGGGAATGAATGTGAGAGCAAATGAAGGTTGAGCATGAAATAAAGGCCCCGTTTCTAATTATCTGGGTTCACTTCTGACTCCCTGTAGTGCTAACCAGACTTCAAGTTTGAGAGGCAATGTTGCCTCTCTGTGCTCCCAGAAGGCTTGCCCTTGATAGAACCAGTTAACAGCCAAGTCCACCAGCACAATATGCCTTTATAATTCTATAATCCCTTGGTCCCAGCTTCAATGAAACCTGTCTCCACCCTGTTTTCTCTGTAATTGTAATTGCCTTAGGCATTCTATTAACTTATTGTCTGTTATCATTTCAATTCCTTAGAGTCCTACTCACAAGGCCAATCTATTCTGATGGGCCTCATAATTCATATTTTGAATGAAACTGTAACTTTTGCTTCACCTATAAAAATGATCTACAAAACATAAACCCATATTGTATTAAACCTTAATTCATCTATGGCTGTTTATTCATTAAATTACCAGTAAAGTTCGTATTCTATAGAAAACATGATATGTTTTTCATTAAGCTCAGGAACATTAATAACATCAACATTTGATCTTCCCTCATACACCAGCTATTTCTGTATTCATAATTACATATATCAAGTAATAAGTATTATATACTAATAGAGACCTCATTACTAGATAGTGTGCCCATAATCTCATTAACCACATTAGTAAAATTTTCTTGTATTATACTCTATTAAGATATGGTGTTGTCTCCCAGTTCATGAATATTTTTCAATCTAAATAATATCTTAATGTTCTATTTGTGCTTATATTTCCAGTTATCTATGAAGATAGAAAGCATGACTAGTGTGTGTTTGAAAAAAATTGGATTTTCATATTCTTCAATATGATGAAACAAATACTAACCCTATTAATTTTAAACATGATACCAGAGTTATCAAGAGAGAAAAAGATTATTTTTTAAAATCTACATGTAAAGAAACTGAACAAAAACAAAATAAAAATTCTATAACATGTTTCAGCATAGAGAAATAAAACCATGAACATATATAATGAAAGTTGATGTTTTATTATATTTTCATGACTAGAAGAATTTAAGAACATAGTGAGAATAAATTAATATAATGCACACATCTGTCTCTTTCCAAAATGTCAGAATGTGTAGACACACACGAGACAGAGGGCAAGGTAGAGAAAGAATGTCTACAGAGGGTTAAAGAGGCCCCTACAACAGAATTCCAGGAGTTTCAAATAGGCCTAACAGAGGTAGAAATTAGAAAGTCCATAGGAAGTCTGTAGTGATACAAAAAGAGTCCTAATGGAAGTAGAAGTTAGAAAGTCCATAGGAAGTCTGTAGTGATACAAAAAGAGTCTCTGTGAGAATATATCAGGAATGTGGCTGGAGGCTGGCAAGAGATGGTGGTGTTGTTGTTGCTGTCACTGCAGAATCAAGGTACGAAGGTGAAATGAAGATGAGATTCAGAGTCAAGTGGAGCAGCAGTTATGAGCTGTTGGTTGCGCAGTTGGTAAAAATTAAAGTCTAGACCAAATCAAGATGGACAAATAAGTAGAAAAATTGTCAGAAGAAAGTTCCAAACTAGAAGACTGAGAAATGAGGCATAGTAATGGAGGAATTAAAGATGTATCACACTGAGGTATATCTACTTTGTATACTGCTTATTTTGAGCTAAAACATGTAAGAAACTGTAGTGGGAGAAATAACTATCTGACCTATATTTATTCACATATTTATTTATTCACTTATTTATGTTTGAGACATGATCTCACTCTATAGCCCTGGCAAGGCTGAAATTTGCTGGCCTTAAACTAACAGAGATCGGTAGAACTAAAGGTGGACACCACCACCCCTGGCCTGACTTGAATTTACTTACATGAAGCAAGCCATGCATATCCCTTTGCAAAGGAGAATTTCTTTTACCTGAAGGAGAAAATAATCTTTATCACTAGACAACGAAAATTGGTGCTGAAATGGACTTAAGTAAATAAAAATCATAAGTTTATTCCATTGTTCAGGTAACTTTGTGACCACAAATTTAATAAAACTATTATACTTTTCTTCTATTAATCTGTCTTTTGCTAATTTTGTCCTGTAATGAAAATCAAGATCACAATTAAGAATTAAAATGGCAGCCGGGGTGGTGGTGGCGCACGCCTTTAATCCCAGCACTTGGGAGGCAGAGGCAGGTGGATCTCTGTGAGTTCGAGGCCAGCCTGGTCTACAAAGCAAGTTCCAGGAAAGGTGCAAAACTACACAGAGAAACCCTGTCTCGAAAAAAAAAAAGAAAGAAAAGAAATAAAAAAAAAGAAATAAAGAATTAAAATGGCTACAAAGTTTGTGATTCTCCATTATGGTTACAAACTCTATAAAACCATAACTGACAATCTACCCATGATGAAATGCCATCCTAGAGATATTTATCATAGCATTGACATAAAACTAAAATAATGAAAGATAATGTCAAAACATGCAACATGTAATTGAAAACATTTTCAATAATACCAGCTATAAGATCATTAGAAAGGATTATACAATTAAATTATGTCAACATAGACCTCTTCAAATCAGAATCTATTATCTCATTTTTCTACAATTAGTTATAATTCACTACAATCTGTGTAGCCCAATTAAAACTTTCCAGATGAGCCCTTACCATGTACACGATATGAACTTTGTTTATGAATTATTTATTAATTCTTCATACAGTATCTAATTCCTTCTGGTGAAAGAACCCTTAGGGATAGAAGGAAAATCTTCTAAATATTCAATGAAAAGATTATCTTGGGCTTCAATTAACCAAACAAAGAAAGAAGGCCCAAATTAACAGGACAAGAGATGCAAAGGGAAAATATTCATTACAAAAGATACCAAAGAAATTCAAAACATTATAAGTGAATACTATACCCATGTAGTGGTTCACAACCATCTGTAACTCTAGTTGTAGGGGATCTAATGCCTTCTTCTGAACTCCAGGCATGAATGTGTTACATATACAAACATTCAGACAAAATAATTATTTACATTAAATAAATAAGAATTATGAAGATGAAACAATCTTATACTGCACTAAGTCAGAAAAAACTAAAATAAATGGACAAATGTCTAGATTCATCCAAATCACTAAAGTTAAGCCAGGGAAACATCAACAACATAAACAGGCCCATAAAAAAGGAATAGAACAAGACAATAATTAAAAGCCTCCCAACTAAACAAACTCCAGGTTCAAGTAGATTCACAGAATTCTACCACTTTCACATGGGAACTACAAGCAACACTCCTTAAAACGTTTTTATAAATAATTGAAACAAAAGGGGAACTTCAAAATTCCTTCTATAAAACCAGAATTGCTCTAATACCAAATCCAGGTGAGGACATCACAGAAAAAGAAAACAACTGGCCAATAAATCCAATGAGCATACATACAGATTGACCAATGAAATACTTGCTAACTGGATATAGGCATATTTCACAAAGACCTTTCACCACAATCATGTTGGCTTTATTCAGGAAATGTGAGGATTATTCACCATACACAAGTCAATAAATGTAATAAATTGCATGAATGCATTTAAAGACAAACCTCGTATGATTATCTTAATAAATGAAGAAAATGTCTTTGACAAAAATCCAGCATACCTTCATGATAAAACCCTAGAGAGAACTGGAAGATATATGACCCAGCATAATGAAGCCTATATATGACAAACCCATAACCAACATCAACTTCAATGGAGAGAATAAAACAAGTTATCCCATTAAAATCAGTAAAAGGAGATTATCTCCACTATCCCCACTTTTTCTAAAAAATAGTGCTTGGTGCACTAGTTAGAGCAATAAGACAAGAGAAAAAAATAGTCATAAAAGTAGGAAAATAATAAGTTAAATTGTCCCTATTTGCAGATATGATATTATAAATAAAGGAGCCATAAAATTCTATAAGGAAACATCTAGAAATTATCAACATTTTCAACAATAAAGGGATACAAAATCAACTTACAAAAATCAGTACTGTTTTTGTATACCAATAACAAACACACTGAAAAGAAATCATTAAAACAATCTCATTCACAATAGCTTCAAAAATCTCTAGGAATAAGTCTAACCAAAGAGGTGAAAGACTTCTACAATAAAAACTTTAAATCTCTGAGGAAGACACTAGAAGATGGAAAGATGGCCCATGCTTATACGTTAGTGAAATTTGTATTGTGAAAATCACCTTCTATGTAGCATGAATCTTAAAAAGTCTTATTAATAAAAATAAACCCACAGCCAGGTATTGGGGTGAACACTGAAAGATCAGAGAAATAGAACAAGCCACAGCCAACTTCTCAGCCAATCCTGTTTCCATGAATCTTCAGACTGAAAGTTTCTGATTCTTCATCTGAATTGATCTCAGCTGAACTGCTGCTCAAAAGCCTAAAAGCTTAAAAAGCCTCTAGTTCCTGGTCCTCATGCTTTATATAACTTTCTGCTTCCTGCCATCACTTCCTGGGATTAAAGATATGTGTCTTTCCCAAGCAAGACTTGAGATCTGAAGTGCTGGGATTAAAGGTGTGTGCTACCACTGCCTAAACTCTATGTTTAACGCAGTGGCTGTTCTGTTCTCTGACCTCCAGATAAGTTTATTGGGGTGCACAATATATCAATCACATTCCTACCAAAACAGATTTATGTATTCAATACAGTCTCAATCAAATTCCTATAACATTCTTCACAAAACTATAAAAAAATCCTAAAACTCCCATGGAATCCCAAAAGATTCTAGATAGCTATTGCAACCCTGAGTAAAATTTAATGATGCTGAAGGAAGTACCATACCATATTTCAAGCTATATCATAGGGCTTTAATAATAAAAACATGATACTTGCCCAGAAACAGACATAGAGATCAAAGGAACAATACAGAAGACCCAAATATGAGTACTTGCAACTACAGCCATCTAATATTTAATAAAGATACAAAAATACAAACTAGAGAAAAGACAGTCTTCAAAACTGGTGGTGGGAAAAATAAATGTCTACATAGAAAAAAAGAAATTATCATATGTATTACTATAAACCTAGCCAACTGCCTATGGTGGGAAAGGTCATAGACCCTGTAGGAGAACTTAGTACTTCCATTTCCCTAAACCAATTTGTCACTGCATCCTAAATATTTACCCTTATGCCCACAAATAAGTATAGCTATCATCATTTATCAAAGAAGCTCCTTTCCACAGCAGATGTTGACAATTACAGAGATTCAAAATTAGTAAAAGGTAGAGAACAAGCAACCATAGGGTGCTTAGCCCGAAGTGCTAGACATACAAAGTAAACCCAGTACCTAAGGCTTATGGAATATTGAAATGTGATCAGAAAGATTTTAAGAGCCAGGGGACAAGAATGCCAGCAGCAAGATAAATGTCTTCAAGACATAAGAGAGAAGCTGCACCCAAATAACTCAGCAATATGGTCACCTCAGCAAGACATGCATAATGACAATACCAGTCTACATTCTGTTACAGATATAGGGAAATTTCACAAAACCCCATGCTTAAATGAAGAGCTACAGGCAATTAATGGCTAGGAAAAGAGGGAGATCAATAATCTCCCAGGATGAGTTGCTTGATAGGTTATCCAATCCTAAATCATCAGCCCTAAACACATGTAGGTAGGTGTGTGTTTGTGTGTGCATAAATGTGACAACAGAAGTTAAAGAAGAAGAGGCTAGGAATTTGAGATGGAGGTAGAAAAACATGCCATGAGTTTGAGTGGGGAGAGGGTAGACTGACGCTAATACAGGACTTATGTATGAAAATCCTTTTAAAAAATTAAAAATTTAAATGTAAATGTTTTGTTCCACTTAAGTTTATAATGGCTTCCTAGTTCCACAGCATCTCCCAGGAAATCATAAAGAATTCTGTAAAAAGTTGATTAAAAAAAACAAGTTTATTTTGGAAAAAATAAAGGGGCATTAAGAATCATTGGTTCTCAGTAATCCTCAAGTTTTTGTTGACAATTTCCTGTTTAAAAGAGAAAACATAGAGTAATTTCTCATTGTATGTGTGTGATAAGATGCAGATTAACTTTTTTTTGGTAAACTGAAATATTCAACCATATGTCCCTTCTTAGTGATATAATCATTCTATGTATAAGCTATTTCTTAAACAAACCATATAGAATACTTTGGGATATTTTAAGACATCCAGCTTACTTGATACTAGAAAGTCTTATATTTAACATGTTTAGAGTAGTTCTTCATTTTGGAGCAGACTGAAACACATATACACACATTCAAGTGTGATAATAACAATATATTCATAAAATAAGTCCTATGAATATCAAGCATAGTCAATTAGGAAACGCGAGGGTGGATAGAAATCTGAAGGGCTAATCTTCAGAGAGTCTCTAGAAATCCTCAATGTTGGGGGAAATTTTGAGAAACTCTGATTTAGATTAACTTGGAAGATTTTAAAAGAAGTTCCAGATAATGATACTTGTAGTGATCAACCACGTGCAAATGTTACTTGTGACCATAAATCTTGGTCGTCAACTTGACGGGTTCCAAAATCAACCAAAACACAGCTGCCTTGACATTAATGTGAGGAATATTCTTTGTCAGATCATTTTAAGCAGAAATAACCACCCTTAATATGGGCAACACCTTCTATTGGGAACCTAGATAGAAGAATATGGGAGAAGGAAATTTTACTCTTTGTCTACTTGCCCTCACCTTTCAATGTCTCCTAAAGACCAACAGCTCTCCAGGAATCTTTCATACCTTCTGAGCTAGACAGGAATTCTAAGGCATCCATCCAGCCTCATGGACTAGCCACTAATGGCCTAGCTCTCTCTAGTGTGAGACAGACATTGTTGGACGGCCTGAAACACTCTTTAAGCCAATATAAAGCCTACCCTCACCCAACCAAAAACAACAACAAAAATCAACACACACCCACAACCAGTTTATCAGGTCTGTGCCTTTAGAGAGCCCTAAGAGAGAATCTGGTACCAGGGGATGTAGGCTTGTTGCTATGAAGAAAATATCCATGTGTTTTGGAGGACTATAGAAATCTTTGGAACTTTGGGCTAGGCATGAAGTATAATGCTGTAAGCAGAGGTTAGTAGCCTGTTTGAATAAGAGCTTGAAAGACAATGATGATTAAAGTAATGTGGTCTGCAGAGGTCCAACTCTGACTTATGAAGGTTCAGAGGGAAGCCAAGATTGTATTAGCAACTGGGCTAGCGGCCATTCATGTAATATGTTGGCAAAGAATTTAACTGTTCTCAGTTCATGTCATGAGAATTTATGTGAGAATGATTTTAAAAGCAATGGACTAATTTCTTTGACAGAGGAAATGTCTAGACAGTATAACATCGAGTCTGTGGTGTGGTTATTGTTAATTACTCTTATACATGTCTACCATGAAAAAGAGTAAATGAATCAAAAAGAAATATAAAATGTAGAGTTTGAAGAGAAAAGGGGCACCTAAAAACTTAATGTTGTAGCCAAGTAATGGTTTGAAAAGGACAACATAATTATTAAAGAGATTAATGCTATTAAGGAGAGGCTTCTATAAATAGTTAAGAAAGCATTCTTTCTTAAACTTAGTAAAAGTCTGATAACAACCTGAGTTCAGAAGTCTTGTTCTCAGTTAAATCTCTGGTTTATTGTCTAACCTCTAGCAGATCATTTAGCATTGTTCAGCTCATCAATAGACGTAAGATAATTATGCACTGCATTTGGTATTGATATATTCCATTAAATAATTTTTTCTGAGTAATATAAAATAATACACTAATATTTCACTTTGTTACCACTACTTATTATGGTATATGTGAATCTTCTTTGCAAATGATGGATTGTGTTTCTTTCTGAAACTACATTACAAATTGAGGGCCGGGCGGTGGTGGCGCACGCCTTTAATCCCAGCACTCGGGAGGCAGAGCCAGGTGGATCTCTGTGAGTTCGAGGCCAGCCTGGGCTACCAAGTGAGTCCCAGGAAAGGCGCAAAGCTACACAGAGAAACCCTGTCTCGAAAAACGGAAAAAAAAAAAAAAAAAAAAAAAAAACAAATTGAAATTATATGTCTATGCTTTATCTTACATAATGTAAACTATTATTTGATGTGCTACTATGGAAAAATGAAGTGCTGCCATGTTAACTATGATATACTTATATATCACTTTAAATTTAGCCTGTTTTTATTTTATGTTTTTTATTTTTAATTTATTGTGATTACTATTACATAATAATAGTTACATAGTAACATAGAACAGTTTTTATATTAAAATGTATTATTGTTTCTATTCCATTCTGCAGGTACAACACATTTTTCTCTCAATACAGGAAAAGGAGAGATCATCATAGCCTAGAGAACTGCCTTAGCAGTTAAGAGTGAAAACTGATCTTGCTGAGGACATGAGTTCACTTCCTAGCACTCATGTCCAAAGGCTCACAACTGCTTGTAACCCCATCTCCAGATGATCCAATGTCTCTGGCCAGCAGGAGTACCTGTTCTAACATGTACATACTCTCACATGGGTATGCACATATATATTTTAAAATAAAATAAACCTTCAAAACATTATCTTGGAACTGAGTAGATACATTCTTCAGGGTCCTAGGCATAATAAGTTATGAGTATTTTGAGCCAGGCGGTGGTGGCACATGCCTTTAATCCCAGCACTCGGGAGGCAGAGCCAGGCAGATCTCTGTGAGTTCAAGGCCAGCCTGGACTACCAAGTGAGTTCCAGGAAAGGCGCAAAGCTACACAGAGAAACCCTGTCTCGAAAAACCAGAAAAAAAAATAAGTTATGAGTATTTCGATCTTAAGAGCCTTAAAGGGTCTCTGAGAAGTCATCAGAAGAAACTCAAGACTCTTAATTCAGAAAGATACTTGTGGAAGCACAGGGCCCTAATATCTGAAATGCTAACAAAATCACTTTCATCCTCAACACACCATCATTTGCCTGCAGACATAAGAATCAGGGAAATTGTAGAATGTTGAATTGAGAAGCAAGCAGGCATTGAACCAGAGACAGCTGGTAGCTGCTTCAAGGGCTGTTATACTGGAGCTTTGGGGATTTTCTTTGGCTAAGTAATAGAGATGACTTAGCAGGAGCTCCCTTCCTTCCCCTCCCATTGTTTCCATCAGAGACGACACACTTCGTGTTCTGTACATTGGACTCCCTACTTTGTATTTCATTATATAAAGGTCTTGATTTAAGAAGAAAATTGCATGACTGGCACTTTGTGTGTGTCATGGCATTATAGTCATCACAGATGTTAATGTTACCCAAATGAGCATACAACATTATATGTTCACTCAACAAAGAGGGAATCTTTGGTGAGAAAACTGAGCTAATATTTGGACTCATCACTTTACTTCTCTGGACCAGTTTCTTTATATGTGGAAACAGGTGGTTTGGACATATATTTTATTTCTGATAGTGAATTTTTCAGGCATGCTTTTCATATAAATATAAAATGAATTAGTTTTTGAAAGAATTTATAAGATGTTACAACTGGTTAAAAAGATAGAGATGCATGGGGCATGATTATTGCCCCTCCACTGGACAGTATTTGCATGAATGTAGACAAGAATCAAATGCACTGGGTATTTGCAACCAAAGAGCATGGTAAAATTGAATTACAAGTCAAAAGAATGATCTAAAGTCCCTTTAGAATCTGATAATTTAGAAAGTATATTAAAAATATTTTGTTTTCCAGAAATATGTTGGTTAAATCTAATCTTTTGGATGAAATGTTATTGATTTGATTCTGTTTTAAAGCAACTGAAATATTTGTTGCTACTAAGAATGATTATCTGATTCATAGCTACATCTTTTTTTTTTTTATTTATTTTGCAATACAATTCAGTTCTACATATCAGCCACGGATTCCCTTGTTCTCCCCCCTCCCGTCCCCCTCACCTTCCCCCCAAACCCCCCCCATTCCCATCTCCTCCAGGGCAAAGCCTTCCCCACAGACTGAGGTCAACCTGGTAGACTCAGTCCAGGTAGGTCTAGTCCCCTCCTCCCAGGCCGAGCCAAACAATCCTGCATAGGCCCCAGGTTTCAAACAGCCAACTCATGCAATGAGCACAAGATCTGGTCCCACTGCCTGGATGCCTCCCAAACAGATCAAGCCAATCAACTGTCTCATCCATTCAGAGGGCCTGATCCAGTGGGGACCCCTCAGGATGTGGAGCTAGGGGAACTCTCCTCCACTGCTGGTGGGAATGCAAGCTTGTACAACCACTTTGGAAATCAATATGGCGCTTTCTTAGAAAATTGGGAATCAATCTCCCCCAAGATCCAGCTATACCACTCTTGGGCATATACCCAAGAAATGCTCAACCACACCATAAGAGCACTTGTTCAGTTATGTTCATATCAGCATTGTTTGTAATAGCCAGAACATGGAAACAACCCAGATGCCCTTCAACTGAAGAATGGATAAACAAAATGTGGTACATATACACAATGGAATACTACTCAGCAGAGAAAAACAATGACATCATGAGGTTTGCAGACAAATGGATGGATCTAGAAAAAATCATCCTGAGTGAGGTAACCCAGACTCAGAAAGACAAACATGGTATGTACTCACTCATAGCAGGATACTAGACATGAAACAAGGATGACTTGTCTGCTACTCACATCACCAGGGAGGCTACCTGGAAAACAGGACCCCAAGAAAGACACAGGGATCATCCAATGACAGAGAAATGGAATGAAATCTACATGAACAGCCTGGACATGAGTGGGGGTAATGAAAGGCGAGGGTTGAGGGAAAGAGAGCTTGGGGGAGCGGGAGATCCCAGCTGGATCAACAACAGAGAGGGAGAACAAGGAATAGGAGACCATGGTAAATAAAGACCACATGAGAATAGGAAGAAGCAAAGTGCTAGAGAGGCCCACAGAAATCCACAAAGATACCCACACAACAGACTGCTGGCAGTGGTCGAGAGACAGCCCGAACTGACCTACTCTGGTGATGGGATGGCCAAACACCCTAATTGTTGTGCTAGAAACCTCATCCAACTACTGAGGGATCTGGATGCAGAGATCCATGACTAGGCCCCGGGTGGATCTCTGGGAGTCCAATTAGCGAGAATGAGGAGGGTTTATATGAACGAGAATTGTTGAGACCAAGGTTGGATAAAGCACAGGGACAAATAGCCAAATGAATGGAAACACATGAACCATAGCTACATCTTTAAATTGGTACTGGGTGTACTTTTTAAAAGCAGCTTCCAGAAATAAGGAATTCATAAGAAATACATTGATTGTTCTTGGTATAAAACAACATTTCCAGGGATATCTACCTATGAAAATTACTATACATTATGTAGTCAAATGCCTAAATTCTAATGTTATTTTATAACACTTTACTGAAATATGAAATATTTCATTGCCATAAGTAAAAACTTAAATACTAAGTAAAGATTTCTTTCATGCATCACATTTATGACATGTATTACATATTTGATTCTGTTTTTCATTTAATAACTTATCTTCAAACCTTGCCATGCTCTGAAGTTATTCTCCATAATTTTTGTGCATAGGAAATGTTCAATAAATCTTAAGTAATATAGAAAATGTCATGTGCAATATTCTGTCATCCTCTGATATGCATATTAAACTGTGACCTTTAAACAACAATAAGGATTGGGCATTTGCCATCATGTACACAGGGATGCCTGTTGCTAATTTTCTATTCTTTCATCATTGTGTCTGCCCGCTACAGTGTCTCTTACACCATAGTTCTAAGGTATGCTCTAATTAGAAATCAGAGAGACATCAGCAACTTCCTCTGGGCAAGTTGATGCCTTAACACCTCTCATTGACCTTCCATGCTAATTAAACTACATGAGAGAGTAAAGAACATTGGTAGTTAACTGAAATAAAAAGCAATTAAGTGAAAACAATTGAAGATGATTGCATGTTAATAAGAAATCTTAATCAATGTGTATACCTATGAGACCAACAGAAACACCTTTGAAGAAGGAACATTTTCTAGTCAAGTGAAATACAAACTTCCTTGTTTCCTAAGATGTACAAAAGTTTATGAAGGTCTGTAATTTATTTGTCTCATGGACAGGAAGCAAAATTGATTCTCTGCTCCTATCATCTTTGAAGTTTTCTTAAAACGATCAATTATCCATCCCTGAAACAAAGTTTACCTTCTCTACTATATTAAGTAGAAGTGTTGTCTAATTCTTGGAAGCACATTAGTAGTTTGTATTACAAGTCTAAAATTAAAGCCAATAGATACAGGTTAGAACACAGAGAGTAAAGTGTGCATCTTTCAATTTGCTCATACAAAGTAGGTATAGTTTTCACATCTTGACAGAGTTGTTGATAAAATTTTTAAAAAGGTCATGTGCAATTTTTTCTAAAACCTTACCTGACAGTTTGAAAAGAAAATATTAGCTAAACTGAAGTACATAAAAGCATTTGACTACAAGTATGATTGTCTAAATGATAAAGTTAGCATTTAATTTGAAGTGTGTAGTAATTGTAATTATTCATCTCTTTCTAATTGTGTATTAAAGAACATTTATCACAATGCCTCATCATGTATTCCTGATTCTCAGTATTATACAAGAAAATCAGAATCAGGACTAAAGACATTCCCTTCTGTTCTGCATGACTGAAACTGCTATGCTTCGGATTCTAAAGCCACAACAATTTTCTTTAATACCAAGCGTTATTTAGTTTCATGAACCTGTCACCTAACTTCCTCTGTTTGGGAAAAAAAACATAGAAAGCACACATTGCTAAAGGAATATGTATTTTTTTAAACTTGGCAAAAGTTAAAGAAAGACCCCTAGTTTTGCTCTGCCATTTATGAAGAAATGATAAAATTTTATGGAAAACAAAAATAAAAGTGAGGAAATATACATGTGCCAGTTCAGCTGAAGTAAAACTTCAGAATTTGGTGGAATCGCCTCTTTCGAAGGCAACTTTCTTCTCTGGCACCCTAACTTCAGCTTTACACATACTCAGCATGGAATTTCTGTGAAAACTTTAATTCTTAATTAATTGTTAATTTAATTGTTACAGGTTCCCAGTTTCTATACAATTTTTTCCCTTTATACTGTAAAGAGCATGCAGAAATTCTTTTATTGACCAACTATAGTTACTTAAAATCATCATTTGAAATTTCTGCAATAACTTTTCTACAGAAGCTTATAAACTCTAGGATTTAGGACAAAAATCTCTATTAATTTTCATTCAATTAAATACAGACTTTTTGTTGGTAGAAATAAGTAGATAGATAACCATTCTCACCCAGATATGCTGGATATTCCAGAAGTTCCATCATGGCTACATATATAACCTCTTAAACATTCCCAGATTCTTTAAAAGAATGAAATGTATTTCCTGGGGCAGAATTAAAGCTACATAGAAACTAAATTTGAAGAGCATCTTGATTCATCATTCTCTTTTCATGATAATTAAACATTGTTATTCCATGTCTTCTATTATTGTTTGTCTTTTATTACATGAAATTCTTATTCATGTTAGTCTTGCGACCAATGCTATGCTAGGAATTATACTGCTGTATTAAAAAATGGTCTATAAATATCTTATCTGGCAGCATTTTTGCTTTCTTTTTTATTAAAAGTGAAAATATGTGATTTGTGAAAATTGGTATTACCAGAAACCAAAAGAAATATGGTATTTATAAAGTGATAAACACCATTGCAAGCCTCTTCATACAAAAGCTCAAATGAGTAGCTTGCAGACTTTGGAAGTCCAAGGAATTCTTTGAAATAAAAGAACAAACTGGGTATGGTTTTAAAAGTAAGTTAGACTTTCAAGATTCAAGTAAAGGTTAAGTCATTGTAGGTAAGATTGGTGTCAAAAGCAAATGGTTTGAGTAATATAAAATCTGTTATACCTATGTGCTGAATTTGGTCTAGTCTTAGCTGCAACGAAAGATAAAATTTCAAGAGCTGTCACAAGACTAGAAGTAGTGTGTTCCACAGGCCAAGCTGAGAAATTTTAATCAAATCCCGTAGTAAATAATGACTGTTTTTTCCTTACGTTTCCTGATTATGGAATAATATTCTGTAGAGTTTTGCATTACAGATTGGCATTTTTCCTTATGCTCAAAAATGTGATTCAGTTTTATTCTAAATGATGCTGTTTCTACTTCAAAATCACCAATAACCTTCTCATTGGTTCTTCAAAGGTAATATGGTTTCATTTTCCTTGTTTTTTTTTTTTTTCATTTTCCTTGTTTTTTATTTGAAGATATTTTAAATATATAGTTGGAATTTGTTCAGGTCTCGTGCATGCTGTTACACACACTCTGTCTCCATATGTGCATCAGCTGTATAGTTTCTGATAGACTCTGTTTCTACCACTTCTAACTCTTTTGATCTCTCTGCCTTCTCTTCTCTGTGGATGCCTAACCTTGAGAAATGAGGTTTGTTGAAGACATCATATTTAGGATTGAGTGATTCAAGATCTTTCTACATTGTCTCTACATCGTCAATCTGTGGTTCTCTGTGCTAATTACCATCTACTATTAAAAAAAAAGCACCATAGATGAATACTGAACAATGCACACAAGTCTATGTTTTAGCAATATGTCATCAGGAATCATATTATCAGCATGTAATTTTAGCAAAATAGTAGTAGATTCTCCCCTAAGAACCATGATTTGTCTAGTCTTAGGTTCTTGGCACCACTAACAGTGTCAAGTGTGGTTTCCATGGAGTAGATCCAAATTCAGACAAAATCCCCCCAAAAGAAAAGGAGAAATAGGCACAAGGTCTCACCATTAACCAAGAAAGCTGCTTCAAATTGAATCCTGCTGGTAGAAGGACAGTGAGTTTTCTCCAGTTGAGTGACAATGAGTATATAAACCACATTCCATTACAGGACACAGCTCAAAAATAGTTGACCAAAAACAAAAGAGAAAATGGGTTATGATTTCTTTTTGTGTATGCTTGTGTGTGTGTGTGTGTGTGTGTGTGTGTGTGTGTGTGTGTGTGTGTGTGTGTGTGGTTGTTGTTATGCTTTGGAATTTTTTGTGTTTTGTGTTAGTTTTGTTTTTGGAGATAGGAAAACAACAAAGTTTGGTGGGTATGGAGGTGGGAAGGATATGGAAGAACTTGGGCATTAAGGAAAGAATATGGCCAAAAGGCCTTGTCTGAACAATAAATAAATAAATAAATGAATGAATGAATGAATGAATAAATGGTAATAAAAATAAAAATATAGGTTGAAGGTTTTAATCAGTTTTGGGAAATCATTCTTCATTCTCTTTGTGTATATTGTTTCTTCTAAGATTCTCTTTTTCTATTCTTATAATGTGCATAGTGAACTTTTTGTCCTTTAGCTATTTGATATCTGTGAGGTTTTCTCTTTTTCCCTCATTTGTTTTAAATATTTTGTCTTTGTTTGTCATTGCTTTTACTGCTCTGTCTGTTTTCAAACCCGTATATTGGGTTCATAATTCTTAATATTATATATTCAATCCAGCTCTTCCCATTTGATTACCTTCAACAGAATTCAACTTACCAATAAAATCACTCACCATTTTCTCTATTTTCATCAACATACTAACCAAAGTCATTCAAAATTGTTGTCTAGCAGTTCTAAAATGTCACTTATCTGTGAGACTCTTTACAGTGCCTGTGAACTTTTCTATTCTCTTTTAGTTGTAATTTTTGTTTACTCATGCTTGATATAGTACTAGACAGAGCAGCTCTATTCCTCCATGTTCAGTGAGATATGTAGTTGTTATCTTCAACAATAGGACCTTACCATCAGAGTGTGGAGAGGAAACAACAGTACAGGCAATATTCAGAGATGTTTGGAGATTTCTATCGAGCCACTTTGGAAAAAAAAATTGATTAGATGTAAACCATTCCTGGCACTGAAAATTTCACTTGGTGGTGAGAGATGTCTAGTTTAGGCTTTGTCTCCCTTATTTTTTGGTGATGCCATTTATATTTCTTTAACACACCTATGTATTTTAAGACGCTTCTTCTGTAGTAGGTTTCAGGATGACCCCTTAAAAGACCCTTGTGTTAGCTGTCTCTCCCTGTGTTTTCTCCATTACACCCCTCTCCATTTATTCCTCCCATTCCAGTGCCCCATAACTACATATTGTATTTACCCTTCCTTGTGACATCTCCCCAATCTCTTATTCTGCATTCAACCTCAATAATTATATGAATTGCAGTATGCCTATTGAAGGATTAAAATCTAACATACCATATTTGTATTGAGTCTTGGTTACCTCATCCAGGATCATTATTTTCTAACTTCATTAACTGACCTATATATTTCATAATTTTATTTGTTAAAAGCTGAGTAATATTTCATCATGCAAATGTACCACATTTTCATTATCCATTTATCTTCTGGCAATAGTTTATTCTTTAAAAGACTGCCGGTCAACAGAAGAATGCTTCCTCAGACCCAGTTGGATATTACAATGCATGGACCCTGAAACAACAGCATGACAATATTGTCAGCAAATGCTAAACATGTCAGAACATTAAATGCACAAAGTGTCATGATTAATTAAAGACAAAATATAACTCATTGCCAGCCATCTTGTGTCTGAGTATTATATTAATATTCTGGGATTATGAAGTCTAATAAAAGATTTTAAATTCCAATCAGGTCTTTATTCTTGTCTGGAGGGAACTCACAGCACTTCAAGGAGTTTAAAACAGCTCAAGGAAGTTGGAAGAGGAATCCTTGTTTACATAAAAAATGGTGTTCTTTCTATTATGCAGTGCTCATACAGTATTTCAATTACCAATTTTTAAATTCCCATTTTAAATACATACATGAATCTATGCTTATTACATGGGTAATTATTTTCTAAAAATTAATTTATGCAAGATGATATTTTCTAAATATATTTCATTGTGCACAATATCTCTGTTGTTTCCACTGAACTATCAACTCTGATTGTAACATTTTGAGGTCAAGATAGTCTACAGTTTCTTTCTCAGACACAAACCCTGATGTAGCCACTTAACTGTAGAAAATGCAGGTACAAGGCAATATTTTCCCTTACTTTGGAGATCCTTCCTTCCCTCTTAGTTGTTTACTCTATACCTAACACCTGTGGTTATTCAGGTAGTAGTGTGTCTATCATATGCTAAAAGCTAGCATTAATAATATAAGAGTATACATTAGTCTGTCGGGGTCTGGGTTACATCACTCAAGATGATTTTCTTTCTAGTCCCATCCATTTACCTGTGAATATCATGATTTTTTAAATAGTTGAGTAAATACACTGCAGAAATATACTCATTTTCATTATCTATTCTTCCGTCGATGAATGTACAGGCTGCATCCAATTTATGGCTCTTTTGAATAGAGCAGGATTGGACATTATTGAGCAAATATCTTTGTAATAGAATGTAGAATCCTTTGAGTATATGCCTAAGTGAGCTATAAACTGGATCTTGAAGTGTATCTATTCCCAGTAGAAGTGAATTTGTCAGTGATAGCAAGGACAAGTGGACAAATAGCCTGGGCTTTTTTCTTCCAAGTCCCTTATATAGGCCTAAATTCAAAGGTATGGTCTTTATTTCAGGTTTATCTTCCCACCTCAAAAGATCTGGATTTAGGGTCCATCTTACCCTGTCAAATCATTTAGTTTAGAAAATTCTCTCATAAGTGTACCCAGACATATGGTTTATATAATTTTTGATGTAGTCAAATTGACCACAAAGATATCCATCACACAGCCACCCACTTTCAGAATCACAATCATATCTCCTTATGCAATGCTTAATTTCCAAATGAAAACAATAACCAGGTAATAATTATATCCAACATGATATAACTATCCTAAACACAACCTCAAATAATTTTTAGAATTCTCAAATAAATTTTAGAAAAGGTAAAACTGTCACTTGAGGGACTTCCTTTTAGTGTCTCAAAATTTAAAGATGATAATCACTGATATTTTCTCAATTAATGTTACATTGCATGATAGAGAAATCAAGGTAATAGAATGCACATATCTAAAAAATACATCTTAAAATAATGACAAAAATATTTAAGTCAATTATAACCTTTGTTTTTCAACTAGTCACATGGCCTTAGCTGGTACCCTCCTCTACTGATCATTATGTACTTCCTCTACCCTCAGCAAGTACCTCAGCAGATCTTGATTCTTTACCTGGAGGAGTGACCCATACCTTCATTCCTGAAGGGCCTGTGCCCCTTGTCATCCTGCCTGGATTAGGTTGTTCTAGTTTCCCATTGACTTTAATCACAGGACACTGGAGCACCAAGAGATTGCCTAAAAGGATCCCCTATACTCCTGACACAATTTTTTTACCTTCTTTGTGTAGCAGCAATTCAGTCACCCCTCCTGAATGTCTTTCTTAGCCTGGTGGCTTAAAGTTATCTGAAACCCAAAGTGGCCAGAGGGAAATATGTGCTTCCAGGTCAATGGAATGACTGTGTCTTCTGGCAGGAGTACTCACCCCTCTGGAACCAAAACTTACAAGCCAGTGGGTCTTAAGATCATGACAACAGAAAGCAAAAAATGTTCCTCATGGTTTGCTGAGCATAATAGTGAGTGGAATCATTCCCTTTTCTAGTCCTTGATTCCTGGTCCCATGGAGTCTGGCTTTGAGAGAAACCAAACCATACATTGGATGTTGATTCAAAGCATATACCACCATCTGGAGAAACCTGTCCCAGGATGCAAGACTGGTTTCATATACTTAGTGCTGTAACTGTTTCTGCAAAAGGTGGTTGCATGATTCCTTTAGACAAGCTGCTTCTGGAATGTGGGGAACTTAGTAAAACCAGTAGATTCCATGATCAGAGTCCCAGTGTCACACTTCTATAGCTGTTAAGTCAGTTTCTTGGTCAGAAGCAATACCATGATGATGTTTTTACACAAATATCCTTTATTAAGCATGGGGGAAGAGTTAACGTGACTGCCTTCTGACTGAAGCAGAAAACAGTAGCAAATGGGGAGTAATAAATTTTAATAGGATGGAAAGGGGAAGTCTGTGTTAGAATGGCTAGGATGCAGTAGTAAAGGAGATAGAGGATGAGGTAGAAGAGGAAGGGGACAAAAGAAAGGAGGAATGGGTATTTGTCCCAAAGGGACAAAGGACTGCCTCTGGATAGAGGGGAGATAGACATGGCACATAGGCAAATAGCAATTTATAAAGGTAAAGAGGGAAACCCAGTGTTAGGATGAGGTGTTTAATTTTAATTGAGAATGTTAATTAGGTCAACCAAAAGGGGATTTTGATTTCTGGACTTTGATAGTAAGCCTCAGGAGGCGGAAGTTACCAAATAAGGAAATAGACTTTTAGGCTAGCTTTAGGAATGTAATCTAGTGGGTTTTAGCAAGGCAGAGGAAATGGGACAGGAGGACAAGATCTTCTAGATCCGTGCTTGCCATGCTCAAGCTAGCCAGAGTCCCTATTCAGATAAGCCATTCCATTAGTTTGTGGATAGTACTTTGGGCAGAAGCATCATATGCAGGAAAGGCAAATCCATAACCAGAATAGCTATCTACTCCAGTAAAGACAAAGCTTGACTTTCCAAGGGGGAAGGAATCTATTGTAGTCAACCTGCCACCAGGTTGCTGGTTGGTCACACCAGGGAATGCTGTGATAGCTGAGATTCAGTGTTTGTCTCTGACAATCAGCTGCTACTGTAGCCAGGTCAGCTTTGGTGAGTGGAATTCCATATCTTTGAGACCATGCATAACCTCCATCTCTGCTATTGTGGCCACTTTGTTCAAAGGCCGAGTGGAAAATGAAATGGATGGCTGGGGAAAGAGGCTGACTGTCTACAGAACTGCTCATCCTATCTACTTGATTATTGAACTCTTCCTCTGCTAAAGTCACTTTTTGATGATTATTTGCATGAAATCTTCACATCCTTCACCCATCTAGAGAGATCTATCCATATATTTTCCCCAGATGTCTTTCTTACCAATTTTCCAATCATGCTCTTTCCAAATATCTAACCATCCAGCCAATCAATCAGCTATAGCCCACAAGTCAGAGAGTAATCACATCTGACCATTTCTCCTTCCAAACAAAGTGTATGACAATGTATACTGCCAAAAAGTCTCTATACTCTGAAGATTTCCTTTGTTGTTATCTTTCAGGATTATGCCAGCAAGGGGTTGTAATGCTACAGGTGTCCACTTCTGGGTGGACTATATAATGTAAAAAATCATGAATATAGTAGACCCTAGTCTTCTCTTCCTCGGTTTACCAATCATAGGGCACACCCCATGAAGCCATAGGTGCATGCTTGGGAACAGGCAGGATTATAGCAGGATTAAGCCATGAACATTTGAGTAGCTTCTTCATGTAACTTGCTTGTACCTTCAGGACCCACTAAAGCCTGATTGCATATATACCACTTGCATTTGAAAATAAATTGCTGTTTTGTATGTCCTACTATATAGCTTGGTGGGTGAGATGATACTCAGCTCATGATTGGCAGTTTAGGTCACATGATAAATTGGTGGCCTTTTGTCAAATGTTCTGTTTTCATTGAGGTCCAATAGCAGAACAAGAGCTGTCTCTGAAAGAGAGAAGAGTTGTCTACAGATGATGATAGTGTCTTCATCCAAAACTCCTGCCAAAAACTCCAAACAGTATCTCTATTTGCAACTAACAACTCAAGTATCATCAGATATGTTGGTTCATATGGCCCACATGACAGAGCAGCCAGCACAATAGCCTAGACCTATTGAAGAGCCTTCTCCTGTATGAGTCCTCACTTAAAACAGTTTTCCAGGTCACTTGATATATGGGCTGGTGTAACACATCCAAACAAAGAATGTGCTGTCCCCAGATTCTCCACAATACAATAAGACCCACTTACCACTGTGCTTATTTCTTGGTTGTGGTAATAACTTATTCCTCAACTTAGAAGTAACATCTCTTCATTCCCTACACCACTACACTAGAAATTTCACTGAAGTAGAAGGCCCTTGAATTTCTAGTGTTTTCTACTCCCTGCTCACTTTGTCCAATCACCATAATGTCATCAATATCGTAAACCAATGTGAAATTTTGTGGAAGAGACAGATGATCAAGATACCTTCAAATTAAATTATGCCATAGGGCTAGAGAGTAAATATATTTTTGAAGTAAAACTGTAAGGGTATACTGCTGGCCTTCCCAACTCAAAGCAACTTGTTTCTGGTGGACCTTGTGGACAGGTACTAAATAAAAATGAATTTAGTATTTAAATATCAGTATACCATGTACCAGGAGATTTGTTAATCTGCTCAAGTGAGGACACCACATTTGGTATAGTAGATGCAAATGGAGTCACTACTTAAGTTTCCCATGATCAATGTCATTGTCCATGATTCATCTATCTGTGTTCTCTACTTTCCAGATAGAAGATTTAAAGGGAGATGTGATAGAGACCACCACCCCAACATCTTTCAAGCCCATGATTGTGGTTGTAATTTCTTCAGTTCCTCCTAGCATGTGATATAGTCTTTTATTCATGATTTTCCCTATAGAGGCAACTTGAACAGCTTCTATTTGGCCTTTCCAATCGTAATTACCCTCACTCTACAGGTCAGGGAATCAATGTAGGAATTCAGCCAACTTTTAAAGATATCTATACAATTAAACATCTTGAAATGGGGAAAGAACTACAAGATGAGTTCAGGGAACCCACTGAACCTAATGTGGATAGAACTTCATCCAAAATTCCATTAATCACCTGACATTAATTTGGCTAAGGGTTTATGAATAGCATTGATGCTCTCAAAGAGCCAACTATTCATTTTATTAAATTTTTGGGTTATTGTTGCTGTTATGCTCTATATTTTATTGATTTCATCCTGAATTTAATTATATATATTTGCTTTTGGGGGGTGTTATTCTTTCTTTTTATTCTAGATATTTCAAGTATGCTGTTAAGTTGCTAATATGAGATCTCTCCAATTTTTATGAAAGCACTTGGTGCTATGAACTTTCCACTTAGAATGGCCTTCATTGTATTCCATTAAGTTTGGGTATGATATTTTTTAATTTTCATTAAATTCTAAAAACTCTTTAATTTCCTTCTTAATTTCTGTCTTGGCTCATTCAGTTCTTGAGTATTTTCATTTCCATTATTGCATCTATTTTCTGTTGTTGATATTCAGTTTAAATCTGTGGTGTAGCATATAGGCTATTATTTAAATTTTCTTGTATCTATGAAGATTTACTTTGTGTTTGAGTATGTGATCATTTTTTGAGAGAGTTCCATTAGGTGCTAAGAAGGAATATACTTTTGTGATTGGGTGACATGTTCTGTAAATATCTGTTTGGTACATTTTGTTTATTACATTATTTAATGCAAGAATTTCATTTTTTAGTTTTTGTCTGAATGACATGCCTATTAGTGAGAGTAGGATGTTGAAATTGCTCACTATCAGCATATTAGGGTCAATATGGGAGTTTAGCTTTAGCAGTGTTTCATTTATGAACTTGTGTTTGATTAATAAATGTTTAGGATTACAATATTATTTTGACATAATTTTATTTTGATGAATATGTATTGTCCTCTATCTCTTATGACTAGGTTTGGTTTGAAGTTTATTTTGACAGAAGTTGAAATGTCTACATGGCTTGCTTTTTGAGCCTATTTGCTTAGAATATCTTTTTCAATCCTTTTAACCTGAGGTGATGTCTATCTTTGGTGGTAAGGTGTGCTTTTCGGGTGTAATAGAAAGTCGCATCCTATTTTCTAATCTGATCTGCTGGTCTGTGCCATTTTATTGGGGGAGTTAAGAGCATTAATGTTGAGAGTTATCAGTGGGCAGTATTTATAGATTCATGCAATTGTGTTGTCATGATGTGGGTATTTCTCTCCTCTTTTTTCTGGTTTGGATTATTTATTCCTTGTTTTATTCAGTGTGATTAACTCTTCAGATTGAAGTTTTTTTCCTAGCACCTTCTGTGTATCTATATTTGTGGATGTATACTCCTTAAATTTAGTTTTGTCATTAAATGTTTTTTTCTCTCTCTACCTACTATAATTGAAAGTTTTGCTGGGTATAGTACTCTGGGCTGGCATCTGTGGCCTTTATCATTGAAGAACATCTGTCCAGACCCTTCTGGCACTCAGAGTCTCCATTGAGAAGTCAGGCAGTATTGTAATGGTTTCACTTTTATGTGTTTCACGGCCCTTTTCCATTATCGTTTTTAATATTCTTTCTTTGTGATACACATTTAGTGTTTTGATTATTATGTGTCTTGGGGAATTTCTTTTCTGGTCCAGTCTGTTCAGTGTTCTGCATGTTTCTTATACACTGATAGGCATATCTTTATTTGTGTTAGGGAAGTTTTCTTCTACTATTATTGTTGAAAATATTTTCTGTGTCTTTGACCTTGGTTTCTTCTCTTTCCTAAATTCTTGTAGCTTATAGATTTTTGTCTTTTTATAGTGTCCTAGATTTCTTAAATATTTTGTGCCTGAATATTTTTAGATTTTATAATTTATTTGATTGAGGTATCCACTTATTCTACCTTGTCATATATGCCTGAAATTCTCCTTCTACTCTGTTGGTAGAAGCTTAACTCTCAGGTTGTTTGGCTTATTATATTTTTCATTTCTAGTTTACGTTTTCTTTACTGATTCTATTTCTACTTTCATGTATTGAACTGTTTTCATTATTGCATCCCACTGCTGTTTCTGTTTTCACAGTCTTCATTTCAGAATTTATTCATGCCCTCTTTAAAGTCTTTAAACATATTCATGATTGCCATTTTGAAGTCCTTGTGATATTTTTTGTTCTACTTATATTGCATTCCTCTGGTCTTACTGCAATAGGTTACCAGGTTCCAGTAGAGACATATCATCTTGGCTGTTGTTTTATCCCTGGTACATAGTCACAGTGGGTTAAGATGGTTTTAACACTAAGTGTTGACACTTTTTCTTTATTGGGTGGATGTTCCATTCTTTTATCTCTATCTTAGAAAAGTGTGGTTCCATTCTTTTATCTCTATCTTAGAAAAGTGTGGTTGCTGTGGGTTGCCTGGTAGAAAGTGTTGTACACATTGACTGGGGGCAGAGAGAGATACAGGTAGGTTAGGATAAAAGGTTAATAGGTGATTCAGGAAAGAGCTAAGAGGATACTGTGTACACCTAGAAGTGTGTTCCATGGGGAAATGGAGGGTAGTAAGAAAAGGTGATCTTGCAGGTAGATTACAGCAAAGCAAAGAATAATCTGGAGAGACAGGGATAAAGGGCTAGCCAGACTCTGGATCTGAACAAAGACTTGGAGTCTCCAGTGAATGAAGTTGAAGCTGGGGACGGCACCTGTAAGCAAGTTGTAGCTGAGTTAAGCCTGGGAATGGAAAATAGTAATGAAAGACAAGAAGGGTAGAGTGATTCACCTACCTGAGTCCCTGTAAGGTGTGGCCACTGGGGGTTCAAGGCAGAAAGTGCTTCTAAGGACTGGTGGCTGATGTGAAAGTATGAGTAGGAGCTAAAGCAGAGAGCTAAGAGGAACCACAGAAGGAGAAACGTTGAGTCAACCCCGTGATTTGGCAGATTCCCCTTAACATGGAGGTAGGATGGGGGTAGGTAATGGGGGACAGGAATGAGAGGGAAAATCCACTACCTGAGTTCCAGCCTGATGTGACCACTGGTGTGCTGTGGGATGGTCTGTATGTCAAATGTGTTGCTCAGATTGGTTGGTAAATAAATCACTGATTGGCCAGTGGCTAGGCAGGAAGTATAGGCGGGACAAGGAGGAGAATAAAGCTGGGAAGTGGAAGGCTGAGTCAGAGAGACACTGCCAGCTGCCATGATGACAAACAGCTTGTGAAGATGCCGGTAAGCCACGAGCCATGTGGCAAGGTATAGATTAATGGAAATGGATTAATTTAAGCTGTAAGAACAGTTAGTAAGAAGCCTGCCACGGCCATACAGTTTGTAACCAATATAAGTCTCTGTGTTTACTTGGTTGGGTCTGAGCTGCTGTGGGACTGGCAGGTGAGAGAGATTTGTCCTGACTGTGGGCCAGGCAGGAAAACTCTAGCTGCACTACCTGAGATCCAGCCTGATGTGACCACTGGTGTGTGGGGTTCTCAGATGGAGAGTGTTTCTAGGTATCTGTAGCTGACACAAAGGTATGGGATGGCTGGCTCCTTCATGAGTTTTGGTGGATTCACAGGCATTGGAGGGAGGAGGGAGGATAAGCCTCTATAAGCAATCTGCTACAGGGCTTGGGATGATATTGAAGAGATTGAATTGAAGGACATGAAAAGAAGTATAAATTACCTACCTGAGTACAGATGAACTATTGCTACTTCGGATCCCACATAGAAAATGATCCTAGGTATTGGCCACTGAAACAAAGGAATGAGCTAAAAGGGGAGCTGTTAGAGTGTCCATAGGAAGGAGGAAAGCTAGGACCATGGCAAGGTTTGGCAGTCACCAGGAATGAGGGGAGTCAATGTGGAAGGGCAACTGTGCTTGCAAGTAGTCTGCTACAGGGATGGAGACAAATTATTTTCTATATGACACTAAACTGTTTATTCAGTAGATTTTCTCGCTCTGCCTTAGGCAATCCCACACATTTTCTGAGAAGCAAAACAAAGTTTATGAAAAGTCTAGTTTGTTACTAAACTTGGGAAACTTAAAGTTCTCACTCACTTTAGATATTCTGAAATTCTTTTTAGTTCCTTTATCTTTGTGTTACTTTAGAGTTAGTAAAGTCTACTCAAGGGAGAGCATGAGGGTCAGCCTCATTTCTTGGAGTTTTAGTACACAAAGAAATTATTTTCTTAATTTGTGTTACATTCAATAGTAGCTAAATAATTTACACTAAATAGCAATATCTTTTCTGATGAACAGCAAATATTTATGTGGTCTGAACCTTGTCAGAAGCTTTCTTCATTAGGTCCAGAATCTACTTCACTGTTTATATGCTAGTCAAAAGCTGTAGCATGTATTTTTTAAGATCTTATTGATCAGGCATTACTATTCAACTCTATTCTCCTTACCCACTCAGGCAAATAAACACATTAGCAATTTTTTATCTAAAGCTAAAACTATAATGTCTGGAAGTTTACTACATTGTAAAACTAATTATTATAAATTTCTAAACATGTAAAAAATAAAATTCATGGCCTGTCCCCTCTAAGAAGACAGCTACCAGAAATGTCAAGAATTCAGTCTGACCTGCCAACAACAACAAAAATTAGCCAAGTACAACTAATACTAGATAAATACTAGCTAGTGAACATTTCACCTTCTTATATTCCACTCAGATAACACAAAACTAATTCCTAAAAATTGTGGAGATTTTTGTTTTAAAAATTTATTTGGACATGAGTGGGGGTAATGAAAGGCGAGGGTCGAGGGAAAGAGAGCTTGGGGGAGCGGGAGATCCCAGCTGGATCAACAACAGAGAGGGAGAACAAGGAATAGGAGACCATGGTAAATAAAGACCACATGAGAATAGGAAGAAGCAAAGTGCTAGAGAGGCCCACAGAAATCCACAAAGATACCCACACAACAGACTGCTGGCAGTGGTCGAGAGACAGCCCGAACTGACCTACTCTGGTGATGGGATGGCCAAACACCCTAATTGTTGTGCTAGAAACCTCATCCAACTACTGAGGGATCTGGATGCAGAGATCCATGACTAGGCCCCGGGTGGATCTCTGGGAGTCCAATTAGCGAGAATGAGGAGGGTTTATATGAGCGAGAATTGTTGAGACCAAGGTTGGATAAAGCACAGGGACAAATAGCCAAATGAATGGAAACACATGAACTATGAACCAATGGCTGAGGGGTCCCCACTGGATCAGGCCCTCTGAATGGATGAGACAGTTGATTGGCTTGATCTGTTTGGGAGGCACCCAGGCAGTGGGACCAGATCTTGTGCTCATTGCATGAGTTGGCTGTTTGAAACCTGGGGCCTATGCAGGATTGTTTGGCTCGGCCTGGGAGGAGGGGACTAGACCTACCTGGACTGAGTCTACCAGGTTGACCTCAGTCTGTGGGGAAGGCTTTGCCCTGGAGGAGATGGGAATGGGGGGGGGGTCGGGGGGAAGGTGAGGGGGACGGGAGGGGGGAGAACAAGGGAATCCGTGGCTGATATGTAGAACTGAATTGTATTGCAAAATAAATTAATAAAAAAAAAATTTATTTGGAATATTACTCAACAAAACTAAAATTCAATGACCTCCATTCCAAACAAGCTCTGAAATTACCAACATAGTGAAAACACAAGATGAAAACAAAGTGTCTATAAATGAGTGGCGGGAAACATTTATTCTAAAATTGACAGGCTCTGAGACTTTCCTCCAGGAAGCAGCATTTATTAGACTGCTGTGGGCTCAGCAAATTCATATCCAAAGGCTGAGCCCTGAGCTTAGTGTAGAACTGCTTTATATATCTTTCAATAGTCTCCCTTTATATTTTAGTTCCCTTTCTCTCTCACACAACAGAACACATTCTGGTTGGGTAGACCATGCTATGATAGAGTTAAGCATTTACCCACAGATCCAACAAGGGAGAGTGGGACCTCATTCACCATTAGCTCTGATGGGCGCTGAGTAGCATGAGACGCTCCAGAAAATTTAACAGAGGTGGGAAAATGCAAGGAGATTCCATGGAAGAGCTCCAGCATTTGGAAGTGAATGACTGAGAGACAATGACTGAGCACTGTGAAGAGCTAAATTAGTGGTCCTAGCTATAATAGTATACCTAACATGGATCTATAGATGACGAAATTGATACTAAATGGATAAAATTTTTCATGCTGTGTTAGATCTTGATTGTGTTTGACTTCAGTATGTCCCTAGTTGTAGTATTCTGTCACCATCTGACATTTACTTACAACAAATGACAGTGGACCTTCAACTTGCTTTGCCAAGCTTTTCTTCAGTCTCACTGTGCAATAAATAAAAAAAAGTGGCTTGGGGTTTTGCAACACTGTTCTGTCCCTCCTCTGTGTAAATGGTTTGTCACAAATGGACAGGATAACACTGTGGATGGAAATTTCTCTGTTCCTGCCAGTCCTGAAGTCCAGAAATTTCTCCACTCCTGCTGGGCCCCATGGTCCAGACAAATCTCTTCCATTCACGATCCCACAGAGGCTTATAAAATAATCACTCAGAGGCTTATATTAATTACAAATTGTATGGCCTATGGCTTCAGAATCTTGCTAGCTAGCTCTTTCATCTTAGATCAACCCATTCCTATTAATGTATGTGTTGCCATGTAGTTGGGGTATTATAGGTCTGCTGGCATCGTGTTGCTCCTTTAGCAGTGGCTGGCAACTCTCCTCTCTCCAACTCTGCCCTTCTTTCTGAATCTCTGCTGGGATTTCCCACCTGGCTGTAAGCTTTCTTGCCATAGGCCAAAATAGCTTTATTTATTATCCAATGGGAGCCACACATATTCACAGCAAAGAGCACTTCCCCTTGTCTATCTAATCAAAAAGGAAGGTTTTAATTTTAACATAGTAAAATTATATATAACAAAACAGTTATCAAGCAAGAATTACAGTTACAATGTCTAGTCTATTTATATTTGGCAAAATTAAAGAAAATATTCTGTCATCTATTCTATTTTGTGAGTCTAAAGTTTTATATCTAATTTATCTTTTATCATGACTAAGAAAATTATAATTATAACTATCTAGTCTTCAACTCCATCAAAGACCCCAGAAGGATATAATATTACCTGAGTAAACAGGAAGAGCATCGCAAGCAACTTTCATAATTCTAGAAATGACAGAAACATCTGGATGCCTGTATAGTCATCCAGAGTTCCTCTGTAACATTGGGTCATCTATCTTCAGTCTACAGGACTAGAGTCTCCGGCATAGCTTTCAGTGAAACAGGAAATTTTAAGGACTGTTCTGCTCATTCTGGCAAAGTTTGTCAGTCACTTCTCCCTGTGTCCTGTAGAATGTCTGGCAATTTCTTCTGAGAAGCAGGAACCTGAAGGACCATTTCACCTTGCAAAGTTCAGTGGTCATCTTCCTATGGGTCCTGCATGTCCAGTTTATACAGCATCCTGTCAAGCAGTGAGGCAAGGGCACTTTTTTGCCCAGTGGCTTACTTTTGCCACAAAGAAAGCAAACTCCATAATGAGTTTCTTCAATGCCTATCATCCTCTTTGAAATAATTGTTGCTGGCAGAAGCAGATGTGTCTCATTGTCCAGAAAAGTCTAAGTTCTTAAAATATTTTAAATGCCATATTCTGTAGGCCTTTGAAGTGTTGAAGATTACCTACCTAATTGAAATATATCTATATATACCTAAAAACTTAACTAATATGAGTATGTTTGATTATCATAGATGACTAATTTGTAATATGTATTTCTTAATTGTACATTACAATTTTCAATGTGTTGCATAAACATAATACCTTAAACAAGATTATAAATATATATAAAATATAACAAAATTAATTTTAAATTTGTATCAATAAACTAAAATCCATAGCAAAGTAAAACATTTCAAACAAGTTGTTGCTTTTTAAAAGTAGATTCAATAATCTACCCTTTCATCCTATCATATCTATATCCCCTTTTATTCTTTAGAAAGAAATTGCATTTAAAATCAACCCCATTTAAATAAAAATAAACATTTATAAACAATATTTTGAGAATTGGGGCATAGCTTTTCATACTACTTCCTGCTGATTGAGGGTGCTGGTAATCTTATGGGGATCCTGAGAAAATTAAGAATTATAGTTACATCTTGGCTGTAGTAGTCTGTTAGGTTGAATCATCTCAGTCAGTTGCTTTGAAGCTGTTTTAGATGTTGGATCATCTAGGCCATGGCTGTCATCAGAAACCTTTCAGGGGGTCTTGGTTGATCAAACCATATTGGCCTAGAAGCAATTCACAGGTTCTAATCTTCTGTGGAAACAAAAGCAGAACCTCTTTTCCAAAGCAACATACCCATAGGCACTAATTTTGAAGTCAAGATACCTTTAAAATAAACGTACTGGTTTAACTTAATACTCCCTACAATCAAATGTCTTTCTGCAGTTAAAAATCCCAAAGACAACATAATCCAGACTCTCTGTGTAATTTCCATATTTACATGGTTTATTATATTTTATATATTATTTTATTTTTAAGACTTTATTTTATTTTTATGACTATCTATATCCTTTCTATTCTCTCTCTCTCACACAAGACTATGTATCTTTTGCATACATTGTAAACAGTTTAGAAGTGTATTCCATCTTAATCTGTCTTATTGTGTACCTATAATCTTTTTTGATCAGGAGAGATTTTGAACTGTTAAGCTAGATGGCTAGGACTAAATCTGCAGCTTTGGCTGCTGATCCCACCTCATTCAGCTTCCCAACATGATGGAGGTAGTTTACTGCCATCTCTGGGAGCCATGCTCACCACCAACTCTGGGAAGTAGTGGATCTATGTCTCCATCAAGCAGCATGTAGCCCAGAAACTTATCTTTTGTCTGTACTTGCAAAAGCTAAATCCACCATGCAGTGTGTTGTGCAGCTTGGAGACACTTTTATGTACTGTGGTGGGAATCTGTCATGCTGTAGGTCAAGCCCATATGCCTAGAACCCACCATGCTCTAGCTCAAGCCTGCATGCCAAGGCAACTCTGTATCACAACTTGCATGGAAGACACAACTAGGAAGCTGTTCTTGGCTCTGTTTTAGAACTCTTTTTAAAACCTTTCTCAGGTTTTAGGTGGAAATTCTTACCCCACATTGGAATGGCAGATGTAGCCAGAAGTATCTCCAGTCCCACCTGGCCTCACGGTCCTACAGCCACTTATAAAATAATAACTCAGAGGCTTAATATTAAATACAAACTGTATAGCTTATAGCAGGCTTCTTGCTAGCTAGCTCTTATAACTAAAGCCAACCCATTTTTATTAATCTATGTATCACCACATGTTGCTCCTTGGATGGTAGGCTGGCATATTCCCACTCTGCTTTTCTTCTCACTGTCTCTTTTGGATTTTCCCACCTTGCTCGACCTGCCCTGCCATGGGCCAATGCAATTTTATGTATTATGCAATGGGAGCCACACATATTCATAGTATACAGAAAAATATCCCACAGCATAACGCTAACCTTTAAGAGGTTTTTTGTTTTGTTTTGTTTTTTTTGTTTTTTTTTTTTTTTTCCGATTTGGAAATTTATTTAAGCAGCATTCTAGTGCTCCTGAAGAAGCAAGCATGGGAAAATAGCTCATAAATTGTACAAAGGTCATGTGTTGTTAAGGAATTCTTGGGAGATTTGGGGTTGGGTAAGACACAAATGATATGCACAGAAGTGACTGGAAAAAGTTTGTGATATATTGTGCCTGTAAATGCCAAAGGGTACACAAATGTGAAAATAGGCACTCTCAGGAGGTGGTCAATGAGGAGTCCCAGTGCTTGAAGAGGTTGCTTTCTTTGGCTGTCAGACAAGGAGAAACAAGGTAGGACTGGGTTGTCCCCTCCCTGAAAGCTACTTTCTGTAGTGCCAGAAGTTGCTCCTAAAGATACTGGGGAGAACTGAACCCAAGAGTCCTACTCAGCTGTGTATCCTGCATTTTGATAGACATGCCAGGTACAATCTGGCAGCTAGTGAAATAGTACTTTGGGTAGTTATAGAAAGAGCCAGCTTATAATTGGACTTAAGGACTACTTCACATGGTGAAATTCACACCTAGTACTATGAATTCAGGCAAAAAAATTGACCAGGGAAGTCATGGGCTCCAGATGAAAAGGAACTGTTATTGGTCACCTAAATTATGTGCCAGCTAAAGTGCTTCCCCATATTTGTGTATCCAGTCACAGGTTATTACTGAAATCTGTTGTCCATTTGAGTATTTTTCTATTGTTTGGGTATTGTCCACGTTCTCACTTAGATTTTGTAGTAAGAGAAATGCCCACAATACCCAATAACTACCATATTTGAAGATGAAGGAATAAATAAAAAGGCATAAGAATATGGTTTTTAACCAATTAGGAGAAACACAGTCATGTATCTAGATCACCCCCTCAGCTCAGGGATCACTGTGGAAGAAGAGGTGTGAGAAAAATTGTAAAAGCCAAAGGAAAGGGTGAAAAAGGTTGTGAGTGACCATCATCCAAGCCAAGTAACTTTCACCTTGGAGAGTTCAGCCATGCCACTTGCAAAATGATTGAATTGGCTGGGCTCATTAGTTATATCTCCACATGGAGAGGTGCAGGATGTCACAAGACCCTCATCTGGGTATCCAGAAGCTTCCTCCCACCTGTTTAATACAACTGTACTCTTATTGCATATGACCTCAAGGAGTGGCTAGAGTATACAGGCTTGTTTGTAACGTCTCAATCCGTGTGTCTTTGGAATCTACATTTATGTTAGGTAAAGGCTTTCTAGGTGCAGGCTGTTCGAGAGAGAAAAACCCACATCCTTAAAAGTAACCCTTCACCTATCCTCTGTGTGAAACCCAAGTAAACTCTTTGACCTCCTAAAATAAACTTTGAAGAATTGTGCCTTGTTTTGTCAATGGGATATTATAGTAGGGTTAGACTTTGCTTATGTCTTCCTCTGGGAAAGAATTTTAGCAACAGCTTTCTTCAGGTATCTCTGAAGTTTTGCTCATATTCATGGCTTTTCCCCTCCTTCCTTCATGCTGCTTAAGAGGTTCCTGGTAAAGCTCAAAATTTGAAATTACCAGTTGTCATTAGGGTTCCTACAAGGATCTTCATTGGGGAACTGGTTTGGAACACACGCTTGAGTATTTAATTTCCCTGGCAAGGTATTTTTCTAACCATTTAAGTGCAGCCTGAGGAGTTTGATGATGTTCTTCAGTATTAAACAGAGCCAGAGGAACCTGGCAGCCATCAGTCCAAGTGTGCTTGTGCATGTGTAGGTGATTTATTTCATTAGATAAATCATATCATGGGAGAATGTGTTGTTTTTTTTCCAGTTCATGGGGCAAATAAAGGGTTGACATATAAGCGTGGGTTTCCCACCCTTGCACCTGGATGTCTTGATCATATTAGAAGGGGCTCTGGCCTTCCATCAGTGGCAGCATTTGTAAAGCATATTGATACCTATGGGGAGAGTAGTTACCCCCAGAGTCTGCCTGGCCAGAATATGTGGGGTTTTGATTGAAAACTCCAGACTGCCTTTGGTGGATATTTTGCATGACTTCATGGTAAGGGTGGCTTTTGGGATGTGCTTGTCCTCTGATAGAACTCTAACTGTGTTAGGTGCAAAGAGCACACCACAGAAAAGGAGACAATGAATATAGAGCGAGTTTCCTCTGCCTCTTCAGAAAGGATGAATTTCCCTGGTTCCAGTAAACATCTTGAGGGAGACATCATCTGGGACAGCATGATGTTACAGTTGTCTTACACAGTTCTATTCTAAGCAGGCTTTAAGGTAAGGTGGTTGAAAGAGGATTATGTCTTCACAGCCATTCATGTTGGGGAATTTATTAGGAGAGTCTGGGTCTCCTATGGTGAATCTAAAGACTATGCTAACTGGCTACTTCTCTATTGACCCCTTAGAGTAGCACTCTGTCTGTAGAAGACTGCTCTACAATTTACAGTATGTTACTCATCTCTCAGTATTTGTGAAACTATATGAACTCCAATGTCAGGATCCCTCCAAAGAGGGCCACAATAAGCTATCACAATCAGCACTCACCTGTGGAAGAGGACACCACAATCATGTTGCCCCTGGTATCAACTTGTCCAGTTGTCTGTCTCATTCACTGCCATTCAAACAGTAAACAACACATCATTCAATACCAAAGAAACTGGTCTCATCTCCTGTGAGACTCCTCAGGCAACTCTAAGAAATGATCAGGCTCTGCTTCTAACTCTAGGGACAGGCTTAATAAAATGAACCTAGGTTTTTACACATCTAACAGGCAGTGTACACTTGGCTGGTTCCTGGGTCTCATCAGGTGTTTTGTGCTTCCAAAGTTGTTGCCGCCTAACTCTAGGAGGGCTAGTCTCTTAAAATAGGTGCAAGGTAAGTTCACCTCTCTCAATGTCCTACGGTTCACACCCCAGTGACAAAGAAGGTGAAATCACCATCTGCAAATTCTGTTACAAGACCTCAAGAAATATCACTGGAGTATTGGACAGAGAAATAGAACACCAAGGTTTTTCTGCCAAGAAGCTGTGCTTACTCCTTCTGCCAGTGGCTAAGTAAATTCACACCTGAAATCTGAGACTGAGCACAAAAAGATATTGTCTGATATACCTTCATTGACTCCACCACTCTGTCTCCCTTCCATGGTAACATACGTTCTGATTGTGTGATCTGTACTACAGAGTTTTAACAGAGTCATATATGTGCACAGATACTGATTGTGTCATATTGTTTCCCTCTGGTCTGGGAGAGTCCTTACCACAAGTTAACCTTGGAATAAGTCCTTTTTTTTTTTTTTTTTTTTTTAATCTTTTTTTTTTTTTTTTTTTTTTATTAATTTATTTTGCAATACAATTCAGTTCTACATATCAGCCACGGATTCCCTTGTTCTCCCCCCTCCCGTCCCCCTCACCTTCCCCCCAACCCCCCCCCCATTCCCATCTCCTCCAGGGCAAAGCCTTCCCCACAGACTGAGGTCAACCTGGTAGACTCAGTCCAGGTAGGTCTAGTCCCCTCCTCCCAGGCCGAGCCAAACAATCCTGCGTAGGCCCCAGGTTTCAAACAGCCAACTCATGCAATGAGCACAAGATCTGGTCCCACTGCCTGGATGCCTCCCAAACAGATCAAGCCAATCAACTGTCTCATCCATTCAGAGGGCCTGATCCAGTGGGGACCCCTCAGCCATTGGTTCATAGTTCATGTGTTTCCATTCATTTGGCTATTTGTCCCTGTGCTTTATCCAACCTTGGTCTCAACAATTCTCGCTCATATAAACCCTCCTCATTCTCGCTAATTGGACTCCCAGAGATCTACCCAGGGCCTAGTCATGGATCTCTGCATCCAGATCCCTCAGTAGTTGGATGAGGTTTCTAGCACAACAATTAGGGTGTTTGGCCATCCCATCACCAGAGTAGGTCAGTTCGGGCTGTCTCTCGACCACTGCCAGCAGTCTGTTGTGTGGGTATCTTTGTGGATTTCTGTGGGCCTCTCTAGCACTTGTACTCACTCATAGCAGGATACTAGACATGAAACAAGGATGACTTGTCTGCTACTCACATCACCAGGGAGGCTACCTGGAAAACAGGACCCCAAGAAAGACACAGGGATCACCCAATGACAGAGAAATGGAATGAGATCTACATGAACAGCCTGGACATGAGTGGTGGTAATGAAAGGCGAGGGTTGAGGGAAAGAGAGCTTGGGGGAGCGGGAGATCCCAGCTGGATCAACAACAGAGAGGGAGAACAAGGAATAGGAGACCATGATAAATGAAGACCACATGAGAATAGGAAGAAGGAATAAGTCCTTTTAAGGGCAGCATCCAGAGTGACTTCAGGTTTCCTGCTCTAAAGGTAGACCTACAGTCTTTCACTTACATGGGAAAAATTTCAGACATCACTGTCTATCCACAGTGAAATGTTTTCCTTCTGTAATTCACTTTGGTTTATTCCTGAATCAAAAATGGCAGAATTTTCCCTACCTCATTACATTAATTTGATATTTCAGATCTTTATCACAGCCATTTCCAAATCAGACATTGAACACTTCATTTCTTCAAATTTATCAATAACACATATGTATTGTATGTTGGGGGATTATTCCATCCAGGTAATAAGAACTTACTCAGAATCTCTTTTCAGTCCTGCTCCCAAGGACAGCAGACACAGTCCAAAGGAATTTTTTCTTCTTATGGGATGCATTGGTTAATGTTGTGTAACTATTTCCTCTTATTGAAACATTTTCTCCTGAAGGAGATGAGGTTTCAAAAACTCAGAAAGAACAGAAGATGTAAGTCCAGAAGCTCCTGAAATTTACAAAACTCACAAGCACCCTCCTCAAAGTTACATAGGCAATAACAATTGTTTGAAATAAAGAGTCCCTCCAAACCCCAAAATCTCAGCATCCCAGGGAGCCCTAAGGATTCAGCTTTGTTGAGTCAACACTTAGATTCTGATGGAGTTTTCTTAGATGAAGCTGCCTTTGAGTCACTCATGCTCATGAAAGTAACCTCAAAAAACACTCTGGTTCACTAAGGCAGACATGTGCAGAATCATTATTTGGTTTGTTAGTGGTGCCTAATCTGTAAGAAAAAGATGTTCACAGTATAGCAGAAAATATCATACAACTGTAGGTTTGCTGATACAAACTAAGGGCAAAACATGTGATGAGCACAACTACTCTCCTTAAAGTGTAAAGAGAAGATAAATAGATGTTGGAGGGTGATTTAGGAAGGAGATATCAAGAAGTCAAGGAAAGGAACAGGAAGCAAACTCTTTGAAGTGAAATATGATGCTCTATATTGCAGCTGTAATTATGAACTGTAGCAGCCAGGCACTGAGGTTCCCATTCCCACAGCAGCTTACCTACTTACACTAACATGTAATAGATATTATTTGCATGTGATAAAAAGAAGATGTTTGCAGGATTGCCTCAGGATCAGCAACCCAGTATTGGGAAGCAGGAAGTTAGCTCTGAAACTTTGTCTTTGACCTCCCTAAATTTTTTCACATTATTGTCCCAGTGCTCTAGGAAATCAAGTAATACTACCTATATTCTACAAGTGAGGGAACATTGAATAATTTATCAAAGAAAACCCAGTAAGTGACAGAACAAGAAACTAAACAGTATGTAGCTAATTTCGTATAATTACTTCCCTTATAATTCCTTTTCCCATCTGAAAATGGAGTAAGATTCAAATGTCTACACAATTTTAGCAAATTACTTTACCTACTGAGTTCAGCATTTTCTCAAGGACATGTTGGTACTATGAATATATAGAGATGTGGCTCTGATGCAATAGGAGATACATATGTGAGCTGGAATTGGTTTGCAAATATAAGGTATATTCACTGATGCTATTGTATTTTGGAATACAATGACTGTACTTCCCATGATTGTTTCACTGTCATATTCCTCAATATCTGTGGAGAGAAAAAAATATATCTTGTGAACGATGTTAATTTCATTATCAAGCTTCTCATTATTCATCTTTATTTGCAGCCCTATCTCATTACTTCTAGTCCCTCACTTAAATTGTTTGACAGGTAACCAAGAATTGTTACTTCAGCTTGAAAATCTAAATTCATTGTCTGAAGTATATCACAACTAATATATAACTCATCTATCAAATTGATCTTTAAAATTAGGTTTTATATTCTTGCCAACAACTAGCCTGGTAAGTCTGTCTGATTTTTCCCTCATGCATCATTTCCAAACCCTTAGATATCACCCAGGTCCCACATATATTGGCTGCCCTAATCTATTGACATCTACCTGTTCTGCCTTCAACATCTAGGTTTTCATCAGGACTGAATCTGACTGAATACAAACTACAGGCACCTCAACACCACATCCTATCCCTCTACACAGCTAGATCCTGCACATCCTTTGCCAGAGTCTAGTGATTTGAGTATGTCTCATCCTCCCCTCCATGTATCCTCTGCAAACCCCAGATATATTATCAGACTCTAGGCTAAGACAAGGAGTAGAAGCTACTACTTGAATGCCAGCCCATCCTCCACTGTCCAACTGACTTTATTCTAACTAAGTCCTATTAAACCTTTAGGAACAGCCCAATTTGTACATCCTGTGTTCTACCCCATCTTGCTCTGTCCATATCAGGCACAGAAATAATAAAAGAAGTTCACATGCCCAGAACTCATCACACAAAAAGAACCAACATAAAAAATCAAGGCATAGCCTACCCATCAATAAACATCAATATTATAGAAGTGTTCACCAATAGAACTACTTAGATGAATCCCAGGAAGGACACAGAATTTAAAAGAACATTCATAAACTTCATCAAAAATGCAAGGACTTTAAAGAAAACAAAATAAATATCTCAATGAACTTAAAGAAAATAAAACAAACATATGGCTGTTGGAAATGATGAAGACAATCCTGGATTTGAAAACAGAACATAATACAGAGATAAAATCATCAGAGAATACTCAAGTTGAAATGAAGATGGATTGAAAAATCCATAACACAACCAGAAAAATCAATAGCATGTAGGTGGAGTTTTGGTGTGCCCCAGCAGCTGCTCCCAAATAACCACACAAAGACTTATTATTAATTATAAATGATCACCTGATATCTCTGGCTTGTTATTAATTGTTTTAAATTAATCCATATTTTTATCTACCCTCTGCCACATGGCATACCTTCTTTCAACACTGTACATGTATCTTGCTTCTCTCTGTGACAGCCTGACAGCTCCTGAGACTCCATCCTTCTTCCCAGCATTCTCTCTACCCCCAAAATTCTGCCTAGCTGTCAGCCATTCAGCTTCTTTTAACAATGAGAGTAACACATTTCACAGGGTACAGAAGGATTATTCCACAGCACTTCCTCCTTTTTGTCTAAATAAAAAAGAAGGTTTTAACTTTAACATAGTAAAATTATATACTACAAAAATAGTTATCAAGTAAAAATTATCATTACAATAGCCAGTTCAATTGTATTTGGCAAAATTAGAGAAGATATTCTATTACTTATCTTTATGAGTCAAAAGTTTTATACCTAATTTGCCTTTTATCATAAGTAAGGAAAACTTTAACTATGATGTGGTGGTATTGTATTCCCCAAAATATTGGGTACCCTAATAAATTTATCTGGGGTCAGAGAACAGACAGCCACTAGATACAAAGGCTAGAAAATGGTGGCACTCCACGCCTTTAATCCTAGCATTCCAGAGACAGAAATCCCTCTGGATCTCTGTGAGTTCAAGGCCACATTGGAAACGGCCAGGCATGATAACACATGCCTTTAATCCCAGAAAGTGAGCCTTTAATCCCAGGGAGTGGTGGTAGAAGGCAGAAAGGTATATAAGGTGTGAGGACCAGAAACTAGAAGCATTTTGCCTGGTTAAGCATTTGGTTGGTTAAGCATTTGGCCTGGTTAAGCATTCAGGCTTTTGAGCAGCAATTCAACTGAGACACATTCTGGATGAGGACTCAGAAGCCTCCAGTCTGAGGAAATAAGACCAGCTGAGGATCGGGCGAGGTGGGGTAGCTGTGGCTTGTTCTGTCTCTCTGATCTTCCAGCATTTCACCCCATACTTGGTTCCGGGTTTGATTTTATTAATAAGAACTTTTAAGATTCATGCTACACTATAACTATCTAGTCTTCAACTCAATCAAAGACCCCAGAAATGTTACCTAATGACAGGGACATCTGAATGCTGGATACTCACCCAAAGTTCTTCTGTAACATTGAGGCATTCATCTTTGGCCTACGGGCCTTATATATCTGACAGACTTTTTTGAGAAGCAGGGAATTTTGAAGTACTGTCCTATCTTGTTTTGGCAAAGTTTGGCAGTCACCTTTTTATTTATTTATTTTTTGAGTCCTCATGGTCCAGTTTAGACATTGTACTGTCAGCAAATTGAGGCAAGGGCAATTTCTTTGCCCAAATGGCTAGCTTTTGCCACAAAGAAAGCAAACTCCATATGGAGTTTGCTTTGATGTTCATCACTTCTTTGTGCTGCCAGGAGCAAATATGTCTCACCGTCATGAAAAGCCTCAGGATATTAAATGTATCAAATGTCACATTCTGTAGGCCTTTGAAGTGTTTAAAGACACTTTATCTATCTAAATATATCTGTTTAATCTTGAAAACATACCTAATATGACTACAAGTTTGATTATTATTGGTGACTAACTACTAACCTATACTTCTTTTTTTTTTCTACTCTCATAAAAATTAAATTGCCTTGGCCTTTATTCTTATGGGAAAAAGGTCTGAGTCCATAACCTATACTTCTTAATTACACATTACATTTTTAAATGAGTTGTGTAAGTGCAAAACCCCAAACAAGAGTAAAAACTTACATATAGTATAACAAAATAACTTTAAATTTGTGTTAATTAACCAAAATCCATACCAATGTAAAATATTTTGAGATTAATAGTTGTTTTTTTAATTAGATTCAATAATCTACCTTTTCTCCTATTTTTCTTATATCATATCCCCCTTTTTTCCTTTAGAAAAGATCTTTGAATTTAACTCTTTTGTTTAGCTTATTTTTTATTAAGACCAATGACAATTTGCAAACAACCCCCCTTAAATGATAATAAACAGCCATAACCCATCTTTTGGGAATGTATACATCATTCTCCAGACTACTTCCTGTTGTTTTAGAGCACTGTTATCATTACAAGACTCTTAAAAAATTCAGGATAATGGTTAAGTTTTGGATGGAGAAGTTTGTGAAACTGGATCATCTCATGCAGTAGCCTTAAAGCTGTTCTGGATGTATAACATTTAGAGTGTCTGTGCTCCCAAACCACTAACAGCAGTTTGGGTACATCTAAAAATGGACTGGTAGGACATCTAACACATCCCTCTTTTTGCTTCTCTGGGCTCTTTTTCAGGACTCAGAACTAAAAGAGCTGAACTGAGGCCTTCTTCCCATCAATTAACATCTCTGTCCCACCAGCTCTCAGAAAACTTTAAAGATATTTTAAATCAGCTTACCATCTTTCAGAACTGTCTTGAATCTTTGGCTGCTGTAGTACTCCAAAATTAAAGAGGACTAGACCTCCTTACTACTGGTAAAGGTGGGGATTTGCTCTCCTCCAGAAACAATGCTGCTTCTGCACCAATAAGTCCAAACTAGTTCAAGATGGGACCCAAAAAATGAAGGAATCACAAGGAAAAATTGATGACAAGTTTTCTCCTATGAATGGGCATTTGTTTTGTTCCCACTTGGCTATTCCTCTTGATCACTCCTTTCTTCCTTATTAGTCTCATACTTACAGTTTTTCCCTATCTTTTAAACTTTTTACAGAAGCTCCTCCTGGATCAACTCACTATCATCCTTAGGTCCACATTAGGTCAACCCTGGGTAGTTCCCCTTCTGGGTTTCTCATCTTACCTCACTATAGACCCTTGTCTAATTACCTGTTTCTAAAGGCTTCTCATTTAGCATATGACATCAATCACATGATCCACCATAGCTGATCAAGTCAAAACTCTGCTTTTGAAGAATGAACTCAACCTGAGTTATGCCCCATTTAGCGCCTGAGGGCAGACACTAACAACCCAACTCCAAACCCACTCAGCAAGAAACAGCCTGGTGAACACAGTGCCCCCTTTTTGTTTTGATGCCTTTAGAGTCCTGAATAAAGGACCAATAGCCCCAAAACCTCAGGTTATCTGAGAATCTTGCAACAGGAAAGTTGTGACACATTGATAATCTCAGGAAGCACAGAAGAGCAACAAACCAACATCTATTGGTGTCTACAGCTTTGAGATTATAAGGGAACATATCTGCATATGGAGTGTTCCACCCTAAAAGTTCTTTTTTACCCTATAAAATTTTAAGTCCCTTGTGACGGCATACACAGTCTCCACTCCCTCAGAGAGACTGCTGCCCTTCATTGTTTTGATTAGACACTATTTTTTTAAAGGTCTTTTATTTCACTTTATTATTTTGTTTTATTTTATTTCATTATCTTTTGTTTTCACCTCATCTCAATCAATCCCAGTCTAACAAACAGTGTAGAATGAACCATTAAATAGAAATGGGAACTTAATTTGTTACAATTAACATCATTATTTTTCAAAGCCTTTGAAAAAACACTAAGTTTAGGATAGATTTAGTGTTGTGATTGGTCATGAGTGAATAATTGTAACAGCTGAATATTATGTCAGGGGCCCTGATATGCAGCATTTCCAAATTGAATCTTATAAATATTGCCACCATGTCAAACTGCAAGCTACTACTATATTACTGAGAAATTTAAGAATAACTTTCACATTAAACTCTTTCCATAAAGAAAGAGTGGACAGTGATTATGTATACTCTCATCACTTTGGCTCCCTGCACTGTGGGGAGGTAGAACTGGACAAAGGGTTGGGCTTCCAGGCTAAGATTCCTATTGTGTTGCTTTAAATCTTTATCTCTATATCAAACACCTTGCTAATCAAACATTCCTTCTGGGAATAATTCAATTCCTATTTCAATGGTTTTACCTCACATCATGTATCCACATTCTGCCACACTTCTTACCATTATTACCATATATTTTACCACCGACTCTTAGAACAGGTAAATATCTTCCTTTTAGACAATGACTGAATATTAACATAGAAAAATTTAGAAAAACTGAGAGATATGAAATTAACTTTAAATCACTTGGAGGCCTGATTCTCTTTTCAAATCTTTCTAACCATATTCATTTAATAAACTATGAGTGCTTTTAAACCCTGAGAGGAGGTTCTATTTCTGTTCATATGTGACAGGTCAAGACACTGCAGAGATTCCTCCATCTAGTATTCTTCCTGAAGTCATTTCAGGTTTAACTAGAATCTGATCTCCTTAATGGAGAATCCATCGAAAATTAACCAACTCTATTCTAGAATAGAGGTTAGGATGCCCCAACTAACTTAGCTTAGCTTCTGTTAAACTGCCTGGTTGTGGATGCCTCCCACTGCAGCAGCTGATTGAAATAACAGAATATGGTTTTTGCCTTAAAAGCCCCTTCTTGTTCTCGGTGCTAAAGGCTATGCCCAGGTCCCTGAGTGTAGTCCCAGACAGTTGGAATAAAGACTTACTGTTGCTCTAATTTAAATGGTCTTATAATAAAAACTCAGAGCCAGATAGTGGGATAAATGCTGAAAGACCAGAGAGACAAAGGAACAAACCACTAGAGAAACTTCTCACCACTACTTAATCCTCACGCCTAATGGAAGGCAAAATCCTATCTCCACGAATCCTCAGACTAAAAGCCTCTGAATGCTCAGCCAAAAAGCCTTTGTTCCTGTGTCCTCACACTTTATATGCCTTTCTCCGCCCAGCCATTTCACTTTCTTCCTAGTGTTGGGATTAATGGCGTGTGTGCTTCCCAAATACTAGTAGCAAAAGCATGAAATCTCTAGTGCTGGGATTAAAGGCGTGTGACTCCCAAGTACCGGGACTACAGGTGTGTGCCACTACTGCCTGGCTCTGTTTCTCTTCTAGACTGAATCAAGCCAGGGTGGCTTCGAACTCACAAAGATCCAGATCTCTGCCTCCCAACTGCTAGGATTAAAGATGTGTGCTCCCACTGCCTGGCCTCTATGTTTAATCCAGTGGCTGACTCTGTCCTCTGATCTTTAGGCAAGCTTTATTTGATATACAATATATCATCACAACTTACAATTGGCTATAAACTGAGTAGACATCTATGGTGGGCTTTCCATTATACATACCCTGCCTCTGATTACTAATCTGGCCTTGGAACTTAATTGGATTTAGAGTCACCATGGAAACAAGCCTCTAGGCATGTCTGTAAGGCAGTCACTTCTATAAATTAATTGAGATGAGAAGATCTACACTAAATGTGATGATCTGATTCTGGGACAGCTTAATAGCAGCAACAGCTGAATAGCAGCTGTCCCAGTTCAACTATTACTGTTGCTTAGGAGAGTCATTGCTTTCAGGTTCTTGACTGAAGATACAATATGACAAGCTGCTTCATGCCCCTGCTGTTAGAGTAGCAGTAAAGATCCATTAAAAGAAAGCTCTTTTAGTTAAGAGAACAGACTGTGTGATATGAGTGAATACTTTACACTCTAGTTGGGCCTAGTCAAATACCTGGTCAAGGGATTACTCCTAAGGTGGACTCATCTTAAGCCATACTCAGGGATAGGCAGAATAATATATTCCTTTAATGAGATATTGCACATTACCTCCACAGTCTGTCCACCTTTCTGAATTTATCTTCTTCATCTGTCTTTTTTTTTTATACTGGCCAGAAAGTAAATATGTTTTATTTTCTGCCACTTTGGTCTTTCTTACTCTTTGTCAAAAGCACAACTCTCAGCCACATGGCTGCTAACTGCCATGTAGTAGGCTACCCATTCTAGGTAACTCAAATGACCTTATTATTTTCCTTCTCTCCTCCTCCAGCCAGCTGCCAAAAGTAGGTAGAGTTTCTCTGTATCCCAGCAGTTGCTTTCTAATAACCAGACTAAGGCTTCATATAAATTATAAATGCTCTGCCAATAGCTCAGGCTTGTTACTAACTAGCTATTGCAACTTAACCCATTTCCAGAAGAGTGAATCAGAAGATAGAAAGATAGCAGTTCTAGTAGGCCAACCTAAACCAAGTAAATCTAGACAGTTGTATTCTTTCAAATCAATATGCCTAAATTCAATTTCTACATAAGCTATGGGTCTGATTGCAATAAACTCTCAGAATCTTAAAATAATTATAATAATAAAAAAACAATAAAATGAAGTAACAAGTGCCTGTCTTTTTCTTAAGAAAGATTCACATATTTATACCTAAAAATTCTTATATAGACTCAGGTTTACTGATAACCTCAAAACTTTACTGTGGGAGCTGAGGAAATACTGGTGAATGGAGTTTTAAGTGTATATTTCTGGTCATGGGCACAGCCAGGACATAAACTGAGGCCTCAGATCTCTGGTAAATTTGCAAAACTTTTTTTCATGTGGGTCAGGCTCAGAATTGGCAAAGCCTTCCTCCTCTCCAATAATTGATCAGTGTGGACAAAAAATTAGCGACTGCAGTTTCCTCCTCCTAGATATTTACAGCCTAACATTATTCCCCTACAGAAATATCCTATCAAAAACAGCTAACCCTGCCCTCTATGCTGTACATAATAACCCTGCACAGGTTCCAGGTTTCAGGGACATTAGGTTCAGCTCCATCAGAATGCACACAGTTAATTTATCACTTTATCTGTACATGTGTCTGTGTATCTGTCCATAACTGATTTACCTTCTATCTTTAGGCAGGGTTCTAGGGCCATGCTGCATGGGTTGCAACTATTTAGTTTTCAACATAATAACTTTCTTAACATTGTCATAGCATTTTCTTTTTAACTTACATTTGCTACATACATACATATGCTTCAATGTATAAGAAGCTGCAAAATCAGAAGGATACAAGACTCAAATACACTTGACACTAACATTCAAGCCCTCCCCATAAGCTATTGCTATGCCTTGTGACATGGCTTAATTAGTTGCTGTTAAAGTAACTGCCCAAATCAATACATAAAGATTGTAGGAAGTGTGGTGATTTGAATGAGAATGACCTCATAAGTTCATATATTTGAATACTTGGTTCCCGGTTGGTGAAACTATTTAGGCAGGTCTAAGGTTTAAGCCTTACTAAAGTAAATATGTCACTGGGAGTGGGCTTTGAGAGTTTAAAGTATAGAGCAACTTCTAGTTCACTTTCTCTGATTCGTGTTTGCAGTTCAAGATATGCGCTCTTAACATTGATTTCCTGCTGGTATGGTCCCCACTTGCTGACATAATGGATTTTATTCCTCTGGAACCATAAGCCCAAATAAACACCTCCTTCTAGAGCTTCTTTGTTCATGATATTTTGTGGGTCTCTCTCCCCATCAGGGATGGTTGGCCACCAGTCCACAAGGGAGAAGAGAGCAGAGGCAGGGAACAGGGTTCAGAGGGCTGTGAGCATGCAGAAATAGTCTTTGAGAGACTGCTTCAGTGTTATAGCTCAACTTTATTCCAGAGTGAGAGGAAATATATACAATGGGAACAGCACTTGGGGTATCACCTAATTTGCATTTGGCAGCACTGCTCTACCATATAACTGGAGTACAATGCCTAATTATCATATAGGCAGCAGGGGAGGGGGGAGCATTTGCAAGGAACTATGTCAAAGGTCATACTTAAGATAAGTCAGGTATCTAGGCCCAAAGACAGCCACTAGGTAAGGTCAGGCAGAGAGCAGGAGGCCATACTGGGAGAAGGGAGTCCTCCATTTTGCACTAAGCTCAGAGAGCTGTCCAGACATAATGGACTGCAACCTTAAGCAACAGAACCTTCCAACACCTCCCTGTGTTTTATTTTATATTGGAAAGGTGTCATTGTAAGCCTTGAGGAGCCTGTCATCTGTATGAGAGGGGTCCAGGGCCTGTTATTGAACTATGACCTGATTGATAGTAATTTTAGCAATGGTGGTAATCTGCTGCCAGAGGAACTGATTAAGGTAGGGGGCAAGTATCAAAATACAACATAGAATAATTAGGGGACTAGTAAGTGGTAGGAGCTAAAAAACAAAGAGTTTTGGAACCAGGACAAAGATTCCTGGTGCTGATATCAGGCCAGGAGATCTTTGCATAGGGTTCTAAGTATTCTTATATTTTTTCCCACTAAATTGGACTCATTGACAAAGAAATAACATTCTTCTCCCAAGACCACACAAGTCCCTACCCCAAGTTGTATAGTTATTTCATGAAGGGCTCTTCAATTCTGGAGAACCATGCCTGTAAGAGAGTTCATCTGTCTTTGTGACTCAACGCTTTAAATTGTTGATGTGATGGCCTGGTCAAGTTTATCCCAAACATTCCCTGCCATATGATTAGTCTGTATGATGGCAGCAACTGCAGCACCCACTGTACCCAGAGAAAGAGTGAGCCCAAGCTCCACTAGCAGAGGGATAAAAATCTCTCTATGAGCTGTTTCGAAGGAAGAAAGCAGCCTCTCCTTCCTTGAGGAGGTATATGTGGGGGTAATCATCACAGATAACACAAAAGGGGACAAGGAAGAGTTAACACATGGTTGGCCTTTTCCCTTTCACCAAAGAAGGGGAGAGGTGATGCATGTCGGCCTGGAAAGAATGATATGAGTGAGCCATTGGTAATGGGTAGGCTTGTCTGGACTAGAATTACAAACTAGACAGTTGGACAACTGGTCGAGTAGGTGAATGTCTGGCAGACAAGAATCCATGAAATACTTTGTAGTCCCATGGTAAAAGAGAATGTTATTGACTGGTATAGCTGTCAGCAGAGGTCTATTGCTGGATGTGCCAAAGAAGCAGTTAGAGGTGTTAGGGTGAGTGGTGAAAGGGAGGAAGTCAGAAGCATATTGAATGTATTGGTTCCATGTGACAGTGGCTTTGATCTGTTGATCAACCTGCTTTTCATAGAGAGAATATTGTGATATGTTAGAATGCCAGGACAAGTTGATATACATAAAGATCAACCACCGGTGTTTGAGCCGTGGGTGAAGAATAGAGTTTTCCCTGAACTCCTACTTGCCAGCACTAACTGCAGGGATTAGGTATTGTGAAGGAGCAGGCTTTCTTTGATGAAAACATGGTGTTGAGATTAGGGAACTCCTCCATTTCACAATATTGTTCCCTGCATTCCCCCATAGGTTTCTGCATCAGCCAGACATTCTTGTTTGAATTTGGATTGTCTGTGTGGGAAGCAAATGAAGGATATATTTAAACATTTGGTGGAATTGGCATACATGATGAGGAAGACTGTGTTCTGGCATCCTTCAGTTGGGCAGTCCCTGGAACCTATAATGATGTTGTGACCTTGGTAACTCTTCCTAACAAAAAAACACCGTTGAAAAATATTAGGGGGCGCTGAGCAGAGCATGAGCATTAGCATCCAAGTGAATAAAAACAGTCATGAGAACAATGGAAAGGGAAGATTGTCGGGCTGTATCAATAAGGGCATGTATATCTTCCCAGGTGATCTGATTGCTTGCCCTT